>NW_006796283.1:70305-87734 GCF_000442215.2 Lipotes vexillifer
TTTTTTTTTTTTTTTTTTTTTTGCGGTATGCGGGCCTCTCACTGCTGTGGCCCCTCCCGTTGCAGAGCACAGGCTCTGGACGCACAAGTTCAGCGGCCATGGCTCACGGGCCCAGCCGCTCCGTGGCATGTGGGATCTTCCCGGACCGGGGCACGAACCCGTGTCCCCTGCATCGGCAGGCGGACTCTCAACCACTGCGCCACCAGGGAAGGCCCGGCTTGCCTTTTTTTAAAATTGATTTATAGGATTAATAATCTTTGGGAGTACATTTTAAGTTGTAATGATAAATGTATTGATTTTTTCCCTCATGGTTTGTGGATTTTTGTTTTTTTTAAATATCTTTAAGAAATTCTTCCTTTCCTTGAGGTAATAAAGACATTTAAAAAGTTTTAAAGTTTTTGTTTTCAGTTTAGTAGATAATGAAACTGAGATTGTGGTGTTGATCTCGTGTGTGTGTGTGTGTGTGTGTGTGTGTGTGTGTGTGTGTGTGTGTGTGTGTGTGTGTGTGTGTGTGTGTGTGTGTGTGTGTGTGTTATTTTAACCTCCCCCCACCCAATGGCAATAGCAAGCTGTCCCAGCACCATTCACCCTTTGCTGGGGTGCCACAGTCAGGCCACACATCTCCACATGGACTCAGTGGGTTCTGGTTCCCCTGTTTTAATTGCAGCAGCTTTATAATCAGTCTTATGATAGGACAGGCACCCTTCTATACTTACAGGTATTTTGTCTCTTATTCATCCATAACTCTTCCCTAGGAATTTATGATCAGCCCTTGAGGTTCCATGAAAAATCCTATTGAAGTTTCAGTTGGAATTGTGTTAAAATTATGCATGAATTTGTAGGAGAGTTAACATGTCTATGATAGTTTCCTGAACAAGATTGTGCTATATCTCCATCCAGGTCCTCTTTTGTGTCCACTCTTCATGTGATTGATGGTTACTATTTTAGTTTAATAAAAACTTACCTGGAACATTTTTTCAGATTGATGTTTTAAATATGAAGACTGTTGAAATTGCATTGAAAAGGAGAAAAGGGAGAAGTAAGTGTATATATTAAGTAAAATCTTAGTTAACTTTTAATGAAATCTAACTAGCCTTTTAGACTCCTTAATTTGGGGTATTTGCATGCATATTAGATATTCATGTATGGAGTTCTTTTGTTTGTTAAAATGGGGCAGGAGAAGTTAAGTGCTTAAAATAGGGTTAGGGTCTGGGTGGGCCACCTACATGTGACCTTGGCAAGTCCTTGGCTCTTCACCGTGGCTTCTTAAATTCTAAGATTGTTTAGGATTGTGGAAATAGGATTAAATGAGAACATATTGAAAGCATTATGTAGGCTATGCAGATATAAGAAAGATTTATTACTTGTTTTCTTCACTTTAGGAAAAAGAAAGATAGAGAAGATAAAGCTTATATCAGGTTTTATTTTAGAAAATGAATAAATTCAGCTCAGTGTCATCTCTGTCTTTTGTGTTTGTTGATAGCAGTTATGATTTTAAGAAATCTAAGGATATGAGCTGGGAAATAGTGAAAGCTAGATTATATATTGTATTTCCTCAGGCAATAAAATGTATCTATGCATTTTAGAATTCTGTGGAGTAAGGATTGAAGTTTAGTCTTTAATGATTTAAAAAACAGTTAATTAGGACAAACATAATCAAATCCTATATTCCCCAAGTGTTAGTGTTAATTGAGGTTATACTCTGTGTACTATATTAATGATTCAAGTTTTAAACAATTTCTGTCTTGACTCACACTAAAATATGGTGGTACTTGCTGGGAACACTACAGTCTAACTGTAACTGTGCTCTTTGTGATTAAGAGTTTAAGAAAACAATAAAAGTCCAATTCTGTACTTTATAGCTTGTCTCAAGTGAGTGCGTGTGTGTGAGTTTGTGAGTGCCTGTTTGCAAGTAAGTGTCAGAATAAAAACTTGGGCTTTCCTGTGGTATGAAAATGGAGAATGTACCATATATCATGTCTAAAGAGCTGGGTTCCTTTCTCCCTTTGCTACTTAAACAGGCTTGATGGTCTTGGGCAGTTTCCTCCATCTCATTGTGCCTTTTCTTAAAACTGTAAATTTGGAAAGTGGAGGATGCTTATTTACCTCACAGAAATGTTGGGAAGCCATTAATGTATTGTGTAGTATTTCGTGTGTACCAAATGTTAGTAGATATGAAGGATTTTGATAGTAAAGTTACATCAAGCTTTTAAAAAATATTTATTTATTTATTTGGTTGTGCCGAGTCTTAGTTGCAACACGTGGGATGTTCAGTTATGGCATGCGGGATCTTTAGTGGTGTCATGCGAACTCTTAGTCGTGGTATGTGGGATCTAGTTCCCTGACCAGGGATTGAACCCAGGCCCCCTGCATTGGGAGCACGGAGTCTTATTCACTGTGCCACCAGGGAAGTCCCCAGACTTTCTATTTGCGGAAGCTAAACCCAGGCCGCATTGGGAGCACGGAGTCTTATTCACTGTGCCACCAGGGAAGTCCCCAGACTTTCTATTTGCGGAAGCTATAGTTGTGTGTCTTCAGTGTTTGGGGGGAGGTATGACAAGTGTTGACTATCAGAATCACATATGGTCCAGTAACCTGCAAAAGAGAAACACAGGCTAACTAACATGATTAGGCTGAGTTATCTTTCTCACTGTATAATTATTATAACACAGGGGGCTGGGTTATAATAGTAATATCATCACATGGGACATGGACGGCTTAATGGGGGTGGTGTGTGGTTGCATCGGTGGGTGAGGAATGGTTATCTCATTCCACTGCATAATCATTTGTTTGACCTTTTATGTCAAAGGTAAAATAATTGCACCTCATACCTCCACAGTTCCTTCCATGTGGCCATGGCATAAATTAGAACCCTGTCATATAGTTTTTTGGGTATTAGGAACTTTAAAGTATTTTTTCTCTGCTTGGGACCAAGGACTGAGAAACCAAATTTGAGAAATACAGGGTGTTAAAATGTAAAAATAGTCTAACTTTCTACAAAAGTATCATACCTCTCAACTGAGAGTTTTGATATCTTTTCTAAAGCTGTCTTCCAGTTGATAAGCCAGGGCAATTTAAAAATGAATTTCTCCAACTGGAAAAAATATGCAGTATACTTACTTAGTATACTTATAAGTATACTTACTTATTTTGAGCTCCAGTCATAATCCTATTATATTGGTGTTCAAAAATAGGGAGAGAATGCTTTGTTCTTGAAACTTTCCAGAAACTCAACTTTGGGCAACTCATACACCTCAACCAGCCGTGGAATAAACAAGCCCAGGATAGCATAGTCCAAGCTGTAGAGGTGTGTGCCTGCATGTGTGGGTGTGTATAGTGATACACAGTTAAGACAGTTATTCTCAGTGGTTTGGTGTCTTGTTGGGATTTCGGAGGGGAGATTCAGGGTTCATGAGGGTCTTTTAGAGAGAGTACAATAAATAGTGGCAGCACCAAAAAGATTTAAAAATATTACCTTCTTATTGAAGGGCCCAAGTATTGACCTCACAGTATGATAGCACTGTTTTCAGACTGAGTCGATTTGATTTTGTATCTAATATAACTAGGTTTCTGTTTTTTACACTGCTCAGTTTGCATTTGTGTGTGAGATTTTATATTTTTGCTGTGCTTTTAAAATTCTCTATTCTTATAAGTAACTATGAGAACTTTGAACACATCTTACACTTTTATTCTGCTGTGTATTTATTATACCCACTTACCACAGACTAAGGGGCATCTTACAAGTGACAGAGGTTCATTGAATTAAAGGCGCCATGTATGAGGCTTTAGAGTAAAAATAAAACACACATTTTTTTTCTGTGCCTGAACTCACTCCAGCATTCAGTAATTCCCACAGTTATGCACTTAGCAGATTAGTAAATCAAAATAAATGTTTTAAATACACTAACAGAAAATGGCGGTATTGCCCTGGAGTGTGCCAGGTGCTCTGTTTTCAGATCCTGCCTCTACCACTGCCTAGATTTTGTGGAAGTGCAGTGTGATTTTAAAAGACAAAGTAAAATACTTTGAGAACCTTACAACTGTGTAATTTTCATCACCAGGGGGCACCCTAGTATCACTGATGGAAGCAAAAAGGCAGTTCTGTGTATGGGCGTTTGCTAAACGTCCTTCGTGACTGCCGAGTGACACCACCCTGATTTGTGGCTTCCCCAGACGCACCTTTCTGCTCCGTGTCCATGCCAGCGGTAAATGCCGGGGCACCGGATGTGAGCGTTTGGATGTTACGTGGAATGGTCTTGCGCTGCAGGTGCCAGGCCAAGTGCAGCCCACCTGGGCTTTGCCGTGATGAATGCTGGGGTGTCCCCGTGTGGTGGAAACTTGTGCTGCTCTCAAGTCCAGAAAGCGGTCAGTTCCTTTCAAATCTGCCTTTGTTTTCTTAGCTTCTTATTTGTCATTAATTCTCTCAGGTGAGAACTTTTATCCTGTGATTGTTGAATTGACTTAGTAAGTTGACTGCAGAAAGCGGCTGAGGACGCCACTTCAGTAGTTCCCAGACAGTCGAGGGCATGAGAATCTCATGGGTGCTCTGAGCATCGCAGACTCCGGCACCCCATCCAGGCACCTGAGGCCATTGTACTGTGTGTGCTGCAGTGTGCAGACTTCGAGAAGTTCTGTGTTAGGATGTATCGATAATTGTTTTGTTCTTTTGTTCTGCTTTCAGGGAGCAATTCTCTGTCCACTTACCTTACCCCTTCCCATCCTAAACTTTCTCATCTCAGACATACCCATTTGAAACATTTCTAACTCCTCTAAGTATTATGGAATAGCTAGGAAGGAAAATTTTGGTATATTTATGATACCTTCCTGCATTTACAAAGAGCTCAGACACCTGCTGTTTTGCTTTCTCTCTTCCAAACAAGGAATGTGATCACTAGCCGTTAATTCAGTTATCTAAGGCCTCCTGTTAAAAAGGGAGCCACGATTCCCAGGCTTTTCCTTCTCAGGGGCTTTGTCCACTCTGTCCCTGGGCCTGGTTCCTGCCTCTGGCTGAGTGGACATGTAGTGATGGTGAACGTCAAGCGCAGATGGTCACGGAAGACTCTTTACTAGTGGATGGAGAAAGACAAGCACTGTTGCATTGGTGTGGGCAGTCTGCAACTCCTGTGAAATGAAGGGTGTGTCATGAGCCTTTTATTGTAGTGGATTGACATGTCCATTGGAGCCCATTTTTATTTTTTGCCTCATTGTTGAATCTGTTTATGAACAATAAATGTTTGAAAGCATTCCAATGGTGTTTTAAAATGAAGGTGTTTAATCTTACTGTCTCTCCGTCTGTGTTATTTTGTTAAAATGTCACGAGAAGTTGCATGGGTAAAGTGTTTTAATGAAGGTTGCTTTAATGAAATAGCATGTTTTGCGTTTTAACAATTTGTTGAATTAAAATTTGTTTTCCGATTCCCTGTGCAGCTTCCTCCGTACGGTGGAGCAGTTCTGTGTGGCGCACAGGCCGCTGGTGAGCTACCCGATGGTAAGCTTGTGCTCTCCTTCATTCCCTGACGTGCGTGCTGGGTGGGCAGCCTCCCTGGAAGTGGTGTTCTGTTGGTCCATACCTTTTGGATAAGCGTTCCCTTATTGCTTGATGTTTTTGCTGTAAGCTATAACAGATTTAATCACCGAACCACTTTGACGAATGAATTAAAGTTTTTTCTGTGCTTCAGAGTGCCAGACGTGCAAAGGTGAGTTAAGGAAATAGTTGCTCATTTCTGTTTTTTCCTAACAGTCCTCAGTGACACAGATGTATATTCCTTCATAGCCAAAGCTCTTTGTAAGGGTTCTGAAGTGAGCTTTCTCTCTGGATGCGCTGGATGCTGGGTCCAGAGCTGGCGATTCTCTGAGCACGTGCTTTCTGCCTGGTTCAGTTGCAGCTCAGGTCTGTTGTCCTGCACTTTGTGTTTATGTCCCCATCTGTCACCAAGGCTCTTGGGCATTCAGGTGAGCTCTTCACCTCTTGGCCTGTTATTATTGATTGATTGATTGCCTCTGTCCCAGACACTGAGCTGATCAGTGGAGATGGCGGTTGTTGAGATGCAACCCTTTCGTATTATTTAAGTGCTCAGTGTTACTAACAGCAGGGGCCTTGCACATGTCAAACCCGTTAGACCATTTTTCAGTTTGCATTGTGTTAAAGGTCCTCGCTGGCCTTGGAGAAGCTAAAAGCCTAACCTTTTCTTTGAGAGCAGGGATTTGGTTCCCTGTTTCTTTAGCCTTGTCTGACCTATGAAAGGGTTTTATTATAGTTTAGATTTAAATATAAACCCTGAAAAGACTATGTAAACTTTCTGTCTATAGTAAAATGAGAAAGTGATTATATCTAAAATTATTAGCAACTTTGTAAGGAATGTAAGGGAGAGAACAGTTCCAGTGACTGCTTAGGATGACAGTAAACTAAGCGATGCTACAGGGACCCACATGCCCTTGGCAGGGCCGCCCAGCCTCCAGACTGGCTTTGTTACCTGTGGGTTGAGGTTCTCCCTATCTTCGTGTACTTGGTGCATAGGAGGTGTGCCACAGGTGTTTATTCAGTGCTTAACAGATGTCTCATTATTTTTGCTGTCATAATAGTCCTTCCGTCCTGGTCCAGGTAGTGGCCTCACCATCCTCCCAGTTGCTTAGGCTGGAGATGGAGGCTGCACCTCCCCCTCCTCCCCTCGTCCGACCCCCCAGTGTTCCATTGTCATTCGCCTCTAATCCATTTCCTCCTTCTCTCTCTCTCGCCACATCCCTCCTTCTAGGCTGGCATCCTTGCTCAGTTACGCTTCTTGGCTCTTTTTTTTTTTTTTTTTTAATTATTTTTGGCTGCATTGGGTCTTTGTTGCTGTGCGTGGGCTTTCTCTAGTTGCAGCGAGCGGGGCTACTCTTCATTGCCGTGGGCGGGCTTCTCGTTACGGTGGCTTCTCTTGTTGTGGGGCATAGGCTCCAGTAGTTGTGGCACATGGGCTTAGTTGCTCCATGGCATGTAGGATCTTCCCGGACCAGGGCTCGAACCCGTGTCCCCTGCATTGGCAGGCGGATTCTTAACCACTGCGCCACCAGGGAATCCCCTTCTTGGATCTTTTTCTCCATTCTCTCCTCTCTCTTCTCAAGTCCATCTTTTAATCCTCCAAAACCACGGCTGCTCACACTGTTAGTGACAGGCCAGCTTAAAAGCCCCTTTTCTCCAAGGCCTTTTCTGCTCTTTTTCCGTTACTTCTCTTTCTCCTGCAGTGCTAGCTCACTCTGCCTCCCTCTTTAGGCTGAGTTCAGCTGTGGGTGGCAGAGACCACAGTTCATCCGTTTCTGCGTTTAGCAGCTGCACAGTATAGTATTTGCCGTGCTGTAGACTCTCAGGATGTTTTGTTTGTTTGTTTGTTTGTTTTGCGGTACGTGGGCCTCTCACTGTTGTGGCCTCTCCCTTTGCGGAGCGCAGGCTCAGCGGCCATGGTTCACGGGCCCAGCTGCTCCGCGGCACGCGGGATCTTCCCAGACCGGGGCACGAACCCGTGTCCCGTACATCGGCAGGCGGACTCTCAACCACTGCGCCACCAGGGAAGCCCTCAGGATGGTTTTGGATGATCACTTTAGAGGGATTTGCTCTATTGCCCACCATAGCCAGCGACTCATGCTCTTGGCGGGGGCTCCTGCACAGCGTGCCTCTTATACTGCTGCCTTTTTAAGTCAGTTCTCACCACCCACCCCATCCACTTATCCTGTCGATTCCACTGACCTCTGTCTAGCTCCTGATCGAAGTAGATCTCTTTTCCCTGTGTCAGGAAGCATTCTTTTTGTAAAGCTGTTGAGGCCTCGTCTTACCCACCCTCTGCATTGTCATCTCCCGTCTTAAATGTTTGTCTCCCTAGTAGATGTAACTCCTTGAGGCAGAGACCTTGCCTTACCTCTGTACCCCACCCCCCTGGATAATAAACACTTTGCACATAGCTAGGTGCTCCGTGATTGCTGAATTGACTCAGTGAGAGTTGATGGAGAAATCAGCCGAGGAAGCCACTTAAGCAGTAGCTCTCAGACAGTCCTGGGCATGAGAATCTCCTGGGGGCCTCTGAACATCGCAGACTCCAGGACCCCATCCGGGCACCCCAGGCCACTGTACCGTGTGTGCTAAAGTGCGCAGACTTTGAGAAGTGATGTGTTAGGATGTAATTGTTTTATTTGAGCTGGTTTTCCTTCCCTCAACAAATCCACTGCCTGCGTGACCCGAGTGCTCAGGAGCTTCCAGACCTTCCACCACTCTTCTGGCCTGACAGGTTGGGCCTTGTCCTGACTTCTCTGCCCTGGAGGGCAGTGCACGTGTGTGTCCACGACCAGTGTTCCTGAATAAGAAAAGGAACTGTTCTGGGTGGGAATTGGACTTCCAGGGATGTGATCAGATACTTTGTTGGGTAAATGTTTTGATGACAACTGTAGCATATTGAAATGGTTCCGTTAATGTCACGTCACATTCTAGAATGTTGTATGAGACGATAAGATTAAGAATTGAGATGCGGAAGGCACTGTGTCTATCGGAAATAATCAAAATCTGGCACGCACTGCATGATACAGCACGTACTAATTTTAAGTGTGATTCGCAAGGTACATCACAGTCTCCAAAGGGCAGCCTCCTCATGCCGAGTGTCCTTCACTTCGTCAGGTACACCCATTTTAGTCCACTTAGCAGCATTGTACCCTTGAAACCTCACAGGATAGGGGATACCTGGAAGCAGACTGGACAGTTCACTTTTAGGTATAGTAATAGAGAAATGAATTTCTCTGTGGTGATTGTTTTCAAAATAAGGAAACAACAGATCACCTCTCAGGGGCCAAAGGATCCAAACTGTCCTATCGGTGGCTTTATAGTAAAGCCTGCTGTTAGGCATAATCATCATTAGTATTCTTTTTTCAGGAACTTTTTGTTTGTCAGGCTGTTGTATTCCCCCTACCCCCAGGGCATGTGATATCAAAACAGATGGAGAATTAGGAAACTGTTGAGGGCCCTGGCCCCTCTGTGGGGCTGTTTTTTCTTCTCTAAAAAGACTTCCAAAGGAAAATATGTTCAGTTTTGTTAACAGAATATGATTATTTTGGTATGGTGATTTTTTTTTTTTTTTCCCTTGAAATACATACCTCGGGAAAAAAGTGTGTCTCTTGTTCTAGACTTGGAGAAATCTTGAGTTATGCACGAAAACTGAGTTAAAAAGCCCGTGTCCTTCCCTTCCCTTTCCTTAGCTGCTTCATCAGATACACGGTGGCATTGGTGCTCGGCGTCTATTGAAAGACTCAGCTGATGCTGAAACGCAACCTCATTTCTGAGATGTGGCCTATGGAAAAATGTCCGTGTTAGAATGGATAGAATATGTAGCTGGTTGTCAGTGGGGAGAAAGTAATTGAAGGATTGCAAGGAGATTTTTAAAGGTTTGCAGTCCTAACTTTTATCTTTTTGGGATTTTTGGAAGTACCTTCATTGCCCGTGGAGTTAATCCAGTGTGAATTAATTTAGTAGAATTCACATGCACCCATGTAAGGCCATTTTTCTACTTCAGTTAAGGTTGTCAGTAGAGAAGATCCGGGAGATGGATAATTTGGAAGAGTGCTTCTGTGTAATTCATATTTTTGGAATTACTAAATTACACGAATTAGAGAAGCCATATGTGTGTGTGTGTGTGTGTGTGTGTGTGTGTGTGTGTGTGTGTGTGTGTGTATGGCATTGATTTTTAAGTTCCCATGTTAGTCGTCTTGGTTTTTTAAAATTAAGTTTTCCAAGATACATATGCCCTAGTCTCACGCTTATAGAGTTAGCTAATAAAGTCAGATATCATTATTGAGGGATGTGTTTAGATAGGCAGAATATTATTTGCTTTCTATTACAATTTTGTTTTAATTTCTACCTTCTGAAAGTCTCACTTAGCTACCCTGAGAGTGGACAATAAATACAGGCTTCTGTATTTCATATCCCCAGGTTAAATATAATTTTGTAGTTATTATTTATTTCAGCAAATTATTCAGCGCAGAAATCAAATGTCGCAGCTTCGTTAATTACTACAAGACTTTAGGTTTCATTTTCAAAAAGGCATAATTACTGAGACTTTTATAGTTTGTATAGCTGTGTTCTTAACTAATGGGATGCTTACTGATCATTTTCTTTCTAAACAGGGCAGGACTGTCAGAGAATTGAATTTGGTGTTAATGAAGTAATTGAAGCCAATGACACTTTGCTGAGAACTCCCAACTACAGTATTTCAAGCACATTGAATCCTCAGGCCCCTGAATTTATCCTTAGTTGCACAACTTCCAAAAAGATCCCCAATGACATCGATAAAGAAGTGAACTACAGCTCAGCTGACTGCCAGTACCCAGGCTCTGCCCTCGCCCTGGATGGCAGCTCTAACGTGGAGGCGGAAGTTTTAGAGAACGATGGCGTCTCGGGTGGTCTTGGACAAAGGGAGCGTAAAAAGAAGAAAAAACGCCCCCCTGGATATTACAGTTACTTGAAAGACGGCGGCGAGGGTGGTCCTTCCACAGAAGCCCTGGTCAATGGCCATGCCTGTCCAGCAGTCCCCAACAGTGTAGGCACGGAGGATGTGGACTCGATGGGTGATGTGCCCCCCGTGGGGACACCCAGGACTTGGGGCAGCCCCCAGGACACCACGGACTTCGTCAGCGACGCCGTGCCTGCTGGTTCTTTCCCCGGAGCCCTTGACAGCAGGGCCAGGACTGCAGGGCAGCCTGAGGGCTGCCCCGGGGCCAACTTGGAGCCCTCTCGCCTCCCTGCAGAGGCCAGCAGGGACACCCTGTTGAGGACAGCTGTGGCTCAGCCTGCCGTTGGGACCGATACTACTGAGAACCTTGGAGTCACTAACGGACAAATACTTGAATCCTTGGGTGAGGGCATGGCTGCCAACGGGGTGGAGTTGCACACTGTGGAGAGCTCGGACTCGGAGCCCGCCAGGGCTGAGAGCGGCGCCCCTCCTGCGGACGCCGCGGCCTCTGCGGCGGCCACCGCCCCTGCCAGTCACAGTCAGCCCGCCAAGTCGTGGGCCAGTCTTTTTCATGGTTCTAAGCCCCCTTCCTCCTGCACCGCCTCCTCACCTGTGGTTTCCATGGAAGCTAAGTATTCCCTTCCTGCCACATCTTCCCTGGTCTCTGAAAAGCAGGCCGAAGTCAAGGAAGGGCTGGTTCCAGTTTCAGAAGATCCTGTAGCCATAAAGATTGCAGGTATAGTTCAATAGATTGCAGAAGTGTGAAGCCAAGATGGGAGCAGACAGGCTGGGCTAAAAACTTTGTTGGTATGTTGTTGCCCACAGTGGTAGTAGATTGATTACCCGTGTGTTAAGAGGAATTTCTGAATAATGCCTGTACCTTAAATGTTACTAAAAGTATAATGGTATATGAGCAAAATGGGGTGGGGAGGGGGTGTCGTACCTTTAAGTGGAAAGTCCATGTCCATTACCACTTTTTTACCAGTCCTTTCCTACTGACAAATTACATTTCCATTTCTTGCCTTTTGATCAAGTGACTGTGCTCCATTGTGTGACTGTAGTAGGCAGTCCCATCTGTGTTCCAGCTGTTGTATACCTTTGGTGTCATAATCCCTGATTTGGACTCACTTTGCATTGTTTCTTTATTTCTCAGGATATAAGAAAGTATTTGGGGTTTTTTCTTTTTAATGCCTATTTTGGATTGAGTAAATGGATTTTACTCAGTTTTAGCACACCAAGGCCAACTCTTGACAAGATGAGAGAAACGGTAACAGTTTGGCCTGAAGTTAATGTTTTATTCCACGTGCTGAGGCTCAAAAGTAGGACCAGTTCACAGTGAAACTATAAAGCTGCATGACTTGCGATTTTTCAAGTTAAAGTAGAAAGTCAGAAACAGAGTAGCCGCGTCTGTTTGTATACGGCTGCTCCTCAGGTTTCATTGTAGCGGGGAGTTTACCAATAACCACCTTTTCAGGTTTTTGCCCCTTAGCCGAGTTAAAATTAGCTGTCTTACTTAGGCTTTATGTGATGTTTACTGATTTAACATTTTGGTATGCCTGACAGCGTTCATTACCAGGGTGAGGGTGAAAGCAGTTGCAAGATGCAAAATGCATACCCTTTTATGAATGGTCAGAATTCCATCAGATATAAAACACATCCTTTTGATGGCAGTATGATGACAGCAAGCAGTACTTTAACATTCTTTTAAATGAGCATTTTATTCCTTGTACAGAGTACATTATTTTGAATAATTTAGGTGTCTGGAGTTCTCTTAAAATGAGAAGTTAATTGATAGATGAATTACCATTTTGGGCTTTAAAGTGATAAGTTTTAGGTTATTTGGGTGAATTTTTTATTATAAATATTAAAATGCTAGTAATGTTTTATTATTATTAAAATGTGTGTGCATTGCAAGGGACAGCTGTCAAGGTCAGGAAAGGGAAGTAAAAGCCTTTGAATAGATCATTAAGTTAAAAGTTTATTTTTAGTCTGTAATGAGAGCTACATGGTGCGACGCTTTTAAAAACGTGCATTCTGAGTTTAAAGTCAGAAGACATTGTAATTGTATTTCTGTTCCTAAAAATTGCTTCACAAAGGAAAAACCTCCCATTCCTGGGAAATTTTCTCATTCTTTATTTAAAATAAGAAAGAAAAGATTCATTTTAAATGTTTTAAAGCATTCTAGTCATATGACTTTAAATGTGCTTTGATGCGTAGTTTGCCGTGTATGTTAAAATCTAGTTGACCTGCTAAAATCTAATGTTAACCTGCTTTCTAAAGCGCTGTGAAGGGAATTCCCTGGTGGCCCAGTGGTTAGGCGCTTTCACTGCTGGGGCCTGGGTTCCCTGGTCGGGGAACTAAGACCCTGCAAGCCCCACGGCCCGGCCAGCAACAACAAAAAAAGAAAAGTAAATTAAAATGATGTAAAAGTAGAGGCTCTTAGTTATTTGTATTAGTGGAGAGCGTTGCTACAATTTAATCATTTTTGAGTTGATGCAGTGTGTTCCTCCATTGCCGCGGGGGGACCCCCATTTATCTTCTTAATTCTATGTTTGATTAGGTCGGTTGTAAAGATGTTCTAATTGTCTGAGCAGAAGTGTGGTTCCTTTTAAAATACTTCATTCCTTTGAGCCTGGTTATTGAACCTTAGAATACACAGTGTAGTTGCTGACAGTTTTCAGTATTTCATGTTGTAAAAGAATGCAGTGATATCGTCACTCTTGGAATCATACCGAGCTTAGGTAGAGGATTGCTTGGAATTTTTTCTTCTGTCATATTCTCCTCCTGAGAGGTTTTACTTTATAAAAACGATAAGGTAGGCTCAGTTTATTGTAGGTCAGGTCACTACCACAGATTTCCCCTAAATGGGCACGCTTTTAAGCGTAGGCCCACTTATTTTCAGTGGTATTTAACTGTGTGAAATTCTACCTCCATTAAAATATCTGTTGATGTTAGTTATCATAGAATTTGACTTGCATTAGCGTCTAAGTGGTTCTACTGAGAGAATAAGTTTTGTGTCTATCATTTATTGACTTTTGGGAAAGAAAGAGGAGGGAACAACAGTTCAGATAAGTTTACTCTTTTTTGAGTTCTTAGAATAATATAAATATCCACAGCCAGTTTTTGACCCCAGGGTCATTTATTTTGGATGTCTGCATTTCTGGATTATCTGCCCTGTCGCTAAGTCTGTGCTTAACAAATGCCAAGTAGTTTTTGTATAACCACAAGTGAAACACAAATTAGAAAGACAAATCAACTGTAAACAAAGATTTAGAATCACATAAAGCCTTTTGAAATGAAATATAGCCAGCTTTCAATTACCCACGGTCTGTTTACCCATTGCTGTAATGGCTTCTGCTTTTACCTTTTTGGTGGCAAGGCCATCTTCTTGGTGTCATTTGTCAACATTTGTTTTTCATTTGCTGTTTTTCTTAAATGTAAACTCTTACTGAAGAAGGAGATGGAAGGGAAGAGCCCTTAACCCTGAAGCACCAAATGCCTTCCCTAACCTCGCAGGGAGTATGAACCTGCGCAAGAGGCCCGCGGGGTCCGTGTCTCAGTGAGTGGTTTGTGTCTGCGAGGGGATATATGCCATTTTTCAGTAGGAATAACTGAGCTAGGAGGTGAGCAGAAGAAACTTGAAAATCTTAATTCTTAGAGCTTGTATTGAAAGCAGTTGCAAAACTTGAGGCACAGCCCTGTTAGAGAGTAAGTATGACAAATACCAGAAAAGTAGGAGTGATCTCTGCCTGTGCTCCCTCCATTAGCTCAGGGTCAGAGTTTGAAATGAAACATATCCTTGTGATGAACATTACACTCTTCCTGGGTTTTTACTGAGGATCACTTGTCCTATCCCAAACCTAAATTGTATCAAATGCTTTCAAATCACAAATAGAGCTATTTGGTATTTTATGTTTTGCATCAGTTTATTTTGTTTTAAAGGAGTGTAAACAATGGTGGGCGAGGAGAGAGACTAGGCCAAATGCCCAAATAGAAGGAGTTAAAATTCCAGTGTAAGAGAACTAGGTAAACTGAGGTCGTAGAAAGCTTTAAAAAAATTCTATTCTGTGGGGGAGTTGAGGTATCTAGTAATGTCATTTATTATGAATTTTAGTAAAACACACTTAATAGATGATTTTGCACAGTTTTATACCTAAAAATTGTTGCTGGAGAGAGCAACAAAATCACTACAAGTTGGATCTGCTCAGAAAAATGAATTCCTGGGTCTGTATTTATTGTAAACAAAAATGTACCCCGATTGATCTTTGTTTTAGTGGTTTATAAATCACGTTTATATTCAACACTTTCCCTGTCCTTGGGAAATAATTCTCCACCATTTTGCATTTTCTCTTCAAATTCTCCGAAGCCGCACAGGCAGTGATCATGCAGCAGGCCCTGAGCTGAGGAGGTCCAGCACCTGTTTGCAGAAGCCACACTTGTGGGGTGAGAGTTCAGTCCATATCTAACTTGATAGGTGTATGTCCTTGCTAACACTTCTGTCATGTCTCTTTTAAAGAACTAAATGGACACTCCTCCACTTACAAAACATAAGCTGATCTATAGCCAACCGGTAGTGGTACATTTTGGTCACTTTGCTGTGCTCCACATGATTAGGTAACCAAGATAGCGTGTGTTCTTCCAAAGTGATGTAATGAGGAAAAGAAGAACACTCGGGGAATGTTCTGGACAGTTAGGAAGGTGACAGAAAAGCAGGTCAGCAGCATCAGAATGTCAATTACGAGCCGGTTATTGAGCCTTAAGAATCAGTGAAAGTTCTGCAGCTTTGCGTTTTCATGGATTTTAAATGGTAATATGACCTAAATGCTAATTTTAGGAAAACAAAATTTGATGCATAAAAATATAAGAATAATCATAGTTTATATGGACTTAAAAGTTTACGATTGCCAGTATTGCCACTGAGTTTATGGATCATTTCATTTGAGTGATTTGTGGTTATGTATGTGGGCTACTGTATATGTCAATGTTTGAGCTGTTACGAAGGTGAAGATAATGGTTTCAGTTTCATGTCTTTTATGTGATATGCAGTCATTCTGGCATTTTGTGCCGCGCCTATAACATCATTCCTGGGCAACCCTGCCAACTACTGTGGAAAAGATGGCTTGAGGAGGCCACCTTCCTAAAGTTACTGTCTGAACAGATCTGAGTAGTAAATTATACCAACAACAATGGATTGAAAAGAAGGCCTCTGGGGGGAAAGTTTGTTATTACAGTCAACTTCTGATAATTTGCCCTAAAAGAAAGTAAAATAGAAAACCAACAGTGATGACTTGGGACCATAGGTCAGATTTAAAGGTTCAACCTCAGGAAATACCCCACTCTCTCTCTCCTTTGGCTGTCCTTCAGTGCTCATTGGACTTTAGCAAAATCTAAGTGGAAACGGTGATGTTGTTATTATAAAAGGAACTTAATTAAATAGAGCCAACTGTTATACCAAAAAATTAAAAGCAGTATTCATACTCGCTTGTCTGCATTCATGAATATTGCCTTCTGAAATATAGCAGTAAGATTCATTTATTTTAGGAGCGCTCAGTAACAGAAATGGAGATTGTTTACAGGAATTAGCGTCGTCTCTGCACCGGTGCTGCTTGGCTGGGTGGGAGAAGAGGAGCTGCGCACGGCGGACCCCGTCACACGTTAGCGTCTGGCTCAGTTTGTGGCCATTGAAATTCTTCAGGGGGAGGAACGCGCAATGTACAGTGTGTTATAAAACTGAACATTTAAATTGTGTGGATGTTTGGTTTTTAAGAGAAAATCTTAGGCAATAAGATACTTAATTTTTTACAACCTTTCATTCCTTTTGAAATGTGACTTTATTAATATACTGTATACTCACAAAATATTCAAAACTTAATTTTAAGGAATTGAAGCAAACATTTCTTTCTGGAGAACTGAAAAGTGTTGGTTCTCTCAAACTCTTTTTTTAAATATAAATTTATTTATGTATTTATTTTTGGCTGTGTTGGGTCTTCGTTGCTGTGCGCGGGCTTTCTCTAGTTGCGGCGAGCGGGGGCTACTCTGCGTTGCGGTGCGCGGGCTTCTCATTGCGGTGGCTTCTCTTGTTGTGGAGCGCGGGCTCTAGGCGTGTGGGCTTCAGTAGTTGTGGCTCGTGGGCTGTAAGGGCTCAGGCTCAGTAGTTGTGGCGCACGGGCCTAGTTGCTCCACGGCACATGGGATCTTCCTGGACCAGGGCTCGAACCCACGTCCGCTGCGCTGGCAGGCACATTCTTAACCACTGCACCACCAGGGAAGCCCCTTGCTTCCCCTTTGAGAGTGGAGCTGGCCTGTCATAAATGATTGTTTTTAGTTTAACAAGATATGTATCCAAAGCACTTTTGACTACGTATAAACTTATTTTTGAGTCTGTTAAAACAGATGCATGGAAGGGAAGTTTCAGATCTTGCATGCCTGCCCCTGATCCTTTTCTTTCTGTTTTCCTTCAGTGTCTGTATTGAACAGGAATTGATATACTGTCAAGCCACTTCCCCTCCCATCTTCACCCCTGCCCCCAACCCCGGGAGACTTTGCTTCCAGTGTCATCAAGAAAATTGAGGTTGCTATTTCATTTCTTTCCCCACCGTAAACTGTGGTGAGTCTGCCCTTCCCTAGCTCCTTCCCTTCTGCGATCCTGGGAGCCCCTTAGTGACCCCCTTCTTTTGTCTTACTCCTCAGCCAGGCTCCTGGCCAGGGGAGCCTGCATGAGTGGTCTCCACTCTTGCTTTCCTCCTTGAGGCCCTCGAACGTGCTTCTGCTTCCACTACTGATTCCAGCTGCCCTATCCTTCTAGATCACCGTTACGGATTCTCCTTAGCCTGTCACTTGGACGTGGGTGGTGCTTAGGGTTCTGCTTCTGACCCACTGCTGTCAGAATGTACAGTTCAGGCCCCGAGCTGCAGGGTCGTGTGTGTGTGTGTGTGTGTGTGTGTGTGTGTGTGTGTGTGTGTG
>NW_006796283.1:87775-120632 GCF_000442215.2 Lipotes vexillifer
GGCTTTCTCTAGTTGCGGCGAGCGGGGGCTACTCTGCGTTGCGGTGCGCGGGCTTCTCATTGCGGTGGCTTCTCTTGTTGTGGAGCGCGGGCTCTAGGCGTGTGGGCTTCAGTAGTTGTGGCTCGTGGGCTGTAAGGGCTCAGGCTCAGTAGTTGTGGCGCACGGGCCTAGTTGCTCCACGGCACATGGGATCTTCCTGGACCAGGGCTCGAACCCACGTCCGCTGCGCTGGCAGGCACATTCTTAACCACTGCACCACCAGGGAAGCCCCTTGCTTCCCCTTTGAGAGTGGAGCTGGCCTGTCATAAATGATTGTTTTTAGTTTAACAAGATATGTATCCAAAGCACTTTTGACTACGTATAAACTTATTTTTGAGTCTGTTAAAACAGATGCATGGAAGGGAAGTTTCAGATCTTGCATGCCTGCCCCTGATCCTTTTCTTTCTGTTTTCCTTCAGTGTCTGTATTGAACAGGAATTGATATACTGTCAAGCCACTTCCCCTCCCATCTTCACCCCTGCCCCCAACCCCGGGAGACTTTGCTTCCAGTGTCATCAAGAAAATTGAGGTTGCTATTTCATTTCTTTCCCCACCGTAAACTGTGGTGAGTCTGCCCTTCCCTAGCTCCTTCCCTTCTGCGATCCTGGGAGCCCCTTAGTGACCCCCTTCTTTTGTCTTACTCCTCAGCCAGGCTCCTGGCCAGGGGAGCCTGCATGAGTGGTCTCCACTCTTGCTTTCCTCCTTGAGGCCCTCGAACGTGCTTCTGCTTCCACTACTGATTCCAGCTGCCCTATCCTTCTAGATCACCGTTACGGATTCTCCTTAGCCTGTCACTTGGACGTGGGTGGTGCTTAGGGTTCTGCTTCTGACCCACTGCTGTCAGAATGTACAGTTCAGGCCCCGAGCTGCAGGGTCGTGTGTGTGTGTGTGTGTGTGTGTGTGTGTGTGTGTGTGTGTGTGTGTATGTTACTGGCTGGTCTGTGAGTGTCAGTGTACTGTTTACTGGTGTCTTCCACGTACCTTTTTATCCGAGCCTCTAAAACTCTTAAAACTGAACTTATTTCATCACTGCCCAAAGCAGGAAAGAACCCACTTGTCCTGTGGCATCTCTCCTCTGGGTGGAAGGCACCATCACCCCAAGCTGGAGACGTTCTCCTGGTACCATTTGCTGTCACAGGCCCCTGGCCACCTCAGGTTTCTCCCGTTCTTGGATAGGGCGGGGTATCCCCGCCACTGCCCCCACCCAGCTTAGCCTGCACTGTGTGGTCCCTTCTTCATTGGTCTGCAGGTCCTGCTACAGCAGGGCCACCGCTCAGTCATCTCTGCACCTGCAGGTCCTGGTGCCCAGGCAAAGCTTAGCCAACTGCAGCATGTCATTTATCAGAGGTCCTTGTGTTAGGAAGGCAGTTGGTTTTGAGTTGTATGGTTATGTGAAAGCTTAATATTGTTTTTAGATATAAAAATACTATGGCAAAGATTCACAGGTGTCTTGATGGAGCGTTCATTTCGGACTGATGCTTGTTTGGAAATGCACAGATATTTTGCAGAGTAAGTATACGAAATAATTGCCATTCTGTGACACACATTGGAAATTATGGGCTGTTGTGATAAAATGGCTCAAAGACGGATGTAAAAATCCCCTGTGAGAGGAAGATCTTCAGCTTGTGGGGAAAAGTTAGTATCAGAAACCTTAGAGTAAAGGATCTTAAAGCAGTCCATTGTCTACTGAGAGCAAAGAGCCTGGCTTCTGGGACCCAGGCTCGTATGTCAGCTCAGTCATGCACCCTGCACCAGTTCCCTAACCCCTCTGGACCTCAGTTTTGTCACCTGTGAAATGAGGATGATAACGGTGTCTCTTTGACAGGGTTGTTAGGTCGATTATGAATAATACAGATGGAGCTCGTAGCGGTGTCTGTGCTGGGTGTCAGTCACGTGGGCGTGTGGTTCAGTTCTGTATCTGATCTGTTCCTCCGTGAAGGCCCAGCGCTGTGCCCCGTAGTGAGAGAGACAAGAGGACCTTGGCAAGCTTAGTCTAACTGAGCAGATTCCATGGGTTCTCTTGGGTCGCTTATGTTTCACTTTTTAATAAATGGGGAAATTATTGTCTGTGCTTCCTCAGTTAGAGGCGAGAGGGCATTTACCCTCACAGGAGACAGGGAGGGAGTGTGTGTGTTGACCTTAGAATCTTGCAAATTAATTTCTTCATTTAATTCTTAAGTCTGGCACCTGCCAGTGCAACTGTGTTTTTAGGGAAAAAAGGCTGGAAAAAAAGGCTTCTTTTGTTTGAGTGATGCTTTGGGTGGTGGGTGCTGATATCAAATGCGTGCTCCCTAGTACACAGTCTAAAAGTTACGGGTGGAGCTGTGTCGTGTGGCCGCACGTCATGGATTTGGGTACCGACTGTGCTGCCTGGCTCCTGTGAGGTCACAGGCAGGCGAGTTAACCTTGAGCTTCTGTTTCCTTTTGGTGAAAGCGGGATGGTTGGTGGTACTCTGGGATCCCTGAGGATTAAGTGCAGCGAGTTAACGTTGTAAGTTGTAACGCACTTGCCAAGAGTAGAAGGTAGCCAAACATTGTGGCTGTCACTGTTAGAGGCTTCGTAAGGGACGTGGGGAGACCTTGTTATAACATTTCTAAAAAGAAAAAGGGCCAGTTACTTACCAATATTTAAAGCATTCTTTTGTAAAGATGGGATTTACAGCTATTTTAAGACTGTGGGGAAGAGTGATGTCAAAAGGTGAATCTGAGGATAACGAAGCTTATTTCTAAATGGAATAAGGGATTTTAGTATTCCGAGTGGGACTTCTGATGAAAATACAGTTCAGTTAGTAGGAGATAATTGTCCCCAAAAGAGGGATCATCACTTGCTGAACAGTCACCGAACACCCACTGTGATGTGCTGGGCATCCAGACGTGAATGAGACGGGTCCTGCACGTAAACACCTTTCTGGATGGTGTCTGATTAAGGAGGCCTGCCCAGCTGTCACTGTTAAAAGAGCCTGTATCTTTTAAGTCTGTTCCCGAATACTGTTACATCGTTTTTTAAGCCCTTTCTGTTTCTTATTAAAACAGTCCTTGTGCTCCCTAGTGATATTATCACAGGAAGGTAAATAAATGTCATAAGTGTTTGGGGGGAAATATTTTTGAAAATTTAAATCATTAAATAATTACGTGATGTTGAACGGAACGAAACTGTAACACAGCCTGCCTTCGCTTTGGATGTGACATGTGCTCTGTTGAAGAGGGTCCCCTCCCAGGGCAGAGCGTGAGAGTTGTTCACGAGATGCCATTAACGTCTTCACTGTGCTTCCTCTTTCAGAGTTACTGGAGAACGTAACCCTGATTCATAAACCAGTGTCATTGCAACCCCGCGGGCTGATCAATAAAGGAAACTGGTGCTACATTAATGCTGTATCCTTCTCAGAGGCTGTCCCCAAGGCTGGCTTTCTGCAGCTTCCTCTTCCTTGGGCACATTCGACTTAGTTCCGCTTCTGTGGGGTGTCTACCCCACATTTTGAATCCAAAACCTCGGTTTCTTACTGCTTATTAACTGGGCTATTCGTGACCAAAAAGAGAGAGATGATTTGTTGACCTGTGACTGACAGAATCAGGCAAGTTTCTCGTTAAAATGGTCCTGAATAACAGGGCAGAGTGACCACTTAAACTGGAAATCCTGTGTTAATTGATTTGATTATCTTGGTTGAATCCAGTTCTTACTTATAAACTACTTGGATATCACAAGGCAGTTATCCCCGGGATTATTTGGTTTTATTCCCTTTGTGTTTACGTATCTAAGTCGTTCGGTGTCCTTGGCTTGCTTAGTTTTATACGCTCTTGTGTTTTACGTGCCTTTCCACAGTTTGGAGCATCGGTTTTATTTCCTTTACGCTTCCTTACTGCCATCATTTAGACACTGCAGGCACTGGTTGCTTGCCCTCCGATGTATCACCTGATGAAGTTCATTCCTCTGTATTCAAAAGTGCAAAGGCCTTGTACGTCCACACCCATGATAGATAGCTTGTAAGTAAGCTGCTGAAAATGTGTTAAGGGGTGGGCTTTTCCCCCTCTGACAGTTAGATTCAAATAGCAAAGTTCTTGATTTCCTGCAAATGAATCCTGTAATTCCTTTTTTTTTTTTTAATGTGCTGTTCATGATTTTCTATGGAAGTTAACCAGAAATGGAATTGGAACATTGTTTATCTGTGTTCTTTAGATTCAGTTGAATAAATTTTAGTGTTTACCAAATTATATCACTTGAAATATACCAAAAACTTACGTAGAAAAGATTTACGAGCTCACTAACTATTACAGCATTGGTTATCTAAAGTTTGCTATCTTCATGCTAGATAACGTTCTACTTAGCCATCAAGGCTTTTTAGTAATAGTATGTCTTTTAAAAAAAAAAAGTACTAAACATTTTTTCCCCCCCACCCCCGTGTCTAGTGTTCGGCTAATGAATGAGTTTACTAATATGCCAGTACCTCCAAAACCCAGACAAGGTGAGTAAAAACGAGGGTTCCGATGCCATTACATTTTGGGAGTTATGAAGTCAGGTGACTGAGTTTGAGAAATTCAGGCTTGCTGGAAAGAAAATGTCTCTTTACATGCAGGTTGCTACACCTATACTATTCTCAGCACTGGTCGGGTGTTGGGGGAGCTTTGATGATTATGCCTTTTGTCATGTTAAGACTTGTAAAGATCTGTGTCCTGTTTCCGTTGCAGCTCCTGGGGATAAAGCCGTGAGGGACGTCCGCCCGGGAGCTGCCTTTGAGCCCACGTACATTTATAGACTGCTGACAGTTATCAAGTCGAGCCTGTCCGAAAAGGTTGGGGCTGCCGCTGCGTAGCCAGCGTGACGCTTGTGCCTTACCTGTTGCGTATTCAGTGCTTGCCCTCTGCTTGCACTGCGGCGATTAAGTGGGTGTTCAGTGGATCTAGGCTTGCTCTGGAGTCAGTTGCTAGGATGAATTAGAGTATGGGATGATAATGATGGTAATCAGAGACAACTCGTGTCATTTACTATGACCAACCACTGCTGTAAGTTCGTTCCATCCGTTAACTTACTTAACCCTGTGAATAAAGTGTGATTATTGTCTGCTTGTTGCATTTGAGAAAAGGGAAGTCATTGTCCCAGGTCACAGCTAAGCAGTGGCAGAGCCTGGCAGCGCGGAGTTAGCTCCTTCACTTCCGCACGGAGTGCGCTGCGGCCGGGAGGGGGGCCTTCAGGAGCGCCGCATCTTCTCCACGCTCCCTCAGGGCCGTCACTTTTAATCGTACACTTTGCTGCTGAAGGCATGGGGCCAAGGGCCACGGAGGTCTTGTAAAGGGCCCTGACGGCGTTCGGGGTAAATCAGGGGCAGCCTTCGCACAGGTAACCGGAGCGTTTCTTTCCTCCCCGACAGAGTTCGTGATGAGTCAGTACAAGCAATTGAAATGATGCTAGAAAAGGGCAATTCTTCAGGAAATATTCAAGGAAATTATGTTAAAACTGACTAAAGTAGTATTGTTTGCAGCCCCTTTGTTTCGAAGAAGAGGGAGTACTCAGGGCACTGCAGCCGCGTACCACCGGGGGCTCTTCATGTGCCCATGGCCTAGCCTTTGCTGTTAAGCTCAGGATTTGGGGGTGTTGCTACTGTTAGGAAGGCGGGCATGGAGTGAACGGTGCCCTCTGCTTCAAAGAGCGCCTCGTCCAGTAGGGGAGTTAGTACTTGAAGCACTAAGACAGGTGAGTGCGCAGGTGCTGTAGAAGCCAGGGGCGGGCCCCCAGCTCAGGGGGAGCAGAGGTAAAGCTCAGGATGCTTCTCGTGGCTGAGCAGCGCTGAGATCCTGCAGCTTTCGAAGTTACATTACTTGTGGCTTGTTGGGGTCTGCAGGACCACCCTCAGGGTCGAGGATTCGCTAGAAGGTCTCACGGGACTCAGGAGCTGTTACCCTCAGTTCGGATTCAGTACAGCCCGAGGACACAAAGCAAAATCGGCACAGGGTGAAGACTCGGACAGCGTCTGCAGGAAACCTGGAGACTCGTCTCCGGGCGTAGCCACACAGGACGCTCTCAGTTCCTCCCACGTCAGACTGTGGCAGCTGTGTGGCTTGTGGTCCACCAGGGAAGCTCCTCAGCAGCTCAGTGTCCTAGGGTTTTGCTAGGGGCTGCTCACATAGGCACCCTACCCTCTGCCTCTCACAGACTCCAGTCCAGACTCCTGGGGGGAAAGCCAGTGCTCAGCACAAACCACACTGTTGGCACAATTTGGCACGCTCCCTTTTCAGTTCTTGGAATGGTGGGAACCCTCCTGAAATCCAAGTTCCCAGATGCCAGCCAAGGACCAGCCCAGCGAGCAGGCCTTTCCCAGCACTGTTAACTCTTTGCTGCGTCTTGGGCTGTGCCAGCCTCTGCCCTTTCCCGCAGACACACACACACCAAACAGCCCCGTCCACAGCTATAGTTCCCTTGGAGCAAACAGATCTACTCAGAGACCGCAAGCAGAAGAATTTGCAGATCCTTGGAACACTCACGCCGTTATGCTCCAAAGAATGAAATGTGAACCAATCATGATAAATTATATAATCAGATGAAACCAGTGTAAGATTATACAGCTCTTGTGTGACCATATTGTGTGATTCATCTGCGAATGGTTGTACTGATGTGTGTAAAGCAGGCAGCTTTTTAAATCAATAGAGTTTTTCACGTATAATTTGGGTCCTTTCTCCTGTGGTTGCCCATCATCAAAAATCAAAGGAGACATACAGGGCTGTTAGTTTTACAACTTGCAGTGTGAGTGGTAACCCCTGGGGTTGTGCATTCTGTTTCATTTAAACAAAAAAGCAACTTGTGAAATAACTTTTTTATTATAAAGGTAATGTATACTTACTGTAGAAAATTTCGAAATTACAGAAAAGCAAAATTAAAAAGAAATCCCTGTTCTTTTGCTTAGAGATAGATATTTAATCCTCCCCCGCTCGCACACCCAGTCTTCCCCCACTTCACACATCTTAACTGTCCAAAGAAAAATTCATGTGATTTCTGGGAGAGACTTTTTGTTAAATCATACTGAAAATTTAAGAGAAGGCATAGTTTGTATATGCAGGTAACACATTCCGTGCAGGCCTTGAAGAGTAATTGGTTAAGATTAACGTGACCCTGTTTGACCTTCTCAGGGTCGACAAGAAGATGCTGAGGAGTATTTAGGCTTCATTCTAAATGGACTTCACGAGGAAATGCTGAACCTGAAGAAACTTCTCTCACCAAATAATGAAAGTAGGTTATGGTGTGCTTGCTACAGAATTGGCTAGAACATTTTCTTAAGAATTATTCTTAAACAAATGCCATATGTATGCTCATATACTAAGCTGCCTTTCCCGCCAACAGTCATTCGCCCTTCAAAAATCACTTATTTACTCATTAAGGTAACTAGTTACTTTTACATTGCTTATTGTGTACCACTGAGAATGTTGTTTGTATATTTCAAATACATAAATGTATTTCCAGAACCTCTGCTTTTTCCCCTTCAGTTTGTAATTAGGAAAATGATTACACATAGAGAAAAACTGAAAGAATAGGTTGGTTACCTGCGTAACCAGTGGATTCCACAGTTGCTACTGTGTCGCCTTATTGATCCTCTTTCTACTTCCCCAGCCCCCCGCGACATTTTTCCCCAAGGGATTCAAAATCAAGTTGCAGATGGCATTTTAGTTCACCCCAAATGGTAAAGCATGGGTCTCCTGAGATAGGGATGGCTCTCCCACGTGGCCCGAGTCCCTTCGCCAATGATGGGGTCCACCTGCAGTTACGCAGCAGAGTCTGCTTCCCCGTCCCGCCTGACGTCTTCTCCAGGTGTCCCACGGCACCTTCACGCGCCGCTCACACCAGCAGGGGGATGCTGTGCCATCACACACATTGCTTTTGTCCTCAGTGTAGAATACACCCGCATCTCACTTGAAAGCTCCAGTGGACAAATCTGTGTAGGTGGTTTATGTAGAACTTTGAGTTTTTGCTCTTTGTGTGAATAGTAGCCTAAGCAGAGTCTGCTTTTCAGAACTTACTGTTTCCAACGGACCCAGAAGCCACTCGGTGAACGAAGACGAGCAAGAAGAACCAGTCGAAGGAAGTGAGGACGAATGGGAGCAAGTGGGCCCCCGAAACAAGACTTCGGTCACTCGCCAGGCGGATTTTGTTCAGACCCCCATCACTGGCATTTTTGGTGGCCACATCAGGTTTTATGCTTTTCTGGAATAATTTAGCATTTGCCTTTTTCACGGTTTTGCCATTTTGCTGGAGGGGGGAGGTGTAAGATTTGTCCTAAGAGATTTGGGGCTGGGTGGTTTGCCTTTGCGCCCTGTGCCCGCTCTGTTCTTGGACTTGCTGACGCTCGTCCTGCCGGCCCCACGGCGGCTTCCTGCAGAGGGCGCTGCCCCCGCCTGTCTGCCAGGGCCTCCCCACCCCTCAGCGACACTGACATTCCCTCCATCCAGCTGCTCACAGCCGGGTAGGAAGAGAAAGACAAGTTAATGGAAATACATGTTTTGTTAAGAGAAGAAATTCATGTATCTGATTGGAGGAATTGTAGACACGGGAGCTAGGTGAGCTCGGAAGCTGAGAGAGTGCAGAGGGAGATGCTTTTACACAGAGGAGGACACGTGGCCTTCTGGAGTACCTAGGCACCTCCCCTGCCCCAGTTCCCTCAAACTAGCTGCCCTTTGCTCATCATGGAGTCCTTCTAGAAGGTTTTTTTAAAACCCACATTTGTTTATTATTATTATTTTTGGCTGTGTTGGGTCTTCGTTTCTGTGTGAGGACTTTCTCTAGTTGTGGCGAGCGGGGGCCACTCATCATCACGGTGCACGGGCCTCTCACTGTCGCGGCCTCTCTTGTTGCGGAGCACAGGCTCCAGACTCACAGGCTCAGTAGTTGTGGCTCACGGGCCTAGTTGCTCTGCGGCATGTGGGATCTTCCCAGACCAGGGCACGAACCCGTGTCCCCTGCATTAGCAGGCAGACTCCCAACCACTGCACCACCAGGGAAGCCCTAGAAGGTTTTTACTTATTTACGTTAGAGCTGTTTCGTGCCGCCATTATGTGGAATTCAGTAGAACTTGCACTGACCGCGAGGACCTCCTCACCCCTCCAGAGGCTGCAAGGACCGCATTATAGCATCATTTCCTTCTGAAGACCTTACAGCTTCACCTACAGGAGTGTGGTTTTAGTTCTTTTAGTGAGCCTCTTAGCCTTTCGTCCTCCCAGAACAAGAAGTAACACCCTTTTCGAGGCATCAAAAGTCAGTTCAGTCTCTCTGCTCTAAAACAGTTTAGGTTGAGCACCTTGCCACAGGCTAATGAAATCCTCAGAAATGTGCCCGACCCCCTCCCAAGCTGGTCACACGACACTGAACACGTCATTTCTGTGCCCTCGGCTGTGAGCTAGACTTTGCAGGCCCCTTTCTGTTGTGGAGTCTCGTGTCAGCCTCCTGACACCCAGCCCCACCCCTATGGCTGCAGCTTGTTTTCGCCAGATGCAGATCCTTGGGAAGGGCCCTTTTGGGAGAGGGAAGTGGGGCTCCAGTTTGGTGACCAGCAGTGAGAGGAGGCTGTCTGCGCGCTTAACTCTTTGTTAGCCGAGCAGCCTGATGTTGTCCCCCTCGGGGTGCTCACTGAGGGTGGGGGAGAAACGAGGGTGCGGACCAGTGGCTGTGATGAGGGCTCCGTGTTTGTGGGGAGGCACAGCAACCGGATTGCAAGGCGACAAAGATCCCAAATGTGTTTGAGAATAAGCAGTGGGAAAAAGTAGAATCCACTTTGGAGGAATCGCTAGCGCGCCCCAGATGACTTCACGGCCCTGTAGCCTCAGCCTCTCTGTAGGCTCTTGGCCTTGAAATTGGGTGTTGATTTTTTTTTTTTTTTAACTATAAAGCAAAGATACAGAACTACTCCTTGTAACTTAGGAGCTGCTTTTGTGTGTGTAGTAGGTACCATTAAGCATGATTCTTTCTTTTTTTTTTTTTGCGGTACGCGGGCCTCTCACTGCTGTAGCCTCTCCCGTTGCGGAGCACAGGCTCCGGACGTGCAGGCTCAGCGGCCATGGCTCACGGGCCCAGCCGCTCCGCGGCATGTGGGATCTTCCCGGACCAGGGCACGAACCCGTGTCCCCTGCATCAGCAGGCGGACTCTCAACCACTGCGCCACCAGGGAAGCCCTAAGCATGATTCTTAATGGTGTGTGGCCTGCGAGATCTTAGTTCCCCGACCAGGGATCGAACCCAGGCCCCCAGCAGTGGAAGCACGGAATCCTAATCGCTGGACCACCAGGGAACTCCCAAGCATTATTCTTTATTCAGACCAACTGAAAGGTTTTCTCCTAAAATACATGCTCTTTTGGTGCCTTTCCAGTTACCCCAGAAAGACTAGCACCTTTCTCCACCTTGTCCGCCCTTTTGCTAAAGTCCAGGCCCATTACTGCTGTTCCCACTATTTTCCCACTATTCTTCTCTGGAACCAAGGGAACGGCCGCCCCCTCAAGGCTTCCTCCTCACAGGGAGCCTGGAGGTGCCTCCTGTGCTGTGTGTCGGGAAAGCAGTGTGTGAGACGGAAAGCTGGCAACAGAGCCACTCGCCTGCCCTTCGCAGCAGTCTGACTACCTGTCCACCCCTTTTATTCGTGTGTAAACTGGGGCACTCAGGCTGCAGAGAGACAATCCCACGTTGAACTCCTGGAACATCTTGCTGAGGCTACGTGAGACGTGGGCCCAACACAAAGTTTTACTCAGAAAAACTTGGACAAAGAAAAGTGAGATGAAAACCCAGCTAAGGAAGCAAGGCTCAGCTGGCAGCCTCCTCCTTGAGGGTGGTGGCCACCTTCCTGTCGCACACACCCTGCTCCCCTTCCTTTGAAAAGTCGTTTTCATAGGGGAGATGCTATCCAAATCATTCTGTTTACCTCGGGGTTTCCTCTTTTTTATTACAACAGGCTGTGACGCCTGAGAGGATAAAAAGTGTCAGCATTTTGACTCTGGGAAGATTGTCACCTTTGCTAATCTGCATTAAATAAAGTGGAGAGGAGGCATTTGGAAGGTGAAATAGGTTTTCTTCCAGAGCTATTAAGCTGGGAAATTTTTCAGCTGGTGGATTGAGTTGATAGAAATTCTTTCGAGGTGGTATTGAGTGGAATTATTTTAAAATTCTTGGGTGTGTTTTTAGCATTTCTGTTCTCTCTGGTCTTCTGGCGGCGACACTGAGTGATCTCGCTTGCAGTGTTTGTTGCTCTTGTCCTGCTGCATAACCTCGGGGAGAGTGGGAAGGCGAGCTCTTAGATGCGGTGTGTTTTCCACTTTCAGGTCTGTGGTTTACCAGCAGAGTTCAAAAGAATCTGCCACCCTGCAGCCATTCTTCACGCTGCAGCTGGATATCCAGTCGGACAAGATACGCACCGTCCAGGATGCATTGGAAAGCCTGGTGGCAAGAGAGTCTGTCCAGGGTTATACCACCAAAACCAAACAAGAGGTACGTTCACAGTTGGTCTTGGATCTTTATCCGGGGGCCCTCTGGGGTGGGCGAAAGAGCACAGACTCTGGAATGAGGAGAAGTGGGTTTCAGCTCTGCCTCTCAAATCGGTTGCTTACCCTTTTTTTTGGACTGAAAGCTTCCACATTCTGAGAATGAAATGGTTGAAACAGATGATCCTCCCAAGTTTCCTTGGCTCTAAGTCATGAAACACAGGTCACAATCTTTGGGGTTATTTATTCTGAGCTGCGTTTCATTTGCTGGCTATCCAGTCATGGCACCGTAGAGTGAATACCACCTCCGACAAAGGCCGATAACTCATTCACATTCCTGATACCATAGAGCACAATTTCATGAGATAGTTAGGATATAAAAGATGATGTTCTAATCTGGTTTGCATTTGATTGTAGATCTTCAAGGTCGTTGAAAAATAGAAAGTAATTGTTCTGGTGCCTGTTAACTCTTTGATTTGATCTGAAAAAAAGATAAAGTCTCGAGTCTTTCAGCGTTCAGGAGTCAAGAGGAAGCGTGTCAGCTCCGTCGAGAGAGGCGATAATTCCCTGCCCTCTTGTTAGCTGCTGGCCGTCCAGATGTGCCAGTTAGGCCCGACTTCTCCGCAGTAGAGCGTGCCTTCTCTGTTATGTATCCTAGGTCGTGGCTGTGCATTCATAGAGGTGTGTTGGGGAGATGAATGTAGACTGGCTAGGGCGGTGCCTTTTTGAACAGTTGAGAGCATTCCTGTGAGGCCTGATTTCAGTAGCCGTGTGTGGCGGCTACAGGGTGAGCCAGCACGGCCCAGTGTAGGAAACCTGCCAGCACCTCGTGGGGCCAAGGGCGCTGCTCTTGCCTCGCAGCTCGGGCTCCACCCACGTGAAGAGGAGCAGAGGCGGGGTGTGGAGAGCGTCCGTCCGTCCACTGTGAGTTGGTTGGTCAAGCCAGCCTTTCGGGGCATCTGCAGAAGTTAGGCTTAGTTCTCCCCCGTGTCTTCTAATTGCTTCTCGTGGGCAATTTTGTTCAAAAAGTAAAAGTGGTAGGAGCCGGAAGAGAATCCCGGCAGTTTTTCCTTAGAGAAACGGTGGAACTTAATGGGAGAGAGAGAGTGGGTACTTGTTCTCGGGAGGCCGGGTCACGTACTGGCTGTGGGACTGTCCACCTGCTCGTCTGGGGCAGCGGTGTCTCCAGAGGTGGACTCGCCATCCTGGCCCCTCCCCACTGGAGCCGCCGATCCTGCTGGGGAGGAGGGCAGCCTTTCCCTGCGCTCCCAGGACAGCCCTCTGGGGATATGTCTGTTTTCCTCGATTGCTCCTGCTGCAGTTAAACTGCTGTTTGGGCAGAGGTGGGTGGGGCGTGATGACTGAGGTAGCGGTGGCTGTGGTTGTTGGCCTAGGGTCAGAGGAGGGTGAGGAAAAGGTGATGGATTCTAGATGGCAGGTTTGGAGGAAGGAGTCACGGAAGAAGTGGCATCTTGGTGGAGTCTTGAAGACGGCAGAGAAGGCGGCTGGCCGTTCTTGCTCCGTGGCTGTGGAAGCAGGTGTCTGAGGAATGAGCTTGTACAGCGTGTCTGTGAGGAGCAAGTAACACATTTTCTGGAATGTGATTTTCTAATTTACTTTTTGAAGTACCTACTTTAATTTTATTAGGTTTTTAGGTCAAAAGTTGTTTTTCTGTGGGAACACAGGAAGATCGTGGGAAAATATGATTATACAAGATACTAGCTAAATAAAAAGGTCTGGGTTTGTTGGGTGTTAGAAAGTGTGGCTCAGTTTCTCTGGAAACCCGGAACACTCAGTTAAGGATTTGAGATTAGCCCCTTAACGAACAGAATCGCGCGTCACTAGCACTGAGAAACCATCCCAGAGGTACTTTAGTCTGACTATGATTTTACAAGTGAGGAAGCTGGAGTCTTACATCGTCATCGCTGGTTTTGACTGTGGAACTGGAGTCATGCTTTTTCTTCATTCACAATTCTTGGATGTGAGACACGACTGCAGAGACTCAATGGGAATGTCGAGGTGATCGGGCCATTTCCATGCCTGGGACCTCAGTCTGGGTGGGAAGACAGGCCTGAAAGGGTCTTCACCCCTAATACTAATAAACCAGCTGGCGGTGACCGCTAGGCTTGCTTCAGGTACCTTCAGCCAGATACGCGTGTAGTCCTCCGAAAGCTTTCTGGGTGTTTATTATATGCCGCTGTCTTTCGGATTGTTACGTGGACAAGTATTTCTACCGAAAGTATTCTCTGTCTAAATACTGGAAGCATCAACACGTTTGCAGATACAGAGAACAGTACATAAAGGGGTTAAGTTTGCTTGTGAAGATGCATTTTAATCAAAAGCAGTGTTCAGTAGACCGTGAAAGTTCATAAGGGGCATTTTGAATTGATAAAAGCAGAACTGTTATAAAAACCAGTGGTTACACTAAATAGCTTTGGAGTTGTCTAGAGCGTCTAATTCAAGAAACACATTGGCTTCGGCTTTATCAGTACTGTGAGAGTTATTTAAAAATAAGTTAATACATATGTAATTCAAGGTATTACTAAGTTAGCTTCTAAATTTTTATGCCAATTTAATGCCCTAGGACAAAGGTTCTTAACTTGGCTCAGGGACCTTTGGGACCCCCTGCAGTTGTGTCTGTAGGGATATATGCATTTTTCTAAGAGGAAGGTCAGTACCTCTCAAAAGATCCCATTAGATTCTCAAAAGACCCTGTGACTCAGGAAGCTTTGAGAAGCACTGCCCCAGAACATTTGAGTCTTGGAGCGAGAGGTGGGGTGGCGTCTGCCGCTCGGAGTAAGATGGCGTTTCCTGTGTGCTTTGTGTGTCTCAGGTTGAGATCAGTCGAAGGGTGACTCTGGAAAAGCTCCCTCCTGTCCTCGTGCTGCACCTGAAACGGTTTGTTTACGAGAAGACAGGTGGATGTCAGAAGCTTATCAAAAATATTGAATATCCTGTGGACTTGGAAATTAGTAAAGGTAATGACTCTGTAAGGCAAAAGCGTTTATGGTGACAGTGCCCTGGAGATCAGCCAGCTTCTTGACGCTTCAGCACTTTCTGTCATGTCAGGATTCAGAAGCTCTTCTCTTTCATGACTTTTTTGTTTTAAATTTCTTGACTGTTAATAGACCTTTAGGTTAAAATTTCTCACTAAAGTGGCCTTTTAAATTTTTATTTTATATTATTTTATTTTTTTTTGAGGTACGTGGGCCTGTCACTGCTGTGGCCTCTCCCGTCGCGGAGCACAGGCTCCGGACGTGCAGGCTCAGCGGCCGTGGCTCACGGGCCCAGCTGCTCCGTGGCATGTGGCATCTTCCCGGACCGGGGCACGAACCCGTGTCCCCTGCCTTGGCAGGCGGCCTCTTAACCACTGTGCCACCAGGGAAGCCCTAAAATGGCCTTTTAGAAATAAAGGCAAAAATAAATCATATGAAAGTATTACTAGGTAAGAAAAATACTAAATATAAAAAGTTTATGGGTCAGTGGTAGGAAATACTCTTCCTTATACTAGGCGTTAACAGCTGTGTGGAGCAGCCTGGCTAACTGGGCTTTTTAGCGGGTGGGGAGTGTTTCCCGCGGGCCCCGGGGCTTCCCCTGCCCTCCGGCGGCAGGGACCCTGGCCTTAGAGCTGCAGCCCCAGCCCCGGGTCTCCGCCAGGTCTCCAGGGCTCGGCAGCTTGGGCGCATCGTGCTGAAAGCACCTAGTTGTCGTGCTAAAAGTGAGCTTGAAGGAAAACTTCGCTGGAAAGCTTCAGAATTTGTGAGAAATGTTCTGTGCAACAGTGAAGTTCGATCAGGAACGTAACGAGCTAGAGGCGATGCTCAAAGTGTCCGGGGGCCTGGAGAACAGAAAAGAGGACATGGGCTGTCGTCCCTGGTCTCCTGGAGGAGCAAACTGCCATCCTCCTCCCTCCTCCCTCCCCACGCTGCCCGGCACTGGGACATGCCGGGTAGTGGGCCTGGGGTCACCATCGCTTCACCTGCACCCAGGCACGTTGCATTGCCTTCCCCCTAAGATTCGGACTCTGGCTCTCAGCCCTGTTCTCACGAGTTGCCACCTTCGTGCTGATAGGTTTGCCTCCTGTGCCAGTTCATGGTCCGTTTGAGGACTGGAAAGGGGAAGAAACGCCAGCTGAAAATCATCTTACTGTTGATTGGAGTTTTGTGGTCTGACTCACGTGTAAAACATTTTAAACTTTAGGCTTTCCAGGGCTGCTTTGCTTTTGTTTTTTTCTTTCCCATTTTTTAGAACATCTGCTTGTAAGGGGTTTCTAGCATGAGCCAGAGGCTCAGTATATGCCCCTGTGCTCTGATGGGTGGCTTCTGGTGACCTCCATTACTACCCTGCAGCTGGTCTTCCTCGCTGCTCAGTTTTTATGCAAATGAGGGGATGGATTTCTGTTTGGTCTCCCTGGTCCACTGGGTGGGTTAGTTGAATGGAGGCTGCTGTCTGCCCCTTTCTGGGAGCTCTGTGTGTCAGCGCTTTTATAGATTAAAGCTCTTGATATTTTGTTTTTCAGAACTGCTCTCTCCAGGGGTTAAAAATAAGAATTTTAAATGCCACAGAACCTATAGGCTATTTGCAGGTAAGTAAATTTGTACATTTTCCTGTTAAAGCAATGATGAAAAGGTTTATACCCTGGCACAATTTTGTTGTAATGCCACTTAACGTAGAGAATAGATTATTGGTATTGTGGACCTTATAAGTCCGGAAATCATTTGAAAATGTGTGTTTTACCTAAAGTTTGGTGTGTTTGGAATTTGACAGAATATTCTCTTGGCTCTAAAGCTCAGCCCAACGTGAGATGTCGTTTAACACGACTGTCTCTGTCTTGGAGCCAGAGGTGTGGGGTTGCCAGGCTGGGAACCCTCCCTGCCGCGGCCGTGGTGCCTGTAGGAGTGGGTGCTGAGGCGTGGCCCCAGCCAGGCTGGAGGAGCGTGGGCTCCTCAGTCGCCCACGATCTCCTGACCCCCCAGAGCTCCCCGCAGAGCCCGTCCATCTTCTCTGCCTCCCGTCCTTCCATCCTTCTTTCTCTTTTACAGCCCGCATCTTTTATGCCTTTGAGGCCTTATGTGTCTTTTAAGAGTTGCTGGTTGGAACGGTTGTGTTTGCTTGCCTGGCTGTTTTTTTTAGAATTTTCTAGCTGCTCTCCCACCGCTACTTTTGTGTTGCCTTTGGTGAGCCTGTCTGTAGTGACTGCTGTTTATTGGCCCTCACACGTTCATTGAGCCTTTTCACTGGATACTTTTTATGTAGTATCTCATTTAGTCCTTACAGTGTCCTGAGAGGTATGTGGCGCTATCCCCATTTTGTAAAAGGACAAACTGAAACTCGTGGAGGAACGTTGGCCGCTCTGTGCCCTTAAGTGGCAGAGCAGAGCTTCACACTCCTGCCCTCGGTCCACCCCTGAGCTCTTGGGATGTTGGATTGGGCCCTGGTCGTTGGGTGGGTCGGGTGCCAGGTTAGAAGGTGTTGAGCCCAGTTGGCCCTTTCCTCCCACCAGGACCTGCTCCCTCCAACTCGCTCTTCTGCCCAGAGGTGGCTGATCACGGACCTGGTGGGCAACACACTCCCGGCGTGTAGCCACCCTCCCCCTGACCTGCCTTGGGCTGGAAGCTCGGAGGCCTCTCTGTGGTCTTCCTCTGAGACCAGAGGGCCCCCAGGGTCCAGCCTGGCTCCCTGGGGTTTGGCACTGAGGTCCAAGGGTGATGACGTGTTTCTCCGAGTCTCCCTGCAGCCTCCCTTGGGTCCCTGCAGGGCAAGGTGATGATCGAGGGCAGGGTTAGCAAGTCTTGTCTCCTGGTCAGGGGGCCCTGGTGTGAGTGCACCCCTACCCCTCCCACCCGCCCCGGCCCGGGGCTCCTTCTGGAGTCGCTCTCGCCTGCACCCCTGAATCTGAGCCTTCGAATCTCAGAAATATGGTCACCGGATTGGTTGCAGTTTTCTGTAAACTGTGAGTAAAGAGGTGCTTTTAAAAATGGTTTTGATTGCGGGACAAAGAAAATGAGTTAGTATAGTGCGTGAGCTTTTGGAAAACTCTCATTCTCGGCTCTGCTTCTGTGATGTGGGCTTGCTGGGCATCTGTGACCCATCCCCGTGTTAGGTACAGGTCTGCTGCTTGAGAAACCTGAATACGGGTAGGGCGCTTCTCTTCTGAAGATTTAAAGTGAGGTCGTAGAGGAAACGCAAATCACTTAAACCCACAGGTCCTTTAAATCCTACTGACCCGTCACTTTAAAAAACCAAAACCAAGTCTGGTAGGTCTTAGAGGTGAAAATCCAGGACAGATGCCCCACAGCTGGATTTGGGGACAGAGGGACATGCTGGTGTCGGGGCTCCCCTTGCCCTGCGGCAGCCTCTCCATCGCTGTGACCTGCAGGACTACATGCAGCCGTGAGCTGCTGCTGGTTCTCTTGCTGGTTTCCCACTTGATAGCCCAACAGCCTTGCCGCCCCTCAGTGACCGGTCACGTTCGTCACTGGCGGGCCAGGGCCTCAGTATCCCCTGAGCCCCCGCAGAATGGCCTCTGCGCAGAGCCCAGCTCTGGGTGGATTTGGATGTCCCTACAAGTCGGGGAGCGTGCTGACGTTCAGGCTATTTATTGCTGAAATTTCGTACCAGATTGTGCCCCTCTCTCCAAGTGACTGTCCTTCATGCCACTCACGGCAACGCACAGCTCACCCTGGCCACACTGCTGCCCCCCGCCCTGGAATGTCACTGGAGGCTGTTTCCCTCACACAGGGTCAGGTCTGCTGCTGGCTGGGCCACCTCCCAGCCCCTTCTCTGCATAGAAGGGGGAGGATGTGCCCTTCCACTGTCTTTAATACCTCTTCAGCATCTTCCGACAGTTATATTTGTTGTAGACCTCTGACTAAGGCTTCCTGTTTGAATTATACAATTTTAATGAACATGGTAGTAGAAAAATTGGAAATTTTTTTTAAAAGAAAAAAAGAGCAATGACTGGTGTCTGCAGGGTGACTCTACAACTGCCCACTCAGCCCAGCTAACTGCGCTGGTGACCCTCCTGGGGCGGTGCTGTCCTTGTCACGGGAGACAGTCCACAGAAAACCTCAGATTCTTGTATTTTTCATGTAATGTAAGCATATTCTTACACCACCAAATACTTTTAATCTGGTCTACGAAAAAATTCACCTTATTGTAATGTAATGCACTCAGCATTCCTTCTAGTGTGAATATAGGCTTTTCCATGTTTTCACTCTGTCCAAGATTCAGATACTCTGTTGAGAACAGTCTGGAAGTGGAATTGGCTGGATCAGGGCCTGATGTTTGGGCCTCGGTGTGCGTTCCCAGAGGGCCATTGGCTGATGGCTCTGCAGGGAGCGTCTCTGTCCTGCTTCCCAGGGGACTGTCTCCTGTATCAAGTCTTAAGGCGGCTGACGAGCCTGCCTACAGGGCTGACAGATGGGACGACCCCATTAGTTGACATTTCTTTTATAGTGTGTGAGGTATTGAGCATTTTAAATATGTTATTAAGATGTAGATGTATGACTTTGTATTGTAGATTGTTGAACGGTTTTGAGTTGAAACAGCATTGCTTTGTATAATCCCACTTCTCTGTCCCACCTGCCTTGGTGCCAGGCCTTTCGTGGGACAGGCAGGTCTGTGGCGGGGGCAGGCGGGCACCTTAGGCGCTGGTGTGCGGAGCCGCTCTCACGGGCGCCCGGGCCCTCTCTTGCAGTGGTCTACCACCACGGCAGCAGCGCCACGGGCGGCCACTACACCACGGACGTCTTCCAGATCGGTCTCAATGGCTGGCTGCGCATCGACGACCAGACGGTCAAGGTGATTAACCAGTACCAGGTGGTGAAGCCCGCTGCCGAGCGCACAGCCTACCTCCTGTATTACCGCCGCGTGGACCTGCTGTAGCCGCCGCTGTGTGTGCCCGACGCTGCTTGTAGAGCACCGGCTCTCACCGACTCCCCTCCTCTCTTTAGTGGCTCTTTAGAGAGAAACTCTTTCTTCCTGTTGCAAAAATGGGCTAGAATGAAAGGAGATGCCTGGGGTTTGTGCACAACATAGTTTATGTTTTCTAACTTCCAAATCAAAATCATCTGGTTGAGACAGACTGTCGCTTGATTTAAGCAAATACACAAAAAACCACATTTCCGAAATAATGCCGATTCCTGAGTAAGAAGGGGAACTTGCATTTGATTCCCAGTCTAACTGCATAGTAGAATAAATCCTGCACCAGCAACAACACTTGTAAATTTGTGAAAATGAATTTTATCTTTCCTTAAAAAAATAAATTTTTTAATCCACCACACTTTCTTCCCTCACCCTTTAGTTTTTGATAAATGATAAAAATGAGCCAGTTATCAGAGAAGAAATAGTTCTTACTTCAAAAGATAAACAAACACATAAAATGAGTTGCTGGTTCCTAATAGGAAAAATACATTTTAATAATTGTGCGATGAGAAGCTGCTTACGTACACATTGCAGATCAAATATTTGGAGTTAAGATGTCAGTCACATAGATGGGTGATTGTAACTTTATTGCCATTAAAAGATTTCAAATTGCATTCATGCTTCTGTGTACACATAGTGAAAAATGGGCAAAATAATGAAGATTGATAATTCCGTGCGTCTGCTGTCTAATTCTGCTGTCTGCTCTTCTGCGATGCCGTGTCTCTAATGTACACAGTTAGTGACAGCTAGGAGTATAAAGTTGTCGCCCATCAATAAAAATCACACAGTTGGTTTAAAGCTGCGTGTGTGGTGTTTCTTTGACGGCAAATGCCTTTTCCAGTAACCGGACTTCAAGTGGGCAAGACTGGGCTGCTGGAATTAAAATAAGCCCTTGGGGAAGCCTGACATGTTTGTGAAAGCTGACCCAAGCCCTCAGATGATTCTTGTTTACTATTTCCAGAGTTATTAACTCTAGTGATTTGGATAAATGAATTTTTAAAATCTTCAAGTAGCAGAAAAGAGGAGGTAAGCTCTCTCTCCATCGTTTTGTCCCCTGCATTGCTCAGTTCAAGGTGGGGACAGATGTGGGTCACGGCTGAGCATCCTTGTCTTTGCCTGCTACCGAGCATCCTACCTGCGCCTCAGATGCTACCTCCAGATGTGGAAAGGAAGCCTTTCAAGATGGAAGAAGTGAAGAGAAGAGCCGTCATACATGTCAGGCCGCTCCCGGCAGCTCTTTTGCCCGTGGCACCCTGGTTCAGAAGGCCCTGTGCAGGCCGCTCACAGTAGTGTGCTGGGGTCCCCAGAGTAGCGGGCTTATGTGCTCCAAGCCTCTCCCCCAACCTCTTCCTCTTACCGTCTGCTGTTCCTAATTGTAGCCATGTGCCACTGCAGGTTCGGAGCTTAATTTTAAAGTTACAGTACTGTATAGCATAGGGAACTATACTCAATATTGTGTAATAACCTAAAGGGAAAATTATCCGAAAAAGAATATATACACGTATATAACTGAGTCACTGTGCTGTACACCTGAAACACAACATTGTAAATCAGCATACTTCAATAAATATATATTTGTATAAAAATTTAAAAAAACGTGCAGTTCTAACGTTGCCCCCTTGGCCCGCCTGCCCTGCTGTAACCCTACTCTGATTTGCTTAGCTACTTACGAGTCATCATTAGCCTCTCGTTAAAATAATGTACAATTCTTATGGAACATGTGGACTTCGAAAGCTAAATTAACTTTGGGGGATGCAGCCCACACCAGCAGTAACCCAGCCACACGTGGAATAAGGAGTCTGTTCTGAAGCCCGGCGTTGAGTTCTGCGTTGTGATCCGTGAGCCAGGTCAGGTCCGATCTGTACGAGTGGCTTATCTGTCCTGAGTATGCAGCCTCCATAAGCGATGTTGGCTAAAGTGTCCCCGTGAGTCAGTGAACGCCCTGTCCAGAACAAGGCCTCTCTCAGGGATCTGTAACAAGAGCCCGGACATACAGTGCCGTCGTTGGTACACCAGCCTCTTCCAAGTGTTAGAACACATCTTGTGGATTTAGATGAGGAAATTTCCCCTCAAATGTCGTTCGAGGGTCTCTACATAATCCTTAAATTGCTAAGTTACATATTCTGTCAAGCCCAAAATATGTTGGAAACTGAGATACTGAGGCCTTCCTTTGGAAGGTCTTGTCTCTCTCAAAAGTGGTTAGAGACGAATTAAGTGCAGTGGGGCATCCAGTGTCTCTGCTGACCCTGTATCGTGTGGAGAGGTCCTGCATTCGCGTTTTAAAATTTATTTTATTTTTGGCTGTGTTGGGTCTTCATTGCTGTATGCGGGCTTTCTCTAGTTGTGGTGAGAGGGGGTTGCTCTTCGTTTTGGTGCACGGGCTTCTCATTGCGGTGGCTTCTCTTGTTGCAGAGCACGGGCTCTAGGCACGCGGGCTTCAGTAGTCGTGGCACAGGGCTCAGTCGTCGTGGCTCACGGGCTCTAGAGCACCGGCTCAGTAGTTGTGGCGCACGGGCTTAGTTGCTCCGAGGCATGTGGGATCTTCTCAGGCCAGGGATCGAATCTGTGTCCCCTGCATTGGCAGGTGGATTCTTAACCACTACACCACCAGGCAAGTCCTGCTGCTGTCCCCTCTGGCACATCGGACTTTTAGATACAGCTGTCTGGTAGCCCTCAGATGGCTCCTCTGTTACCCTGTACATGAGTGTGTGGTCTGAAAGAGCATGCATAATCCCACACCCCCTAACAGCTCCAGTTGTACTTATGACAGACAATAGCTTCCCAGTTTTCCTGTGCTTAAGTGGGATCAGCATGCCCAGCTGCAGACGAAGAGCAAAGCTCATAAAGGGGCCGAATGTATAGCAAGGGGATGCTAGCCTGGAGTTCACGATTATCTGCATTTGGTCCCTGCAGTGACTGATTGGCCCTTGGATAGAAACCCCGATCATTCTAGCAAACCCAGTGCTTTCTAGGGTCCCAGGTGAATTGTGGGCCTATCCATGTTGTTCTTGACATTTTGAGCTAAATGTTTAGTGTTTCCTGCTGCAATTTTTAGTATTTTTATAATTCCAAGACTGTTTCGTTGGCTTTAGGGTCATTTACACTAAGAACTTGGCCCCTTAACCTTGGTGCTGGGGATACAAATGGAAGGAGAAGTGATTTTCCTTCATTAGCATTTGACATGTCTTTCTCAGTGGCTTTTAAACCACTGTGAATGCTAGGGTACCCTCAGAAATACATCACAGGGAGATTTTTCTTTACTGTGTGAAATATTGCTAACAAGACTTGGAAGTTCTCTTACACAAAGAATGTAATCAGGTTTATCTGGTTGGTGTATTGTTTGCCCCAAGCCAAGAAAGTGCACGTGCCTCTTTCAGAAGGAAAGAATGAAAAATGGGTTCCATTCAGAATGAAAAATGGAGGTCCTTCCACTGTCCTGTTTATACAGCTATGTTCAGCTGCCCGGTGGCTCAGAGAAGCTGTTTCTTTAATTTTTTGGGTGGTCAGTCATGTAGTCATGTGTGGATCCTGCTAGTAGTAACTTTGTAATCAGCAAATGCATCATTTTATGTCTTTTCCTTAGTGGAAATTTCTGGTGATTGTTCTCATAGGGTGCTTGTACTTGACCGGGCCAACTACATAGAAAGCTAAGATTGCAGTCAAAGTCAGTTGCTTTGGATTAACCAAGTAAACCTGTGAGTTCAGTGCTGCACAGCTCTCAGCTCACTTTGCAGGAGTCGGCGTCCTGCCAGTGTGGCCACTTCACTCCTGGTTCGTTAAGCTTCTCTTTGGAAGTGCTTAGTCCATCAAGAGAGACCAAAGACTTTTCTATTTCTTCTCTGGCTCACGAAGGAAAGATGCCTTGTCGACTGGCCCGGTGAGGGCAGTACCCATTACACCAATTTCCTGAGGGTCAGTGGGCTTCGAAAACATTAGGAAAAAAACCTTAGAGTTTAAAAAAAGTCTAAGAAGGCCGTGTGTTAACAGCCTGCTCTACACATAATGCTATTTTTTCTTTTTCAAATCAATCGCAGCAGATTGCCAAGCAGGTGTGCTTTTTCCTCATCAGACGTTTGCTCTTGCTTCCTAGGATTTTTTTTTTTTAATCTGTTATTATTCATCTTTTGGACTGACTATTCCCATCTTGCTTACACCTTTTGGAGACGAATGTATTTGTTTGAAAAATGAGATTCACTTTGTAGCTTGGCTTCACCCTGTGGTGATGTTCTTTCTTTTCAGAAGTAAATAAATCAGTGAACGAATACGTGGTCCCTTTTCTCATCTTTCACTCTCTTTTCTTACCTCCCCCTGCCCCCCACCCCTACAAGAAAGGGTATATCATCCTAGTTAGTGAGTGTGGGCTTCTTTTAGCAGATTTACACTGTAAATTTGTTTGCCAGTTGTGCTTCCCTTTTGTTTCTCAGACGGTCCGGTCATAATCAGGGATGACTTGCTAAGCTCTGATTTGCTGAGCACAGTAGCATTTTGTCAGGTGTCTTCTGTTGGAAACAGCTGGCAAGTAAGCTTTTAAATTTAGTGGGGTTTTCTAAATGTCCATCGACAGAGGAATGGATAAAGAAGATGTTATATGTGTACACACACACACACACACACACACACACACACACAATGGAGTTACTCAGACATAAAAAAGATGAAATAATGGCATTTGCAGCAACATGGATGCACCCAGAGATGATCGTACTAAGTGAAGTAAGCCACACAGAGAAAGACAAAAACATGATATCACTTATATGTGGACTCTAAAAAGATGATACAAATTAACTTACAAAAGAGAAACAGACTCACAGACTTTGAAAACTTATGGTTACCAAAGGAGAAGGTGGGGGGGGATAAATTAGGGCTTCGGGATTAACCTACACTACTGTATATAAAATAGATAATCGAGAAGGGCCTACTGTATAGCACAGGAAACTACTCAGTATTCTGTAATAACCTATATGGGAACAGAATCTGAAAAAGAATGGATATATGTATGTGTATATGTATACCTGAATCACTTTGCTCTACACCTGAAACAAACACGACATTGTAAATCAACTACATCCCAATATAAAATAAAAAGTAAATTTTAAAAAATTAGTTTTTTTTTCTTCTTTCAGTTAAGGGGAATGTACCTGATCCTAAGCTGCCGTGTGATTTAGGAAGTGTTTTGACTCTAGGACTTCACATTGATTGAGTGATACCGTCCAATGTGTTTTCATCTTCATAAACTCCATTTCCTCCCAGATCCCATTTAAGTGCGTGCTCTTTGTCTTATCTATCATGTTACCTATCATGTGTTGGAAGTATTTATTGTTGGTTTTCTAACGAGTAAATATTAGGGTAGCTTTGTTCATTCTGTGTAGCAATCCAGTCAGATGCATGTGTACGTTTGAAGGGCTCCCGATCCCTTCCCGAGAAACCCCATGTCCCTGTCGGCACGTTCAGGAATCGGGTAAACCTCAACCCCGTGGGGTATTTTTGTCCTTTTTTGAGATTGCAGTTGGTTTTTGTTTTTCAAACATCTTCACCCATGCGGAGTGTTTTTGGTTTCAGCTGTCGGGCCCTCTGAGAGGCTTGCGCCGTGTTCGGGGTGGCCCTGGGATGCTGGGGTTGGGTCTGGTGAACCTGACCTTGAGCTCATCTGTCCTCCAAAGAAAGCAGATCTCTTCACGCATTTTATGAGCATTTGGGGATTCTCTACGTAATTTAAGAAAAAAAATAATCCCTCTGCTTAAAAAAAAAAAAAAATTGAAGGACTCTTACTTAAGCGTGGATTTCCTGCCAGATCTGAAAATTGACTCATCCTCGTTTATTCCCGGTTGTCAGCAGTGGGCCCAGCTCTGGACTCTGATACCTGTGGGGTCGGATTTGCTCTGTGCTTATCTTATCACCTGCAGCTGAAAGCCGAGCATTCCTGTGCTCGGTAGAGAATCAGTCCTCCTGACCTTCTTGAGGACACTCACCCTTCACATCCGAGGCCAGCAAGGGGGTGATGCACTGATGTGAACTTTGTTCTGTGTTCGTAAAGGTGTGAATTAACTTTGCAGTGAGTAACATTCCCTTTCTAGGAAGATGTCTCCTGTTTCTTATGGCTGCAAACCCTCCCTGCTGCACTGGGACCACACCTCCCACTGCAAGACCACTGAGTCCAGTGGAGCCCTCCACCGGGGCGCTGCCGACGTGAGGCTTGTGACCTGGAGCAGATCCAGGGGTGTCGGGACCAGCGACTCACAGCAGCGTCCTCTGTGGTCACCCTTGGGGCCGTCCTGCTTGCCCCCCTCCCTTCCCCTCTCCGGACAGCATATTTTCTTAACGTGCTCATGATGGCTAAGAAGACGTGGGGCTTCCTACAGGCCAGGCCCACTTCTGTTTTTTAATTACTTTTTAATTTTTTTAAATTTATTTACTTTTGGCTGCATTGGGTCTTCGTTGCTGTGCAAGGGGTTTCTATAGTTGCGGCGAGCAGGGGCTACTCTTTGTTGCGGTGCTTCTCATTGCGGTGGCTTCTTTCGTTGCAGAGCACAGGCTCTAGAGCGCAGGCTCAGTAGTTGTGGCGCGCGGGTCTAGTTGCACCGCGGCACGGGGGATCTTCCCCGACCAGGGCTCGGACCCGTGTCCCCTGCATTGGCAGGCGGATTCTCAACCACTGCGCCACCAGGGAAGCCCCAGGCCCACTTCTGAGCTCTTTCCGGGCACTTGGCCCTCTGACAGTCCCGGGAGGACTTTCTGCCTACACCGCGCAGCTTGGGAGTTGGCATCGGCTCAGAGTCTGCTCGGAGCCCCTGCACTGTGCTGTGTGCAGGCGCCCACCCCTCATCCCCGCGGCCTGCCCAGGTCAGTCCTGGCACTCAAGAGTAAACTAGAGTGGCCAAGAGAGGCTGCTGATACAGCAGAGAAACAGAAGGGAAATCTGGATGAACTCTCAATGCTGTGGCATTCAAACAAAAAAGTAGTGAAATGATTAAAAACAGGGGTGCGGAAGCACCCAGCCGGTGCTCCAAACTCTCCCTGTGCTAATCAGCCTGTGATCTTGGGGCAGTGGTCCAGTGTCTGAACTGGCTTGGGGTGGCACTGCCCCACGGGGTCAGAGACAGGGTTAGGCCAGGTAACAGGTGTGATCTCTAAGCAGAGCCTTGGCGCACAGTGAGCCCTGCTCACCTGTGTCCCTTCTGGCGTCATCACAGGGCTTGGGGCCGGGCCTCATGTCTGATAATCACCTTTGGAACTTTCCATCTTCTTCCTGCCTCGACCTTGGGCCCTGCTTGCCTGTCCCCTCATTTGAGTTCTGCTGTCCCGTCAGTTCTGGGTGCTTCTGTTGAAGCCAGGCAGCTGGGCACTGTCTCCTGCCTGGTCAGGGCCCCCCAGGATAGGGAGATGTTTGCTGCTGGCCGAGTTTCCACTAGAAAATAGTGTGAGTGTCTGGGTAGTGGGCGGCCTGTCACCAACTGCCCCCGGTGCCCCCTGAATCGCTCAGTAGAAATGTCCATTCCTCCTTGTCTTCCTTTTATGCAGGGCTAGCTGCACACACACACCCTGGAGTTTTCTGTTACTGTTCTTTACAGCTATCATGGGACTTTGTTGTTGTTGTTGTTGTTTTGCGGTACGCGGGCCTCTCACTGTTGTGGCCTCTCCCGTTGCGGAGCACAGGCTCCGGACACGCAGGCTCAGCGGCCACGGCTCACGGGCCCAGCTGCTCCGCGGCATGTGGGATCTTCCCGGACCGGGGCACGAACCCGTGTCCCCTGCATCGGCAGGCGGACTCTCAACCGCTGCGCCACCAGGGAAGCCCTATCATGGGACTTTTTAAAGAAAGAAGGAAAATTCATCAGCGCACAGAAAAAATGAACCAAAGACTGGTCCAACCTAAGATTTGCATCCAACCTAACGTTTGTTTTCAAAGAAATAAAGTTTAAAAGTTCAACTCGGGCTTCCCTGGTGGCGCAGTGATTGAGAGTCCGCCTGCCGATGCAGGGGACGTGGGTTCGCGCCCCAGTCCGGGAGGATCCCACATGCCACGGAGCGGCTGGGCCCGTGAGCCGTGGCCGCTGGGTCTGCGCATCCGGAGCCTGTGCTCCGCAACGGGAGAGGCCACGGCAGTGAGAGGCCCGCGTACCGCAAAAAAAGTTCAACTCACCCACGTTTACAACTAAGAAGAAGATGTACACTTCATTCAATAAACACAGCCAACTTGAAATCTGCTTTTATTCTGTCTGGTGACCATTTCAGGGCACAGAAGGGATGATACTGTGGGAGAGGCAAAGGAGATGGAGGTTAATAGGGGGAGAAAGGGTGCCAGGGAGGGGGGCGCGGACCCAGGGGAGTGCGTGGGTCCAGCCTGGGCCTCCTGTGCAGGCGGTGCTGACAATGAACTCAACACTAGCCCCCGGTCTCTACAGGGAACGGCCGGTTATCATTTGTCTTCTGGAAACAGTTTACTCCGAGCTCTGAAGGTCTCAGTGTCTTCGTTTAGAACTTCCTTTTGGGTGTAGGGAGCTGTCCACCTACTCAGCCTGTTCACTGCTCATGACGGGTGCGTCGCCTTCTCAGGCACCCCGTTAGGTCCCTGTGCCTGAGGCTGTCCTCTGAAGCCCACATTTATTCTGACCTCTGAGTGCTTCCCTTTTGGAACCAAGTCTGTTTCAGTGTTTTTGTCCTGTTAGTCCTAATGGTGACAGTACGTAACACGATTCAAAGGGAAAATAAAAGGCACTGCAAAAAGAATAGAATAAATGGGCAGCGGCAGCCACAGCAAGACATCCTCACAGGGTCCGGCCAGTGCATCCTTCAGCCTGTCCTTGCCCTGGGCTGGATGGGTGACATCACAGCTCATGGTGTGAGCACAGCCAGTGGCTCAGCTCTCAGCTCTGACCTCCTGGCCCACTGAGCAGGTGACCCCCGGGTCTTTACACGCCCCCAGCGCTGACACCCCAAGCAGGTTTGCAGCCGGTGGAGCAGGAAGGGGTGGGCCAGGCCCTCCCTGCCCCCTTTTCACAGAACTGCTGTCTGCGTCTGGGTGGTTTGGAAAATATTGTGGAAAAGAACCGAGTGGCTACCATGAGTCTCTGCACGTTCCCAAGGTTTGTGTTTGACTTGAAGCGCCCACAACCAAACCCTTTAATTTCACTTGAATAAAAAGTGATGCGTTGACGAAAACGCCTTGTCCTACTTAAGTGGGGGCTGTGGCGAGGGCGGTGATATCACGCTGGAGGGGACCCAGGCTGGGCCGGGCCGGGCCTCGAGCTGTGACTTGTACGCAGCCAGGCACTCATGTCGAAATGGACAGCTCAGGAGCCTTTTGCATGTTTATATACCCATGTAAACATGTAGAGCATTTCCAGGGCCCCAGGGCCCCCAAGCTCCCTAAGGGTCACCAGTACCTGACGTCCGTCATACATCAGTTCTCACCCTCGGCACCGTGGACACCTGCATGTGGCCAGCTGTCCAGTGCATTGTGGGATGTGAGCATCCTGGCCTCACCCACTGGATACCAGTTGCACTCCCCCTCCAGTTGTGACAACCCAAAACATCACCAGACATGGCCGAATGTCCCCTGGGGACCCAAATCACCCCTAGGTGAGAACCACTGCCATAGCGAATTTGACTGCTTAGGATTTCATAGAAACAGCGTCATAAAACATGTACTCCAAAAAAAACAAAACAAACAAACAAAAACAAAAAAACATGTACTCCGCACCTTCTTTCACCCAAGATAATCTGCAGTTATAATCATCCCTGTAGCAGCGTTAACACAATCCCTTTGTGTTGAAATCCGCAGGGGGCCGGGGCCAGGCCTCAGCGGGGGCCGGGGTCAGGGTGGGAGGCAGATTTAAGCTCGCAGAAATATATGCAGAGTGTGCCAGTTACTAAAGTATCAGTGTATCCACTGGTAAATGATTCTCAAAATGATAAACTCTCATAGTCCAGATAGAAAACCCTTTTATTCCTGGTTACTGGTGATTGAATGGTCACCTGATAAGCAAATGCCAGGGTAACCAGGTGACATTGAGTTTTCGCACAGCATCTTCTTAATCCTCGCCAAAATCTTAGGAAGGGGCCCAGCTAGTCCTGTTGTTAAACGAGGAAACAAGCTTAGCTGGTGGTGGTTTGCAGTCACTGCGTTCCGTCCACCGTGGAGCGCCTCCTGTCAGTCCGCCTTGGAGAGATGGTCAGAAAACAGTATCCCTGTTCTCTGGAGGAAGTTTGCATAAATGACAGTGCCGGGATCCTGCTTTCTGGTCCCCGGGCCAGCTCACCCTGCTGCCCACAGGAGGGCGACCAGTGCATCTTGGTGGCTCCAAGCTTTAGTGGAGGGGCCAGTGGCTGGTTAATCACACAGCCCTGCCCCTTCATCTCAGCCATGCATTTGCCACCTTGAAAGCCAATTCCGAAAGCCCAGTGCAAAACAAAAACAGAACAACCCCCTTCCCCAGAAAACCTGAAAGCAAATACCTTCATGCAAACATCACCAGTGCTTGTCTCTGTAGGTACCTGCCCCCAGTCTATTTGTGTGTTCCAGTTTTTCTACACCGGGCATTTTTTACTTTCTAAGTTTAGAAATATTTTCTCCTCTGTGTCTCGAAGCCTGTGTTGCCAGACCAGGTAACTGCTGTAGCCCCCCCCCCCATCCCCCACTTCTCGAAGACCAAGGGTCCGGGGTTCTCTAAGTTCTGAAGTTTGGCCATGTTGCAACGCCAGAGGCTTATCTTGATTCCAGTAATTAGAGAAACACATCTGTCAAACCAGTACCCTCTTGGAATTCAAGCACTGGTTTGAGAATTAATATGAAATTCAGTTGAGTGCATTCGAATGCAAGCATCTAAGTCCACGTTTGAATAAATACAGAGAGCACAAGTTGTCTGGGCACCGCGGGCTGTTCTGTTGGGATGAGTTCACAAACAAATCCTCAATGTGAGGGTTAAACTCTTATGTAAATGCTTATGGGTTTACAACTTCTGGGGGAAATAATGCCTGGGAAAATGTCTTTGGGGTTTCATCAAACACTTGGAAAATAATCTGAAAACATTTTTCCAAACCCCAGGTAGTTCCAACCCGGTCCTAATTGATAATAACTGTGTCTACGCGGCCTTTCTCTGTCCATTCTTAGTACCGTAAATGCCAAGGAGACCTCTGTGCTGAGAATTTATGCTGGTGCCAGTGGGGTCTGGGGATCAGGCTGCTCTGGCCAGTCTGTCTCCACCATCACAAAACAGCCTCCCCCTCCCCCAGAAATGCTCGTAACTATTATGAGAATCAGATCTTGGGTTAATTTTAAGTGAATTTAATTCATTCATCAGACCATTATTTGGTACCGACTCAGTGCTAGGTTTTTCTTCTTTTTTTTTTTTTTTGTGGTATGCGGGCCTCTCACTGTTGTGGCCTCTCCCATTGCGGAGCACAGGCTCCGGACGCGCAGGCTCAGCGGCCATGGCTCACGGGCCCAGCCGCTCCGTGGCACATGGGATCTTCCCGGACCGAGGCACGAACCCGTGTCCCCTGCATCGGCAGGCGGACTCTCAACCACTGCGCCACCAGGGAAGCCCCTAGGTTTTTCTTCTTGTTGCAGGCACCTCATAAATGAAATGAGGCGAGAAGTTTGACAGCTCCCATCTTGAAGGGTTCCCAGTCAGTGGGAGAAAGCAGGACCTAGGCAGTGGGGTGGATAGAAGCAGTGAATGCTGGTCACAGGACAGGAGTTGGGGGCTGGGAGAGCTCAGAGGAGGGGCTGTCTGGGCAATGTGAGTTCAACCCTAGTCTTATTGTAGATGTCTTTTACCAGATTAAGGAAGTTCCTTTCTACTCTGAGTTTTTTGAGCGTTTTTTTGTTTTTTTGTTTTTTTGTGGTACGCGGGCCTCTCACTGTTGTGGCCTCTCCCGTTGCGGAGCACAGGCTGCGGACGCGCGCGCTCAGCGGCCATGGCTCACGGGCCCAGCCGCTCTGCGGCATGTGGGATCTTCCTGGACCGGGCCATGAACCCGTGTCCTCTGAATAGGCAGGCGGACTCTCAACCACTGCGCCACCAAGGAAGCCCTTTTGAGCGTTTTTAATCACGCGTGGGTGTTGAATTTTGTCAAATGTTTTTTTCTGCACCAATTCATATGATTCTGTGTTTTTTCTTCTTTAGTTTATTAATATGATGGAGTGTGTTGATTGATTTTTTAATACTCCACCAGCCTGCATTCCTGGGATAAACACCATTTGGTCATGGTGTAGTGTATTTTTAATACACTGCTGGACTCTATTTGCTAATATTTGTTGAAGATTTTTGTGTCTGTGTTTGTGACGCACACTGGTCCATGCACATTTCTTGTATCGTCTTTGTACGGTTTGGGTGTCAGAATAGTACTGGCCTCTTAAAATGAATTGGTAAATGTTCCCTCCTTGTGTAGGACTGGTGTTATTTCTACTTGAAACGTTTGGTAGTTTTCACTAGTAAAACTATCTGGGCCTAAAGATTTCTTTTTCGGGAAGTTTTAAAGTACAAGTTCAGTTACTTTAATAGATATAGGACTCCTGGATAATCTCTTTCATCTTGGGTGAGTTTTGGTCATCTGTGGCTTTTCAGGAATAGTTCTAATTCATCTAAGTTGTTGAGTTTAAGTGCAAAGAGATGCTCAGGGTGTTCTATCATTATCCTGTTAGTGTCTCTGTGGTCTATCTATGGTGTTAACTCCTTTTTATTCTGCACATTGGCCATTTGTGTGTGTGTGTCTGTCTCTCTCTTTTGTCAGCCTTGTTAGAGATTTGTCAAATTTTACTGGCCTTTTAAAAGTTTTAGCTTTTGATTTCATTGATTTTCTCATTGGTTTTCTGTCACTGATTTCAGTGTCATTAATTTTTGCTTTTCGTCTTTATTATTTTGTTTCTTCTGCTTCCTTTGGGTTTATTTTGCTCTTGTGTTCCCAGTTTCTTAGGGTGGGAGCTTAAATGGTGGATTTGAGATCTTTATTATTTTTTTCCCAGTATTTTCTAATGCTCTAAATTTCCCTCTAAAGATGGCTTTAGTTGCATCCCACCAATTTTGATACTTTGTATTTTCATTTTCAGTTCAAAACATTTTCTAACGCGTCTTGAGAGTTCCATGCGTGTGCAGCACAGAGATGAGCCTAGGAGTCCCTCTGCCACGTCATGGGTCACTTTCTTGAGTTCCCTTCTCCCACCTCCCCTGACTCCGGTTCCCCTTCCACCTCCCATGGCCACAGAGCCTGGGCCTTAGTTCCTGGCTCTGCCGTGCTCTTCCTGCCCCTGTCTGCCTCCAGGACCAAGTGGCAAGAGGTCAGAGGGAGGGAGAAGCTACGGGGGTGCCCCCGCATTCTTGGGACCACAGTTTTTCTGATTAGAGGGAAGCTTTTCAGATTTTGCAGTTCCAGGTGCCTGCCCAACCGCCTTCCTGCCGCAGACTCCCTGGGGGCCGGGACAGGAGACCACGGGCGGGGGGGGGGGGGGA
>NW_006796283.1:120865-138434 GCF_000442215.2 Lipotes vexillifer
GGGGGGGGGGGGGGAAACAGAACAAAGGGGAAGTAACTCAGGGCACTCCCCACTCTCTCTAACCTTTCCCTTTGCGTTGCCCAGTGCAGAAACAGAAGGGTTCTCTCAGAGCTCTCTCTGCCCCGCCTGCTGCACGGTTCCCTCCCAGTGCCTATGAGCTCAGGCCAGGAGATACCAGGAGAAGCGTGGAAACTCACCGCCGCCCCAGGATGCCTTGAGTTCTGGCTCCTCCCCCAGTCTGTCTGCCTCTGTTTACTTCTGATTTCAGTGGGAGAGGCAGGAAGGACAGTGCTGGTGCATCCTGACAGCACCAAACCTCCATGGTTTTATTTTTAATAATGGTAATCACTGTGGGAGCCCATGGCAGCTGAGGATGTCAAGGAACTCAGCACGTCCTGGCATTGCAGGGACCCAGAGGTCAATCAGGTTTAAGCTTAGAAGCCTTTTTCCTCCACAGTAGTGTAAGGTTCGTCCTGAATTCAGCTCTCCTGGCCGCGTGTGCGTCCATCTCCATCCCGATTGTATGTGTTGAGCTGATTTCCGTTCTGCTTTTCGTTGGAAAAGTAGAGAAGGTCAGAGTGGATTGGGTTCTTAGGGAGCTGGCTGAGGCTCCCTTGGAGAAACTAAGCCACGGAGAGGACAGGTGTGGCAGAGCGAGGGTCCTACCTGGTCTCTGCGTCCCAGGGCCAGGCTGTGACACCACTGGAGGGTGCTTGGGGTCTCGGCTAACAGAGCACGATGCATCTAGGCAGTGGAACACTTGGGTCAAACGCACGTGGCACAGAGTCTGTATTATAAATACTAATTATAAGAGCTACCACTTAGTAAGCGCTTAATGCGTCCTGACCAATATGCACTTCATAATTCTCTCATTTATCTCCACAGCGGCTCTTGGAGGTAGATCATGCTTACTGTCCTCGTTTACAGAGGGGAGTGAGGGCCAGAGAAGGCAAGTGACTTTCTCAAGGGCACACAGCAAGGAAGTACTACGGCAGGGATTCAAACCCCGGCCCATTTTTATGGTGCCTCTTAGCCAGGATAAACTAAAAAATCAAATTCTGAAGACACGTCTTCCTGGTAAACACAGCGGGCTGGCTGGCTCATCCTTTCAAGGACGTACTTTCGGAATTTCAGCGTTCTGCTGGTCACAACCTTTCTGATGCATAACCGGCGGATCAGCCCCTGTGTCACAGAGACCTGGTAGAGCAGCTAAGTCGTTAACCTCTCAGATGAGTTGTGTTTACTGGCAGGAGATGTTGGTAAAAGAAGAGTTATCCTTGAAGAGTTTGTACGTTGATGATGTTTTATATTGATTAAGAATTCTGGGAGGCCAGAGGTGCCTTTCTGTGTAGAGAGCTGCCGTTTCCCCGCCAGAGTTGGCTCCTTCTGCGGATGCAGCAAGATCCCGTCACTCACGGGAACTTTAGAACCTTCTCTTCCGCTGACCCATCCCTGTCCTGGTCAGCAAGACTGACTCAGCGGCCCGAAGCCCGACCCGTCCCCTAGGGCTTGCCAAGAGGTGGAAGTAGGAATTGCCCTGACTCCTTATTATTTTGATCCATCTCAGAAACAGGCCACAAATGGGGCTACCCTGGGACCCCATCCACGCACCAAAAGCCCTTGATCCCCATCATTTGTGCATGCGCCTGCACAGAGGCAGAAAGTGGATTTGCTTGCTGTTCTCGATAGGAAGGCAGCACCATGCCTCCAGCTGTCCTCAGTCCATACTGAGGACAGACCAGGCGGCTCCAGATGTGAACCGTTTGACAGGCACGTGTCTCCTCCACGTTCACCAGATGCCCAGCTCTTGCAGCTACCTGGCAGGTCGTCGCACACTTGATGGTGCCTTAGAGGGCGGGGAAGCCCTCCCCCATCTGCTGTCCAAGATCCCTGGCAACAGGTGTTCCTTTGCGCCCTCTGTTCCTCCCCGTCTCCCTTCTCTCCTTGTTTTTTTCTTTCTCTTCCCTCCCTCCTCATATTTCTTTCATTTTCCTCTTTTGCACATTTCCGCCTAAGGTAATACATGCTCACTGGAAACGTGTTTGTTAGTCGTTGAACAGTAAGGAAAAAAATCCCAAACCTCTGTAATCTCAACATTCATATGTGTGAATATTTCTTTTTGGCCTTTTTATATTCACACACACACACACACACACACACACACACACACACTCACACTCATATATATGTATATATATGTTTTTAGGCTTGTACCCTTATATGATGCTCTTTTTCTCTGTTTTTGCTTAGTATGTTTTAGAAGCATTCCCTCTTGTCATGGAAAACACCATTTTTTTGTTTGTTTGTTTTTTTGCGGTACGCGGTCCTCTCACTGTTGTGGCCTCTCCCGTTGCGGAGCACAGGCTCCGGACGCGCAGGCTCAGCGGCCATGGCTCATGGGTCCAGCCGCTCCGCGGCACGTGGGATCTTCCCGGACCGGGGCACGAACCCGTGTCCCCTGCATCGGCAGGCGGGCTCTCAACCACTGCGCCACCAGGGAAGCCCAACACCATTATTTTTAATGGTCGTTCTAGGGATTTCAATATTCATCTTTAACTGATCACAACCTACGTAGTGTTCATATTGAATTACTCCAGGAGAATACAGGACCCTTGCGACAGGACCCTTGCGACAGTACCCCCTCCCCCATACTAAATGCTACTGTAGCCACATATATCATCTCTATACACATTATAAACCAACAACTCAGTGTCATCCCATTTATCAACTTGTTCTTTTATGGATTGTGCTTTTGATATTGTATCTAAGAAATCACCTCCTAGCCCAGGGTCTCAGAGAGTTTCTCCTATGTTTTCTTTTAGAAGTTTTATGATTTTAGGTTTTACATGTAGGTCTCTGATTTGCTTAAGTTCATTTCTGTATATGGTACAAGGCATAGATCAAAGTTAATTTTCTGCATTTAGATATTTAATTCTTCCAGCACCTTTTGTTGAAGGTACTCTCCTTTCCTCATCAAATTTGCCTTTGCACTTTCACAGACGAAAAATTGACCATATGTGTGTGGGTCTTGCTTTCTGTTTTATGTTAACAATCTTGAATAGGAATGTAAACCTTCTAACTTTTTTTCTTTTTTCAAATTTGTTTTGACTATTTTATATTCTTTGTGTTTCCATGTGTATTTTAGGATCTGCTTGTTAATGTTTACCCAAAATAACTTGTTGTGATTATTATTTTTTGTTGTTATTATATAAGTATTAGGTATACAGCATTATAGGTCAACATCTGTATATACTACAGAGTTGTCACCACCATAAGTCTAGTTACCACCCATCACCATACAGTGGACCCCCTTCACCCTTTCCACCCACCCTCCAGCCCCTTTCCTCTCTGGTAACCACTAATCTATTCTCTGTATCTATGAGTTTTGTTTTTTTTTAATTGAAGTGTAGTTGATTTATAATGTGTTAATTTTAAGTGTACAGTCTATGAGTTTTTGTTTGTTGGTTTGGCTTTGTTTTTTAGATTCCACATATGAGTGAAATCATATGGTATTCGTTTTTCTCTGACTTATTTCACTTAGCATAATACCCTCTAAATCCATCCATGTTGTTGCAAATGTCAGGATTTCATCCTTTTTTATGGCTGAGTAATATTCCATTGTATATATACATAGCATCTTCTTTATCCATTCATCCATCAGTGGACACTTAGGTTGTTTCCATACCTTAGGCTATTGTAAATAATGCTGCAATGAACATAGGGTGCAGGTGTCTTTTTAAAAATTTTTTTTTAATTTAGTTTTGGCTGTGTTGGGTCTTCGTTGTTGCATGCGGGCTTTCTCTAGTTGCGGTGCGTGTCTCATTGCAGTGGCTTCTCTTGTTGCGGAGCATGGGCTCTAGGTGCGCAGGCTTCAGTAGTTGTGGTGCATGGGCTCAGTAGTTGTGGCATGCAGGCTTCAGTAGTTGTGGCATGCGGTCTCAGTAGTTATGGCTTTGGGGCGCTAGAGCGCAGGCTTAGTAGTTGTGGTTCACGGGCTTAGTTGCTCTGTGGCGTGTGGGATCTTCCTGGACCAGGGATCGAACCTGTGTCCGCTGCATTGGCAGGCGGATTCTTAACCACTGCCACCAGGAAAGTCCCCAGCACCTTGCTTTTTTATACAATCTGACAACCTCTGCCTTTTAATTGGAGTGTTGAGATCAGTTATGTTTAAAATAAATAACATTGTTGGGTTAAAACCTGCCATCTCGCTCTTTGCTTTCCATTTGTCTTGTCTCTTCTTTGTTACTTTTTTATCATTTTTTTCTTCTCTTCTTTTAGATTAATTGCATAGCTTGTCTGCAATTTATCTAATAGATTCTAATTTATTTCTTTTATTTACTTGTAGATATTTAGAAAGTTGAAGTTTCATTAGGGATGTACAGAAAGTAGCCATTTTCCCTAAAATAATGAGACCAGTCATGAGACAGTTAATTGGTTAACGAAAAGGTCAATAATAATAAAAATGCATATTTGGGTTTGACTCTGGTTACCAGTAGGGAACAGAGTAAACCTACCCCAGAAGCCAAGTGCCTTTTATTCCCCAAGCTCACAGGTGTGGTGTCTATGGTTTGAATTGTCAAAGGAGCAAGATGGAGAGTTCTGGAAATTTGGGAGAAGTGAGGTGATGGCTAAAAGCCCAGCCTGCAGCAATGACGAGCTCACCTCGGCTCCCCTTTTCCCTGTGGTTTTCCTCCCTTCCCTTGTGCTAAGCCTCTCTCTCCTAAGCGTCTCTCTCCGGAGCTGCGTGTTCCGTGCTCCAAAACGTCCCTAGCCACAGCATACTTCTGACTAGTGTTTTCCAGTAATTGCGAAGTCCAGCAATTACTCTTGGGTTAGCTGGCGTGTCTCTCCAGTGCATCGGTTTTAGGGCATATTTTGGTGACGGGCGTGAGTGACGGCGCACCAGGCACCACACTCAGAGCTTTGTCTGCATCAGTTCATCTGCTCCTTCCAGCAGTACTGGGAGGTCCCCTCTGTAATTAGCCCCACTTTGTGGGTGATGAAACTGAGGCTCCAGCCCTTCCAGCGGCGGCTGGAATTCACGTCTGGGCTGTCCACCCATCAGAACCCATGCTCTGAAGCCCGGAGCTGTCCCCGAGAGGGCCCGTCGTGCTTGGATCTCCCATTTTTGTCTGTTCTCCCCCACGGCTGAGATGAACAATAAAATATTTAACAGGGCCTTCTGAAACATCTTCCCCTTAGGATTCAGCCCTGTGCTGGTGCTGAGCAGACAGAGGGAACGAGACATGGTCTTTGTCGTAGAGATGCTGTTGCTGGCGTCACCTGGCTTCCACGTCTGCAGGTAGCTGGGGATGGGGGTGGGGATCACCTGATCTGTGCCAGGTTCCTCTGGGCTTGCCTCCAGGTTGCAGGTTGGATCCCATTCCAGCTCCCACATCTTTGTTCTGTGCCCAGTCCCCCAAGTGTGGCCTGTTCTCCTTGTGGCCATCATAGAAGCCCTTTGAACAAAGAAAGTGATCAAACATGGCCAGCTTCAAAGTCAAGAGATGGGAGTACTCTTTGCCCACCAGCCACGCAAGCCCCCAGGCCGTGGGGCTGCAGAACAGTCTTCCAGCCTAGTGACGAATCAGTAATTCAGCTGATTCCATTTACTTCATCCGTTTTGACAGGTGAGTAAAGTAAATTGCGTGATAAATGCAAGAAAAGAGGAAGCACAAGGTGCCGCTGCGGAAGACGGTGACCTAAGCACCTGTGACCTGCCAACCATCTGTCTTCACCGAGGAGCTAGCGTTTGTGCTGGGTCACGCGAGGCCGGAGCTCCCCAGGCGGAGGGGGTAGAGCATGTGCCAAGGCCCAGGGGCACAGAAGGGCCCTGCGGGCTCAGCGGCAGGAGGCGGAAACGTGGGCGGCTGTGTGTGTGAGGGGAGGCACAGGGAAGCGGGTGCAGTAGCGGGAGAGGACCCCGGAAGGCAGCCAGGGACGAAGCTGGAGTGTCTTGGTCAGGCTTGAGCTTTCAGATGACAGTTCTGGCCGCAAAGTGGAGAAGAGAGGAGGCACAGAAATAATGACTATCGCTTACAGGTTTTTAAAGAAGTGCTGGGCACTTTGCGTTTAAACCTCACAACCACCTCATGACATCTGTATTATTATTATTCGGGGGGGGGGTTAGTTTTTAATTTTTTATTTTTTGGCCGCTCTGCTCGGCGTGTGGGATCTTACTTCCCCGATCAGGGATGGAACTCGTGCCCCCTGCCTTGGAAGTGCGGAGTCTTTCTTAACCACTGGACTGCCAGGGAGGTCCCTGGTATTATTTTTTTTAGCATACAAATCAGTGAGTTTTAACTTATTGTAAAGTCTTTCCTCACTGGCCAGGCTTGACGAGCTGGAGGCTTGAATGTGCTCACCTGTAGGGGAAGGGGTGGGTCATCTCTTAATGCACTGGATGATCCCATTTACAGGACCTTCTGGAACAGGCAAAGCTGGGGGAGGTGGGAGGGGGGTGGGAGGTGAGGGAGGGCCCAGGGCTGACTGGGGCGGGGCATGAGGTGGTGGAAACATTCTACCTGTGATTGTGGTTGTGCGGTATAGACGTTTGTTGGAACTGGTTGAGCTCTATTTGAAGTCGACCTCCTATAGGTTTGATTTTAAAACGCCTCTGAGGCCCCCTGCTGGTGAGTTTGTGTCAGTGTGGGCGCCGCTAGTCAGTGGAAGGGGATCGTGGGAGAACACGCAGATGCCCCTTCCTCTTTTGTGTTTCACGGTACCTGGCCTTTCCTCTCCTCACCTGAGACTTGTGTCTGCCTCTGGGGGACCAGGGATGCTTCAGGAGCTCAGCATGAGAGAGGAGTCGGAGTCTAGCTTTTAGAGTTCTTCCTGAGATCAGAGGCCTGAAAGTGGGCACTGGTAAAGACAAAGGTTTTCTAAATCCCTTTAGCTCCCACTTATGCGTCAAGAGCCGGGCCTGTTATCACCAAAAATTCTACAAATAACAAATGCTGGTGGTGAGGGTGTGGAGAAAAAGGAACCCTCCTACACTGTTGGTGGGAATTTAAGTTGGTACAGCCACTGTGGAGAACAGTATGGAGGTTCCTTACAAAACTGAAAATAGAACCACCATAGGATTCAGCAATCCTACTCCTAGGCATATATCCAGAAAAGGTGAAAACTCTAATTCAAAAAGATACATGTGGGCTTCCCTGGCGGCTCAGTGGTTAAGAATCCGCCTGCCAATGCAGGGGACATGGGTTCGAGCCCTGGTCCGGGAAGATCCCACATGCCGCGGAGTAACTAAGCCTGTGCACCACAACTACTGAGCCTGCATGCCACAACTACTGAAGCCTGTGCGCCTAGAGCCCGTGCTGTGCAACAAGAGAAGCCACCACAATGAGAAGCCCACGCACCGCAACGAAGAGTAGCCCCCGCTCGCCACAACTAGAGAAGGCTCGTGTGCAGCAGCGAAGACCCAATGCAGCCAAAAATAAATTAAAAAAAAAAAAAAAGATACATGCACCCCAGTGTTCATAGCAGCACTATTTACAATGGCCAAGACATGGAAGCAACTTCCATGTCTGTCGACAGATGAATGGATAAAGGAGATGTGGTACGTATATACAATGGAATACTACTCAGCCGTAAAAAAGAATGAAATAATGCCATTTGCAGCAACATGGGTGGATCTAGAGATTATCATACAAAGTGAAGTAAGCCAGACAAAGACAAATAGCATATATCACTTATATGTGGCATCTAAAAAAAGTGATACAAGTGAACTTATTTACAAAACAGAAACAGACTCACAGGCATAGAAAACAAACTTATGGTTACCAAAGGGGAAAGGGTAGGGGGGAGGGATAAATTAGGAGCTTAGGGTTAGCAAAGACACGCTACTATATATAAAATAAACAAGAAGGACCTACTGTATAGCACAGGGAGCTATACCCAATATTTTTTAATAACCTATAATCGAAAAGAATCTGAAAAACAATATATATATAACTGAATCACTTTGCTGTACACCTGAAACTAACACAACATTGTAAATCAACTGTACTGCAATTTAAAGAAAAAAAAGTGTGTTGAATTTGGCCTCCAAGCTGATTATCAGCCATAGGGGAGTAAAATTCAGGGCTTCGTGAAAGGGGCATCCTTGCAACACAAGAAGGTGGGAAATCCTTCCTTCCCAGCTCCAGCTGGTTGAGGGAGGGGGAAATGAGAAAGAAAAGGGAGTGGTGAAGTGCCCTGGGATGTCCCCCTGGGTGCCCCCCGCCCCCAGCCAGAGCTGTGGGAGGGAGGGAGATTGAGGGGGAGGCTGAAAGCAGAAGGACTCAGAGCCACCCCCAGTGCGACGTGGAGGGGAGAGCACCGTGCACCGGGCGAGCTCCAACGTGGGGCAGCGCCATGGGCCCAGGCTGCTGCAGTGTCCTGGCTAGGAGGGAGTGGCCAGAGCTGAGCCCAGGCTTGCTGGAGTGCATTCAAGGGGGGCTGCGAAGAAGCTGTGTCCACGTGCCAACCCCCAGAACGGCAAGTGTGACCTCGTTTGCAGAAAGAGTCTGCAGATGTGATCAAGTGGCCATGTAGCAGATCTCAAGATGAGATCATCCTGGATCACCCAGGTGGGCCCTCACTGCAATACCAGTGTCCCTCTGAGAAGAGGAGAGGCTGTGTGAGGACGGAGGCAGAGATTGGGGTGATGCAGCCACAGGAACGAACGCCTGAGCCCCCAGAAGCTGGAAAGGGCAGGAAGGATTTTCCCCAGACCCTTTGCCCACACTTTGATTTCAGACTTCTGGTCTCCAGAACTGCAAGAAGATGAATTCCTGTTGTCTTAAGCCCACCCCCCATCTGTGGTCATTTGTTCTGGCAGCCCCAGGACACTAATCTTGGCTCCTGTGTCTCGTAAAAGGATCTGGGGGTTGGGTGGGTTCCCCTCCCCTCCCGTCTCCCCGGGAAAACCACAAAGACCCTAAACTTTCCTCCCACCCCAGGAGGCATCACAGGAAGGAGAGAGTCAAGGAAGAAGCAGCCGTGAGAGGCTCTGGGTGGCGCATCTCAGATTAGTGACCTGAGACTTTTCGAATGAGCAGAGATGCTCTCAAGTGAGAGAAACTGGGATACTGCTTATTGTCAAGTCCGAGTACCACTTACCACATCACCTCCAACTGCCCCGTTTTAGAAAATAGAGACACACCTCTGAGCACATGTGTGAGCGTAGCTGTCTGTCCCACGGGGATGCGAAGTGTGCATGGAGGAGCAGGGCAGCGAGGGGAGACGCCAAGGATGCCCGGAGTCTCTGCCTGCGGTCTCGGCCACGGTCACGTCCAGTCTGGTCCGAGCTTCTGCGGGCGTCCTGGGGCTCCCCCAGTGGTGGAGGGTGGCTGCTGCCCACGGGGATGAAGGCTGAGCCTGGCCCCTGTCCGATTTTTGCATCTGGAGAGTGTTACTTGATTACTTGAAAAATAACCAGGCGAACCCGGGTCGTTTCCGGTCAAGAAGCTCTAAAGCGGCCCCTCTGGAGCCAGATGACTCAGGGCTGTGCTGAGTGCCGTGTGGTGTGCGAGCCGCACTGCCTGGACGCACTTCCCTGCGTTGCAGCTGACTCACAGTTGTTTCCCCTTTGAGGGGCAGCACGGGAGCCTGTGGCCCAGCTTCATGACTGCCCCGATACCCTTTTGCAGTCACAGCGAATCATGGATCAGTGTTAGTGTCCTCTGGCTGCTGTAATAAGTGAACCAGACCATAGAGACTTAAAACAGCATATAAATCAACATAAATCTATGGTCTTGCAGGCCTGCAGGTCAGAAGACCAAAACGGGTCTCACTGGACTACAGTCAGGGTGTCGCAGGGCTGGTTCCCTCTGGAGGTTCCAGGAGAGAATCTGTTTCCTGGCCTCTTCCTGCTTCTAGAGGTGCCTGCATCCCTTGGCTCGTGGCCCCTCCTCCAGCCTCAGAGTGCATCCCTCCAGCCTCTGCTGCTGCATCACACCTCCTCCTCCGACTCTGACCCCCACCTCCCTTTTCTTTTTCTTTCCTGTTGAATTTTTCTATTTCTGTTCAGTAACAATACCATAAAAATAATACCTTGAGATTTTTATATAATTTCTTTCTTCCGTGAACACATTTATCCTCACAACATCCCCGTGAGGTAGGGAGAAATCAGGTACTCTCTTTGCCAATTTCAGGAAGAGAAACTGAGGCACACAGAGGTTAAATCACTTGCCCGGGACACAGAGAACACCAGCAGAGTAAAGTCGGGGAAGTGGGAATGCCTGGGTGAATCACTGCTGGACTTAGGAGCCAAATCATTTTCAAATGTGGGGAAATTTGGCACAGATTCCAGAAAACTGGAAATGAACGACTGCCCAGTATTCAAGATGAGAATATTCGTTATTCTTTTAAACGCGATATTAGAGGATTACTTCCTGAGGTTTCCGTCCTTACACAGAGAAACAATAAGAAATACTAATAAGGAAGAGGAGCTATGACTTCACCATTAGCATAATCAAAATAAGATTCACCTATAAATTTTTTTTTTTTTCGCGGTACGCGGGCCTCTCACCGTTGTGGCCTCTCCCGTTGCGGAGGACGCGCAGGCTCAGCGGCCATGGCTCACGGGCCCAGCCGCTCCGCGGCACGTGGGATCCTCCCGGACCGGGGCACGAACCCGCGTCCCCTGCGTCGGCAGGCGGACTCTCAACCGCTGCGCCACCAGGGAAGCCCCACCTATAAATAATTTGAAGCGACTGTTAAAAATAATAACCCGAGTCCTAGAAAACTGAACTAGCGTCAAGGAACCTAATCATACTGTGAAGTAAAAAATGCAAACAAAATAAACAGATTAAAAACTTAATGGAAGATCTTCACTATCTGAAAAAAGAAGAGAAAGATGGGTGATGGTAGGGGCAGAGTATCTCTGACAGACTAATTTGTCACATAGTGACACAAATTTTCTTTAATTGGAGACCAGACATGTTTTGCTCTGCCAGGGCTGCTGCTAAAAAGGCCATAGGTTGCAACAGAGAGACATCGAATGCTGTCTTCCCTAGATGCCCCAGTGAGGTTTTCCAGTGTTCCCAGCCCCTGTCAGCCTGGTTGCCACGTTCTGTTAAAAGTTTGAATCCCCTTGGAAATCCCCATGATTGTTTGGACCAGACTCCATGGTAGACTTATCTTGTGCATTTGGCATCATTCCTGGTGGTGGCTCTACCGTGCTTTGCTGTCCTGAAGCTTCTCTTTGGGCAATCGAAGCTTGAACCAGTGCAGCCCAGTCAGTCTGGCTGGGATCCTACTGGTGCTGGAGTGACTGCATCCATTGTTGTTGATGCAAGGGCCATTGCTGCCAAGGCTTTCCTCCTTGAATCCACATCCTGACTTTTAAAGTATATCTGACTTTCTCAGAGGTTCGCCTTCTGTTTAAAATTTAGGTTGATTCAGAACTACAGCTTGGAAGCATAGCAGCAAGATTACCTATGCCCCACTCTGATTTCGCAACACCGTGTCACCACCGTTCCTATGATACCCCGCCTCCCTCTTGTAAGGACGCTTGTGATCACACTGGACCCACAGGATAATTCAGGATAATGTCCTCATTTCCAGATCCTTAATCACAGTAACAAAGTCCCTTTTACAATGTGTAGTGGGTTGACTAGTGTTTCCCTAAATTTCATCTCCACCCAGCCCTCAGAATGTGATCTTATTTGGAAATAGGGTCTTTGCGTATGTAATCAAGTTGGGCTCCTACTGGAATAGGGTGGGTCCTCATTCAGTCACTGGGGTCTTCGTAAAAAGAGGGAAATTTGGACACAGACACACGGGGAAGATGGCCGTGTGACAATGGAGTCAGAGATCGGAGGGATGTAGAGCCTAGGAACCCCAACTTGCGACCAGCGGAAGCTGCCAGAGGCGTGGAACCCATCCTCTCCCAGAGCCTTGGAGGGAGCAAGGCCCTGCTGACACCTGGATTTTAGACTTCTGGCCTCCAGAACCGTGAGAGCATAAGTTTCTGTTGTTTTAAGCCTTCCCATTTTTGGTCCTTTGTAGTAGCTCTAGGAGGCTAACGCATCATATAAATCAGCATTGACGGGCTTCAGGAATCAGGATGTGCACATATTGGGGGGGCCATTATTCAGCCTGTCACAGAGCCTTGGAGGTGCGGAGAAACCTCCATGCTGGGGAGGAGCTGGGTTGCTGGAGACTGCAGTTAACCCAGGTATGAAGTCTAGGTTTGCTACCATGGGCTTTAGCGCAAGTGACGCCATTTCGGGCCTGCGGTTTTCTTTTTTCTTTTTTTTTTTCTTGCGGTACGCGGGCCTCTCACTGTTCTGGCCTCTCCCGTTGCCGAGCACAGGCTCCGGACGCGCAGGCTCAGTGGCCATGGCTCATGGGCCCAGCCGCTCCGCGGCATGTGGAATCTTCCCGGACCGGGGCACGAACCCGAGTCCCCTGCATCGGCAGGTGGACCCTCAACCACTGCGCCACCAGGGAAGCCCTGTGGTTTTCTTTTTAACAGACTTCAACATGCAGATTTGGGGGGCAGGGTACACAGTTAAGCCTATAAAAGAAATACAAAATATTCTCTGGGATTCTTCCCTGGGAAAGTTGGCTGTTTGGAGGGGAAATGTATGGCTTTCAGAACATTCTATCCTTGACCAGGTTACATGGCGTGGTCTGTTTTGGTCAGCCTTTGCCATGTAACAAAGCATCCCGAATCATAGGGGCTTCAAACAATGCAGTGTATTATTCTCAGGTTCTGTGGGGTGGTCCTTCTGTGGTGTCACTGCAGGGGACTGACAGCTTGGCTAGGGCTGAGGGTCCAAGGCCGCTCGCTCATGTGCCTGGCAGTTGGGGCTGGCTGTCAGCTCAGGTACTGGGGTCCCCTGCCCCCCGTACTCCCCATCCTCTCATCCTCCAGTGGGCTAGACTGGGCTTCTTTATAGCACAGTTGTCTCTGGGTCTGAGGGAGTGACAGCAGAAGCTGCAGACCCTGTGGGTCCCAAGCTTGGAGCAGGTGCCCCATCACTTCCACCGTAATCTATTGTTCAAAGTAAACCACACAGCCAAGCCAGGTATAAGGACCGAAGAATAGACTCCACCTGGTAAGGAGCTGAGGGGCAGGGTCACAGCGGGGCGAGGACATGGGGAGGCGGGGGTCACTCGGAGCCGTCATGCTAACGATTGACCACGTGGTCATGACTCTCCTGAGGAGACGATTCCAGCTTTGGCTTGGGTTGACAGCAAGCCCCAGTGAGCAACAGACCCAGGTCATTCAACTGACAATTGGGAACACATGCGCGCAGGGAGAGGCCCTTCTCACAATTGTTCCCGGGTCGGAGACCCGCTAGGACTTGCACAGCTGCATGAATCCACTGACTCACCCCGCCACGGCCTGCCAGGGACTCCAGCAGTCTGTGTTCCATTAGGGCCAGTATTTAATAGGAACACAGAGGCCACCCCATCATTTGGAAATAACGATCTCAATTTATCTTGGTTTAGACAAGAGGGAAGACAGAGCCCTGTCACGTTCTATTCAGTAGGTCACGGGGTATTAATGACTTCAGTTGTTGCCATTGTCAAGTGCTTTCTTGGGAGTCAGAGATGATTCTGTTACAGTCAGCAAACATTTGATGACCGCCTTCTGTGTGCCCGGCTCTGTGCTGTAAAAGCAAGGAGCGGACTGACCCTTCCTGTTCCTGTTACCTATCGCTGCTGTACTAGAAACCACCGCCAAACTTACCACCTCAGGACAGCACCAATCATTGATTTTGCTCGTGCATCAGCTGGCTCGGGAGGACCCGCACTTGCAACTGCACGTTGGTGCTGGCTGCTGGCTCCTCCCCGGGGCAGCTTGGGCTTCCTCACGGCATGGCGGTGGGCTTCCAAGTACAGGCGTCCCATGAGGAAGAAGTGAAAGCTACCAGGTTCTTAAGGCCTGGTACAGCGTTACTTCTGCCATGTTCTTGTTCACACAGTTCAGAGGCAAGGTAATAGTGTCCTTGCAAAACTCACGTCCGCTGGAACCTCAGAATGGGGCCTCGTTCGGAAAAAGGGTCTTTGCAGGTGTAATACCGTGAGGTCATACTGAGCTAGTGGGGCCCTAATGCACTGTGACTAGTGCCCTTATATGGAGAGGAGGGGACACGGCAGATCAGAAGCTGGAAGAGGAGGGCAAGGATCGTCCCCTCCAGGTCCCAGAGGGAGCCTGGCCCTGCCACCACCTCGATTTCAGACTCTGGCCTCGGATAGTGAGAGAACAAACTTCTGTTGTTTTGAGGCACCCAGTTTGTGGTCGTTTGTTCTGGCACACCTGTGGCGCGGATACGCTCATTTACCCTGCTTTTCAAACTCTGACCACAGACTCCATTTATTTGATAGTTTTCTGGGGTGGGGGAGATTAGGGAGGGTGTCCCATAGGCGATAGTGCTTGGGAGGGACGGTATTTATAGAGACAGGAGTGGCAGGACTTCCGTGGTTAAGAATCCAATGCAGGGGACACGGGTTCAAGCCCTGGCCCGGGAAGATCCCACATGCCGCAGAGCAACTAAGCTCATGTGCCACAACTATTGAGCCTGCGCCCTAGAGCCCGTGAGCCAGAACTATTGAGCTCTCGTGCCACAACTACTGAGCCTGCGCCTCTAGAGCCCGTGCTCCACAGCAAGAGAAGCCACCGCAATGAGAAGCCGGCACGCCGCAACGAAGAGTAGCCCCCGCTCGCCACAAGTAGAGGAACCCTGCGCTCAGCAACGAAGACCCAACACAGCCATAAATAAATAAATATATTTTTTAAAAAAAAGAAACAGGAGTGTTGACAACTCAGAGGACACGGGTGAGAGGGATGATACTGAGAACTCTCGACAATTAACTCGTTACTACAGCAGCTCTGTAAAGTGGGTCTGTTACTATTCCCATCTCACAGATGGAGAGATCGAGGGACGGGGAAGTCAAAGCACTTGCCCAGGGTCTCAAGCCAAGAGGGACGGAGCTTGGATTCAAGGTCCAGCAGGAGACCTAGAGGCTCAGGGCCCCTCCCTAGCAGGAGGGTGCAGTGCTGTGATTCCCTTGCTGGGGGCTGGAGGGGAGACCAGTTTTCGTTCTGTTCATCCCTCACTCCCCCGGCTGGCGTGCAGGGGTCCAGCTCACGTAAGGACCCAGCACACACACTGGGGGATGCCGTTCGTGAGAGAACAGGCAGCATCGGGATGCTTGACTTCCCCCCAGGCTGGCAGAAAGGTTTAGGATCTTCCAGAAATGCCACACCCTGGGTGTGAAACCCAGGGCCCAGCCTCCTCTGGAAAAGGCTGATCGTCATCCGGGGAGAAAGCGATCACCGTTGTAGCGTTTGCCAAAAGAGCTGCCTTTCCTGAGGCGTTCCCAGCCGCAGTCATCGGTGTTCTCTGGCTCTTCTTGCGTATTGCAGAGAAGAGAGGGGGGCAGAAGCCCTGGTGATGGCGGGAACCCAGGCGTGTTTCAGGTTAATGATTTCAAAGCAGTGTGAGCAAAGAGTTTCGTGAAATTGTGAAATGTAGTCTTCCCGTTTTCATAAAGATATAATCATACTTCCATTTTGTTGTTTGCCTCCAAGAATGAAGAGGTTCCAGACGGATGATTCAAAAGAGAGAAAACAGGGACTTCCCTGGAGATCCAGTGGTTAAGATTCTGCACTTCCACTGCAGGGGGCACAGGTTCAATCCCTGGTCTGGGAACTAAGATCCTGCATGCCGTGCAGTGCGGCCCCCCAAAAAACAAACCGAAACCAAAACAAACAAAAAAACCCAACCAAGCAAACAAAAAAACAAAAGAGAAGACAAAGAAACAATAACAGCAAAAAACAGACTCCCTTGTTCTAACGTTAGATTTATTATCACTTTTAAACTAAAGATGTTATCAGGATTGGCTACTAGGGAGGAACAGAAACCCCACCCCTCCTCCCCACCTAAATAAGGATAAAAGTTTATTTCTTTTTTATATAAAAGTCTGATGTAGGTAGTAGAACTGATGTAGAGACCTACATCAGTCATGGACCCAAGTGCCACCATTTATGGCTTCTGTTCCCAAGGTACCTCATGATCCAAAGTGGCTGCTGCACTCCAGCCATCATACCCATATTCTAGGCAGGAAGGAAGAAGAGGAACCGTGAAGAGCAAACCTCCCCCTCCCTTTAGGGAGACTTCCTTGAAGCCACACAAAACTATTCTACTCACTCCTCTTTGACTTAGATGAAGTTCTACAGAAAGGAGAAGGCGCAAGGCTGGCTGAGAAATATCATTTTTAGTATCAGTGAATCTTTAGTATCAATGAAATATCAAGAAGCTTCCTATTTTTAAGGAAGAAAAGAGATGAGCTATCTTGAGGCAACTTGAGCATTCTGTGTCACTGCTGGGGACTTTTGTGGTGAAGGGGATCTAGCACTGAGATGGAGCATTGGGAAGCTGGCATTATTGTCCCAGGATGGCCACGAACTGTGTCACCCTGGGTGTGGATGATTTGGCAACCTTATCACTCTTCATAAGCTTTTCCTTGTTTGAGGAGGAAGGATTCATGAGTGTTCCAGGATAATTGTTTATACTTCGAAACCATTAAAGCATTTCCATCCCAAATCCTGTAAAGAAAAGCTCCCTGAATGTTCCAGTACTTTCTAACCAAAGAATTTAATAGGTTACTCCCTTATGACCACCTCCTTGCTTCAACAGGTATCCCTTGCTAGCTGGAAGCTCACAGTTGGAACTTGGGACCTGAATAGATTCAGAAAGAGAGGGAGGGAGGGAGGGAGGGAAAGAAAGACAGAGAGGGAGCCCCCCATTGGACCTATTAGTGATCAATTACCACATCACAGATTTGTTAAAAAGCCCAGGTTTTGGAGTCCACTGGGTTCACAGCCTCTGAGTCTCTTGCTGTGAGATCCTGGGCCACCTATTTATGCGTGTGCACCTCAGTTTTCTTTTCAGTTTAATGGGGATGCTACAGATCCCACCTCACAGTACCGGCATGAGGATGGGAGACAGGATGCATGTAAAGCACTCAGTAGATGATGAGCTTGGGTTCCTAGTTCCCTCTTGTGGGCTCGGGGTTCACCCAGCACCCAGGTGCCCAGAGAGAAAGGGAGCTGTTTGGGGGGCTGTGGCTGACTGTCCTCTTTGGTGCCAGGAGCTCCCCACGAGACATGCATTCCAGCTCCCCTGGCCCCAGGCCATCCTCCCCGTGGCTGCCTCATGATCTGCCCCAGATGGAAGTCTGCCTTTTGGGGGCTCCTAATCTTCTGCCCTCAGGTTCACATCTACATTGCTTAGCAGGCTCGCTCAGGATTCCACCCCCAGCCTCACCTCCCCAATGTGTCCCTGTGTTCCCTGGTCATCCTTCTAGACCCATCTCTCTGGCCCAGCTCTCTGCCAAGCCCCCCTGCCTTGGATCCTTCCCCACTTGGATCAACAGCTCCGGCTGCTCCGGCCCCTGGGTGAACACGTGAGCCAGGTCCTGTCCCCCGGCCACAGGCTTGTGGTGATGGCTGGGTGTATTAGTTTGGGTTCCCCCAAAACAGCCTCTGAGACAGGATGTGAGTGCAAGTAGTTTATTGGGAAGATGATCCCAGGAAATACCAGGAGGAGGGGGAAAAGGGAAA
>NW_006796283.1:138694-146276 GCF_000442215.2 Lipotes vexillifer
GAAAGAGCGAATGAAGAGTGGGCATCACGTCAGCTATCACTGGGGCACCTGGAGTGTAGTCCCCTGGGTTCTCTGGGAGCAAGTGTCATCCCCTGAGCGGTGAGGGAGCTGGGGTACCTATACTCCAGGTCTTGTTCAATTATTGGTTGAGGGCTTCCCTGGTGGCACAGTGGTTGAGAGTCTGCCTGCTAATGCAGGGGACACGGGTTCGAGCCCTGGTCTGGGAGGATCCCACATGCTGCGGAGCAGCTAGGCCCGTGAGCCACAACTACTGAGCCTGCACGTCTGGAGCCTGTGCTCCGCAACAAGAGAGGCCGCAGTAGACGCCCACGCACCGCGATGAAGAGTGACCCCCGCTCGCCACAACTAGAGAAAGCCCTCGCACAGAAACGAAGACCCAACGCAGCCAAAATAAATTAATTAATAAACTCCTACCCCCACCATAAAAAAAAAAATTGGTTGATGCTGCTCCAACCGGTGTGATTCCATGCCAGTTTTGGCCTGCCATGGGCATCGTGCCCAGAGGCAAAGGAATGTTTGTGTCGGCAGCTGGAAGTCAGGCAGGCAGGCACTGCAGCCGTCAGGATTCAAGGACCAGGATGGGGCATGACAGCATCTGCCGAAGTGGACATGTGGCCTGAGCCGGGCCAATCGTGTCTTTCCCTGGAATTTTACTTCTCAATTTGTAGCCAGGTGGAAGGTGTGGCCTGTTGAATCATAGCTGCCAGTGGCCACCTTCTCTGCCTCGTGGGGTGACCAGAGGAGCCAGGCAGAGCCCAGAGAGCAGGGGGGAGGTCAGGGGAGGGGAGGGGGATGTGACCATCTTCTTTGAGGCCCTGGTCCCAGGCGTACCTGAAACTGTCTCTCCTCTGGGCCTCCCACTCATAGTAGCCGATACATCACCTCTTTTTCTTCCTCAGTCTGTCCTAGTTACGTTTCCATAACCTGCATCTGGCCCCGCATCACGTCTATCTGTGACGCCTCTGTTCACCCCTCGGTCCAGACACCCGCCCCCTCTGGGCTCCTTGGAAGCCTGTAGATCCCTGTCACTGCCCTCAGCACAGAGGATGCATTGACTGTCCACCCGGGGTCCCCCCATCACAAGGCTTGTCTCATGTCTGCCTTATTCATCTCTTTATTCCCAGAATGCCTGGTCCAAAGGAAGTCCTCAGTAAATGTCATCAAATAGAATAAAAAGTGAACTCCAGCATTCATTTATTTTAAAAATATATTTACATTTTCTGCCTGTATTACTTCTTGTGGGGTAACTTGAGGTGGATAAATTTGCTTTTCACTGTTGGCTGAAGAATTCCTTTAATTTGCTCTAAACTACCTATCTCAAACTTTAAGGGGGTGCTCATCATATTCTGGGATTTGGTGTTTACTTTTCCTATGTGAGTCATAGTTTGTTTGTTTGTTTGTTTTTTAACATCTTTACTGGAGTATAATTGCTTTACAATGGCGTGTTAGTTTCTGCTTTATAACAAAGTGAATCAGTTATACATATACATATTTGTTGGCTGAAGAATTCCTTTAATTTGCTCTAAACTGCCTCTCGAACTTTAAGGGGGTGCTCATCATGTTCTGGGATTTGGTGTTCACTTTTCCTAGGTGAGTCATAGTTTTTATATAGTTAAATAATACCACAGCTCAGCCTTTGGCTTCCCAGTTCCTTCTTGTAAAAAGCCCTCCTCTTTATATGGCTAGACTTTTTCAGTTCTTTCCTGTTTCTCTCCTATATTTGCCCGCACTTTGTCTGACATATAGTAGGTGCTCAACTAATATTCAGTGCATAGAAGAATGAAGGCACAGATATCCTCAGAGAATAGAGAGACTCCGGGATTTCCTTCCCTAGACTTCAGGGTCCTCGTCTTAGTTTGGGTTCCCAGAAGCAGACCCTGAACTGAGGATTTGAGGGCAGGCAGCTTATTTGAGAGATGCAAGGAATACAGGAAAGAGATACAGGGAAGGGAAGGAACGTGGTAAAGTGTACAGCATTAAGCCAACACCTGTGTGATCAGCTAGAGAATCCTTCTGGGAAACATCCACCTCTGAATCATCTCAGCCGAGAGCGCAGGATCTGGGGTATTTACACCCCCAGCCCTGTTAGCCTCTGTCAGCCGATGCCTCAGGGGCATTAGGTAAGTCCCGGGCATTTGGGGGCTTTGGTCTCATTTGATTGGCCATGGATTGACATTTGCTCCCAACAGGGCCAGTTAGATTCTCTCTCTACGAAGTTAGAACTGGGAGATGATTGGGCGCAACCTGAGCTGGTCCCTGGAACGAGGGAGATGTGAACCCCCATGCTGGTGGGATGGTCATGTCCACAGGGGATGGGCAAGGCCTGGCTGCAGAGGGAGAAGGGAGGGACCCCTTTCAGAGTGTGAGAAATAGACACAGTACTGCCAGCATGCTTGACACCCTTCCGGGACTAATGCTAGTTCTTAGAGGGTCTTGGCAGTCCTTGAATTCCACAATAACCCAGTATCCTACCAAGAGCCCCCCTTCTGTGCTTAAGCTAACGTGAGTGGGTGTCTGTTACTTGCAACTTCAATTGATCAAGATCTTACCCTAGATTTACACCCCCTCCCCCAAAGAGTTGCCTGCCAGTATAAGATGTGGAGCTCACACTTGTACCCTTCCTCTCTGACAAGTCAAGCAAATCCACCCCGCTGAGATCCCGGAGGACCGCATGATCGGCACCTGTCGACACAGAGGTGTCATCATCTTTCCCGTCCTTTTCGTTCCTCTTTCTAAGCCATGCCCATCATAAAATGGTACGCCTGTGTCTCCTTGACTCAAATCGTTAGTGGTCTTTGATGCCGAGTTGAGGCTCAGTGGCTTTCTGCAGCTGCTGAATGGGTGTGGCAGGAACGAACGAGAAGCTGGAACTCCACAGCCTTAGCTCTTGGTGTCCGCATCAGAGGCGCCAATCAGAACAACTGGTGAGAAGATGTTGGTGCGAGTTGAAGACCCATTAGTTCTATGGCAACCACCTCACGAGATAGGGAAGAAAGACCTTGATGCCGTCTGGTGCAACTCCACTGTTTTGCAGACGTGTGTGGTCCTCCCATCAGCCCACCTTGGTTCCAAGAGAGCGAGTGGAGAGAGGGATGGAACCTCTCCAGGCTGGAGCGTTCCTTTTTCCAGATTGGGCTTCATTATGACCAGGAGGGCCTTTTCCTTGGTCTCAAACTCTCCATGACTTAACTCCTGCCTGGGTACAAACGGGATCCTTTGCTGGGATTTGCAAGGATATAAGTGGCCAGTCCCTTCTCGGGAGGACTCTTGGGTGCCTCTCGGTTCTTTCCTATCCAGGAACTCCCAGGAGCCTATGTTGCCCATGACACACCATTTTATTCAAATTCAAATGTCATTTTTTGGAAATTAGAGTCTAAGATTGCACAATGATGGAAAAGTTGATGGAAAGCAAACCCCTCTCTCTGTACCTTGTTGGCCCCTAATAATAATATTAACTAATGCTTGCTAAGTGCCAGGCCCTGTTCTGTTTTCCATATATTAACCATTTAATGGCAGCCCTGAAGAATGAAGATGCTGTTAGCATCACCGCACTCTACAGATGGGCAGCTGAACACAGGCCAGGCTTGGAAGTAGAGGAGCCAGGATTTGAACTCAGCTCTACTGGTTCCAGAAGATGGCACGACCCACAGGCTACAGACTCAGGCTCAACCTGCCCGTTGGGTGATCCAGCCTGGGAGGCAGTTGCAGCTCAGAGAGGCCAGGTGACTTGAGCAAAGACACAAAGCTGGTGGAGTCGGGATTCAAACATCCATCTAGCCCCTCCTTCTCCTGGACTAACTAGTTAGCTCCCTGAGAAGGATTGATTATCTTTCACTGAGTGTCTGCTTGGTGCTTGGCACTGTCTGTGTGTTTTCACATATTGTGTCTGTTTTATTGTTTATTTAACTAAGTAATTAATAAATTTGGCCACGCGGCACGGCTTGCAGGATGTTAGTTCTCTGACCAGGAATAGAACCCAGGCCCATGGCAGTAGAAGTGCAGAGTCCTAGCCACTGGACTGCCAGGGAATTCCCTGTCGTGTCCGTTTTAAAACTTGGAGAGGATTTAAAACAAGCCTGCAGATTCTCTGATCTCTGCCTGTTAAAAAGTGTGGTCCGTGCCCTCTCTCCTTGACCCCAAGCAGGCTCTGTGTCTTGACCAAGGGTACGGCAGCCGTGATGTTCTGTGACTTCCATTGCCAGGCCACTAAAGGTGCCGCATCTTCTGCCTGGTTCTCTTGCGAGCCTTGCTCTGGGGGAGGTAAAAAGTCTGACTACCCTGAGACTACCTTCCTGGAAAGGCCACGTGGCTCTCCTACCACGTGGGTGACTCAGCTCGGTTGACCAGCCCAGTGGAACCTTCAGACGCCTGCAGCCCAGCCAACATCTGACTGCAACCACACAATGAAGCAAGGAAGAACCATCCAGCGGGGCCCATCCCAGATTCCTGAGCTGCAAAACTACGAGCAAAATAAGATGCTTGTTTAAAGCCATTACATTTTGGGATGTTTTGTTACACAGCACCAGTGGCCATAACATCCCACCTCAGAAATGTTAACCCCACTGAGATGTTGAAGAGAAATGAACTCGCTCAGAATGCCCAGCGGGTTCACACTGAGGGCAGTCCTTCTGCCTGTTCTCAGACCACCTGGTTCAGGCGTGAGTGCTTGCTGGATGGAAGTCAGCGGGCAGTGCTGGGCACGGTCAGATCGCATCTCTCAGCACAGCAGACGAGAAGCAAGTGGACAGATGAAGAGGAGACCAGAGAGGGAGAGGAAAGGAGAAACAGGGGAGATGGGGGTCTGGAAGTTCCTTGGTGCAGGGTGCTGGGGCAGCGGCTGCCAGTCTGGACAGGAGTTGGCAGCTCGGCTGTGGGGCGACATTGTAGAGAGGTGCCCTCAGGTTGCAGCTCTGCCAACAGCCCCGCTGGGACACCTGAGCTGGGAAAGGTGTCCCCAGAGCCATCCGGGACCATTGAGGGTCCTGCAGAGTTGCCACAAAAAGGAGGCGGAGGCCCGAGCAAGCTGAGCTGTGGATGTTTCGGTACTGCCCACACCTCCCCACCCCCGCCCAAATGCTGGGCCCATGAGAAATCTGATTCTGTGTGGCTTCCCTTACCCTCTGCTGGGGCAGGGACCACTTTCTCCCACTCCCCCGGACCCCAGGTTTCATGGTGCACAAGGTGGTGGCAGCTGAGTGGGGGTGAGTATGAGTCGAAATCCCAGTTCCTTGTGATGGGAGGGAGTGTGCGTGAGACCAGGGAACCAGCCTGGTAGGTGAGAGGTGAGTGAGGCCTTAAGAAGCTGCTCAGTATTCCTATGATTCAGATGCACAGTCACTATTCTGCCAGAGTTTAACTGAAATTGTAAATGTGAAATAAAATTTCTCCCCTAGTACAAAAACAAAAAAGCAAATCCCAGTTCCTCCACTAGGGAGCTGTGTAACCTTGGGAAAGCTACTTACCTCTCTGTGCCCAGTTTCCTGATGATGACAGCACCAGCCTCAGAGGGCCGCTGGGAGCGGGGAGTTTGCCAGGATGATGGGTATGAGGCTGGGTACCTGAGAGGCATCCGTCAAGAATACAAATCTGTGACTTCCCTGGTGGCGCAGTGGTTGGGAATCCACCCGCAAATGCAGGGGACGCGGGTTCAAGCCCTGGTCTGGGAAGATCCCACATGCTGCGGAGCAGCTAAGCCCGTGCGCCACAACTCCTGAGCCTGTGCTCTAGAGCCCGCAAGCCACAACTACTGAACCCGCGTGCCACAACTGCTGAAGCCCGTGCGCCTAGAGCCCGTGCTCTGCAACAAGAGAAGCCACCGCAATGAGAAGCCCGCGCACCACAACGAGTAGCCCCCGCTCTCCGCAACTAGATTAAGCCCACGCGTAGCAACGAAGACCCAACAATGAAGACCCAATGCAGCCAAAGTAAATAAGTAAAAAAAAAAAAAGGATACAAATCTCTTCTCCCCTTGGATTTGCTCTTTGTCAAACCGAGGACACTTGTTCTACAGCAGTCCTTTGCTCACCGCTAAATGCCCCAGTACTTGGGACAGAGCCTGGCACATAGTAGGTGCTTAATAAGTTTTGGATGAATGGATGTTGAGCTGAAAATGATGCTTCAAAAACTGAGAAAAGGAAGAAAAGTAAAAGAAATGAAAATAATATGAGTTTAAAAAAGATAAACCTTTTTTTTTTTTCTTTTGCGGTACGCGGGCCTCTCACTCTTGTGGCCTCTCCCGTTGCGGAGCACAGGCTCCGGAAGCACAGGTTCAGCGGCCATGGCTCACGGGCCCAGCCGCTCCGCGGCATGTGGGATCTTCCCGGACCGGGGCACGAACCCGTGTCCTCTGCATCGGCAGGCGGACTCTCAACCACTGCGCCACCAGGGAAGCCCCAAAAAGATAACTTTTTTATCTGCATTTGAGCTGCACCAAAATCTTCAAGAGCTTCCAGCTTTCTGAATCCGTGTCACACATGCCTGGCCAATCACTGAGGTTCTTCCCTTATCTTTGCCCTATCCCTTTCCACACCCCCTCCCCGCCCCATGTGCTCTGACCTGTCCGGGTGCCCCAGACTCTGAGATCGCCCCGCATAGCACAGGGGCGGGTGCAGAGTTGACTGGATGGGGGTTGTGTGGGGGGAGTCGATACTGAGTGAGCTGATTCGGTGTCTTCATGCAGGGATAGGCAACGTGGTGAGGACAGGCTCCATCTCGCCCTTGGGTACCACCAGCACACAGTAGGTCCACACTGTGTGACCGAGTGGGGGGCACGGGGGAGTCCTTTAGCTCCTGCAGCCTTGGTTTCTTCCCCTGCCAACAAGGGCCTTGGCTTTACATCCCTCAAAGGCAGTTGCTTCTGGCTCTCAGTTGATTAGAGTGTTAAACTGGACTGTCCTCTGGGGACTTGGGGCACTCTCTTCTCCAAGCCTCAGTTGCCCAATCTGTGAAATGGGATCATTTCCGTCTCCCTGGATTCCTGTGAACCTGTACTGGAATAATGATGGTAAAGTGCTTAGCCTGGACCTCGGCTTTACTGACTTCATCCAGTAAGGTCTTCCTGTCTTCATTCACACCCTGGAAGTTTGTGTGTGTGCGTGTGTGTGTGTGTGTGTGTGTGTGTGTGTGTGTGTGTGTGTGTGTCAGGGTGGCAAGAGTGAAGTTTTCTATCCACGCGTAGAGGATGGAAATAAATTAGCAAGTGTGTATTCTGCACCATAGTTGGTGGAGCCCCCGCCCTTCCTGATTTCATTTGCTGCAATCCACAGGAGATAGCTTCCCTTTTCCCATTTTCCACTTGAGCCGCAGAGAAGTGGAATTTGGTAAATTTGCACACCCCTGGTGGAAAGTGCCTGGCATCGCGCTGGGTGCATCGTTAAGCTGTCAATGGAAACAATACTTTTATGGTCATGACGAGAAACTGAGCGCGTCCTCCTCTTGTCAAGCCGAGTTCTTTGGACGTGGGTGGTCCCGCGCTCCCTGCGACGACCCCCACCCAACCCCGGCCGCCCGCGCCTCCGGGTGTCCTCCGGGCTCCCGGGGTGGGGCGAGGCCGGGAGGGGCG
>NW_006796283.1:146460-164468 GCF_000442215.2 Lipotes vexillifer
CCCCCCCCCCCCCGCCCGCCCGCGCCCCCGGGTGTCCTCCGGGCTCCCGGGGTGCGGCGAGGCCGGGAGGGGCGGGGCCGGTGGGGTGGGGGAGGACCTGGCGGGGCCGCGACGGCGCGGCCCGATCTGCGCCGCTGACCGCCGCGGGGCGTGGCCCCGGGGCTCCGGGCGGCCTACAAGAGGCGGCGCGCAGGGTCCTCGGACCCACTGCATCTCTCGGCAGCACCGGTGTCCCATATCCCGCGACCTGCCCGCTGTGTCCGCTGTGCCTGTGGTGCTGCTGCCGCTGCCGCCACTCCACTCAGAAGACGCCGGCGAGGAGGTGGCTGGAGCCCTGCGGAGGGAGGTAAGTGTGCCTTGACTTGTCCTCTCTGCACTGTACGATCCGCTCCCGCAATCTCCGAGGAGCTGAAATAGCCAGAGCAGATGCCATCTCTTAGGGCTTACTGTGTGCAGGCACTTAGCTGAGCGCGCCACCAGCGTCTCAGAACCGTGCTCGGCAGCATGCCCGTCCACAGATGGAGAAACTGAGGCTCAGCGAGGGCAAGTTGCCTGAGACCTCACATGCTGGAAGCTAGGGAGCCAGGACTCAAAGGCTGTCTGACCGCAGAATCGTGCTCCCTTAGGCTGTGCACTCCTCCCTCACCTGTGCAGTTCGCTAGCATCTGTTGCGTTCCTGTGTACACAGTGGGCATCAATAAACAGAAAGCTGATGGTGTGTATGTGGCAGGACTTCGAATGTGTCCTGCCCACGTGTGGAGGGCCGGGGTGATCCAAAGGGCGTGTGCGTTCTGCTCGGCAAGTTTACAGGGCCACGCCTCTTTATGATTTTGTTTGGAACAAACCTTCCAGGTAGTCTTCCTGAGGGTCAGAGAGGTGAAGTGTCCAGGCAGAGCGGAGGCTGGGACCCAGTTCTGTCTGCCTCCAAAGCTCCATGTGGCTGTGGATGCTTCCAGATGTGGGGCATATCAGAGTTCCTACAGGTCTGGGAAGAGTTCCTGGGTCTCTTCAACCTGAGTGGATATCTGCATAAACTTCTTGTGGGGGGACGGCTGGGAGCTGAGGGCTCAGCTCTGGGGTCTAGGAGATCTGCAGCCCCAGGTGGAAGAGCCAGGGTGAGCCCCTCGTGCAGTGCAGACCCAGAACCTCCCTTGAAAGGGCTGAGCTGGTGGACAAGCCAGGAAGGGCTTAGCTGACGCCTGCTCATCGAAGTCCGATTTGAATTGGGTGTGTTTTAGCCAGAGGTGAGTTACTCCTCTGGTCAAGAGAAGCAGCTGGGAGTCTGGCAGGTGCCCAGCTCAACTTCCAACCAAGAGTGGGCTTGTGAGTTTCTACCTTGAACCTTTGGTCTCCTTGCCGGGGCAGAATAGGGTGAGCCTGCCTTCCCCAGTGGGGTCAGGACACCAAGGGTCTAGAGCCTGACAGATGAGAGACCATGTGAAGGACAAGGTGAAGGCTGTGCCCCCTTCTCCAGATAGACCCAGAGGGGAGCTCTCAGGGCTCTTTGTCTTGTGCACCTGATTTTCGGTTTCTGCCCCTGGTCTGGCTGTTTGCACGTGGGGGAAGGAGCAGAAGGTGTGGGAGCTGTGTTGCTGGTGTGCTGGCTCTGAGGGCCCTTGCCATCCTCTTTACTTGCAACACACCTGGGCACAAGGCCTCTAGGTTTTCATTACAGATGAGGCAACCGAGGCTCAAAGAGGTGAGGTGCTTGCCCAAGGTCGCCTAGCTTGTGTGATGTTGTCACCCCAGGTCTCTCTGTCTACTTACCCTACACACTTAGTGGCTGGGTCCTGCCTCCTTTAAGGCACTTCTCTGCCCAACTGCTGACTCTACGTCTGAACCTGACCTTCAACAAGGAACTGTTTCATTTGAGAGGGGCTCCACGTGAAATAGCAGCAGAGTTGAGCCCCAACCTCGTCCCTGATGACGCAGCCAGGGGGGAGAATGAAGAGAGTGATTTTGATTTTTACAGTCTCTTAAAAAATAGGAGTAAGAATAGTAATGATAGCATCTGTAATCCTCCCAGCAGCTGACATTTACCTGGCACTTACTGTGGCCCAGACGCGCCTGGGGTTTTACATGGATGACCTATCCTGCTGACTTTTTTTATGAGCTGGACTGTCCTCCTTTTTACAAGGAGGCAGTCGAGGCTCAGAGTGATTAAGGTATGTACCCCACGTGACACGGCCAGAGCGGGGAAGAGCTGCCATCCTGGCTGGACCCCACCCGAGATTCTGGAATAAGATGCCGGTCCGGTGGCTGGCCACAGGACTGTCAGCACAGAGCATGCTGCTGTGCAAGGCTTCTGCCATGTGGGTTCTGAATCCCTGGCCCCGGTTAAGGGTGGGCCTGGAGAGGGGCTTGGGATCCACTGTGCTGACAGGTACCTGTATCAATGTGCAGAGCGCCCCGCTGGGGAGCCCAGAGCCATGCCAGCTGCTCCCACAGTCCTGCGTCTGGAAAGGAGAGCTGGCTTGATGGGGAGGGGCTGGAGCTCAGCAGAAGAGCATGAGCTTCTGAAAGCCCCCAAACTGCATCCCTCCCTCAGAGACCTCACGTTGGATATCTGGGGTTTGTGGTAGGTTGCATTTGAAAACTGGCTTTTAAGGGCAGGACCCCCAAATGCCGACCTCTTTGGCCTTGTGGGAGCTGGAACATTTCTTTTCTCTGTCACCAGAGTAATTTACTGCGTATGGGAGGTGCCTCTGTGTCTGCTTGCTCCCGACCTAGGAAGCTTTTTTCCCCCCCTTTTTTTGCAGACTCACTGGTTTTTGATCAGTCCCAGATGTGCAAACCCAGCATCACTCAAAGGGGCTCATGGCTTGTCAAGAAAGGAAACTATAACACAGGCGTCATTTCATTTCATCTTCAGTTCATTGAGCTGAATAGCTTCTCAGACCTTCATGGGATAGGGCATCTGGAGCCCCTCATAAAGTCCCAAAGGGAGCACACTCTGTTCTGGAACAGGGAGGGTCAGGCAGATCTGGGTGGTGGTTGGTAGGGCCAGCCATGCTCTTTTTCCTTTCTTTCTTTTTTTCCTTGAAAAAAAAGGTTTTATTGTGGTGAAATAGTCATCAACATAAGATTTACATTTTAAAGTGCACAGTTTGGTGGCATCTAGTACATTAACAATGTTCTGCAACCATCACCGCTTTTCTAATTCCAGAACATTTTCATCATCCCAAAAGGAGACCCCATAACCATTATTAGCAATCACTCCCCATTCTGTCCTCCCCGGCCCCTGGCAACTGCTCATCTGCTTTCTGTCTCTCTGGATTTGCTTATCCTGGACATTTCATATAAATGGAATCCTACAGTATGTGGCTTTTTGTGTCTGGCTTCTCTCACTGAGCATAACGTTGCCAAGGTTCATTCACGATGTAGCCTGTGTCAGTGCTACATTCCTTTTTGTGGCTGAATACTATTCCAGTGTATGGATAGATCATCTTTCATTTATCCCTTCTTCCACTGATGGCAGTTTGGGCCATTTCCACCTTTTGGCTCTTGTGCATACTGCTGCTATTAACATCTGTGTACACAGTTTTGTTTGTACACCTGTTTTCAGTTGTTTTGGGTCTACTCCTAGGAGTAGAATAGCTGGGTCACATGGTATTAAGGAACACGTGTCCCATTTTCTTGACTTCCCTCTTGAAGAAACATCAACTGAGATCATCTCATTCAGGAATGAGAATCTGGCATCTGGGTGTTTTGGGGGAGGTGTCCACAGTTCCCCTGCCTCTGCACCAGGAGAGCAACTGACAGAGATTCCTGTCGGAGATGTTGCCCTGGGGGAGTTTAGCTTTCTACGCCAGGCTGTGCAGTTGTGGGTACTCACCGACAGACACCCCCTCTTCAAGGCTGTGGAGATAGACAGTTTCTCATGATACAGTCCGAGGGAGATATGTCTTCTCTGATTGTCTCAAATGCTGTGTCAGCTTAGACAAAAACCACAGATTTAGGGGAAAAAGAAAAGTCCTAATGAGGATTATGCAACTTTTGGACCATCATTTTTAAAAAATATAAATTATGAAATCCCACATTTTCAGTCCAAGTTTCTGGATCGCATCCCACGGTGAGTACAGAATGGTGAAATCCCAGAAGGGAAGAGAATCCAGCTTCCATTTTGTTTGCAGTCAGGTGGTCCCAGAGTGGACCCCGCCCTGAGGTTCTTTTGTATTGAAAAACTCCTGGATCTCTCTGGAACTGGGAACTGGCATTCAGCTGGCAACTGCTCAGGCTGACTTGGTAAGATCCTAGAAGTCCTTTTAGAGCAAAGAGGCAGCGTTCTCTGGCAGGGAAAGGTGACGTTGGAGGGGGGGATGTTGGGGGGTACACCAAGGGGAGGGACCAGGTCTGTGCAAAGGCCTGGAGGAGGGGAGGGGCCTGGCACCCTGAGAATGACAAGCTCAGGGTGTCTGGGGTCTAAGGGTCAGGCTCAGGGCGGAGGAGCCTGCCCTGCAGTGGGGTCAGCTGTACTGAGCTTGGATATCCTGCTCTGGGCTGGGGGGCACGGGAGAGTCACAGGGTGGCCTTTTATTTGAGAACAGATCACTGTGGGATGAGCAGTATCCCCCAAAGCGTGGGGAGCCCATCCTGCTGGTCCCCGAGGTGACTGAGCGTGTCTAGTGACCCAGCAGCAAAGGCCTCCCACCCAGGCGCTGTTCTCTCCTCTGTGTCACAGCAAGGCGACCGTCTCAGGGGGCATTCTGCCTCGAATGCCTCCTCACAGAGCGCCCTCTACAGTGAAGCCCCTGGCCCCAACTCTCTTCCGTTTTCCTCGTGTTCCGTTTTACTCTAGCCTCAGGCGCTCTGCCCCTGCTGATGAGAGAAGTGTCCCTTTTTAAAGTAAATTTCTTTGAACCCCCAAAGCAAGCCAACTTCAATAAAATACGAAGTGTGAACTAGAACAGGGAGATGGTAGGAAGGTGGGCAAAGGAAGGGGGTGGGGAAGCGGGGTTGCCAAGGGCTGGCGTTCGGGAAACACTGGACTCAGGTGCGGCGTGAGAAGATTTGAGAGGCTGTTACCACCTAGAGCAGCGGTTCTCAGAGTGGGGTCCCCGGACCAGCAGCGGCTCCCAGGAGCTCGTCCGAATGCCGATTCTCAGGCCCTGCCCCAGGCCTCCTAAAGGTATGGGGGGGCCCCGGCAATCTACGTTTTCACGCGACTTCCAGCACTTTCTGGTGCGGGCTCCAGGGTGGGACCCATTGCCCTGGAAAGCCCAGAAGACTTGCCCTGGGCCCCGGCCCCAGAATGGGGTGGGCGGGGCTGGCTGATAGGGGCGGAAGGTTCTGTTTACAAGGCCTGGTGTGACTAGAAACAGGTCACGTGGCGAGAATGGAGCCAGTGGCTTGGGAGCTAGAATGACCTCTTCTGTCCAGAGCCGAGGCCCCTGAGAACACGCTCTTGACGTGTGCCTAGGACTTTCTTCTGGGAGAGCGCTCGGCTTGTTGGCACCCGTTGCTCTGGGGCCCGAGCAAGCATCCTGAGGATTCCCGCCTTTTCCTTCAGCCTGTATTTAGAGCCCCGTGTGCCCAGGAGCTTGTGAAGTCCGTCTGTTTGTAACCCCTAAGCGGCCCCTGTGAAAGAATGGGTTGTTTCCTTCCCAGCATTTAAAATACATCTGTGTGTATGCACGTGTCCGCTGCACCTCTCCATCCCGCCCCCAAACGGGCTCCCAACACAGCCAGTCTGTTCTCATGGGGGAAGCGCGGGCCGCTGTAAAAACACTGTTTATTCCCGGGAACCTTCAAGGCTGGGCTTCCCGGGGACTGAGATATTTTCAGCTTTGGCATCGCTGGACAAAGTGCCCTTCAGACGGGGGATGAACTGGGCCCTGTCTGGGAGAGTCGGTGTCCGGCCCAAGTGGGAGGCTCTGGCAGCACGGAGCTTTATCTGGGCTCCAGCACCTTCAAGTTCACTTTGAAGGGCTGTAGGAGACCAGGCCCTGGACTTGTCTCATTGCTGAGCCTCCTGGGGAGAGCCCTGGAGGATTTTCTCTTGCATAATCTGTTCTCCAGCTTCTCTGGAGCCGTTCTTCCAACAGAAGCCAGAACTTGTTTAAATTTCTCTTAAACTTTTTATTAAAGTTCAACACATGCTAGAAAAGAATGCACATGCATTCGTGCGTTGGGGGATGAATTTTCTCCAAGTGCGTGTACCCGTGCTATGGCCCCAGAGCTACAGAGCCTGACCGTCCCCCAGGAACCCTCCCATAGCTCCACCTCTGAGAGTAACCATTTCCGGACTTCTGATGGTATAGGTTGGTTTTGCCTGGTTTGGGACTTTACATAAATGAACCATGCATGTTTCATCACTGGAGTCTGGCTTCTTTGGTTCAGTGTTATGTCTGTGAGCTTCGTCTGCAGTGCTACATCTGCCAGGCTCTCAAAGCATAAATCAGACCCTGTCACCATCGGCTTCATCTGCCCTGCACCCGACACACACGCACGCACACACACACACGCACGCACACACACGCGCACACACACACACACACCTCTCTTTGCAATTATTTTTTAAAATTTTTATTGTTTTTATTTTATGGCCATGCCGCACGGCATGCGGGATCTTAGTTCCCCAGCCAGGGATCAAACCTGCACCCCCTGCAGTGGAGGCGCAGAGTCTTAACCACTGGACCACCAGGGAAGTTCCCCCTCTTTGCATTTGGAATAAAAATCCTTGTCATGGCCCTCAAGGCCCCTGGCTGCTTGGCCCTACTTGCCTCTGTGACCCCATTTCTCCCCGGCCACACTGGCTTTGCGCCCCTCCTTGGTCAGGCCAAGATGGTGACCATCTCAGAGTCTTTGTGCTTGCGGTTCCTGCTGCCTAGATTTCACCCCAGCAAGGGTGGTCCCTGCCCCTCCCTCTGCCCAGCCTCACCATCCCGTGTCCCAGGGCTGTCTTCCTCCAGCCTCTGTATCGTCTGTTTGCTGCGATGTTCCCTCCCTCCCCGCCCCCCGATTCCTGGGGACAGAGGCTTGTTCACTGGCCTATCCCAGGGACTCCGTGGCCACATGAGGGTTTGCCCTGGGGGTGTTCATCTGTGAAGGAGTGTGAAGATTCCATAGCCTGCTGCTATAGAATTCTTGAGCTTGGTTCAAGGCTGTGACTCATCCTTGCAGGTACCACCCAATACCAGTGAATCATGCATTTCAGGTGGGAGGCTGGTCCAGATGCTGTCAGCCTCGTAGCCTGGGAGCAGAGATGATCTGGGATGCCCGAATTCACCCAGGAGGAGGAGGGAAAGAAACAGTCCTTAAGCACTGGTAAATCCTGGGACTCTGCTGCCGGGCTCTTTAGAGCCACCATCTCCATACTCTGCAAATCCTCCCCCAGCCCTGGGAGAAGTTCAGGGCTTCGTTTTGCCCATGAGGAATTGGAGACTCCACGAGGTTGAGGGAGCCTCTGGGCAGCACCCAGCTCTATGATGTGGAGTCAGGATTTGAACCGGGGTTGACCCGATGTCCGCGCTTATCGAAGCTGCCTCCTGGGAGTCCTTGATTTCTTGTCCTTTGGAGGTGGAGGTTTCCTGCCATTTATCTAAAGCTTTGCTGGGAGCATTGTTTCCAAGGAAGCATCCACACACACACATCTGCAAGAAGGGAGAAAGGAGCCGCAGGAGTTATGTACTGGGTATTTTAAGAACATATTAATTTATTATCCAGTCACTTTAAAGTGGCTTCTCTTATATATTATCTTGGCTTGCACTGAACAAACCTGGTTTTTAGTTCTTTTTTTTTTTTTTTTTTTTTTTTCTGGTTTTTAGTTTTTTTTTTTTTTTTTTTTTTTTTGCACAGATTAAGTAAATGATTGTTGAGCGAGTGTTCTCTTTTCATTCAGAATCGTGTATATTCTCAGCATAGTATTTAAAAAGCTGAATGGGTTTTGTATATTGTATTTGTTCAATTAAGCGTCCCGAGATATTGCCCTGTGTATCCCATAAGGAAGTGTCTCTGGCTGAAGGGACAGGAGGAAAGAAAGTGCCTGCAGCGGGGCGGGGTGCGGGGGCATTTTTGTTAAGCCTAGTGTCATTCTTTGTGGGGTTGAGGGCAGAGCAGTTGGCAAGGGAAGGGAAGGCCTGTTTCCTCCATTGTCGTGCCCTAATTCTGTTGAGAAAGGTTTAAGGAAAACTGGCTCCAATGGAGGAGGGAGATCCCCACCCCTGGGGTGTCTGATACTTAACCCAGTCCTGGGATCTGCCTGAGACAGGCTGGGGTGTCCCGCCCCCCTCCTCCCAGCCACCACTTCATTCCTGGAATTTCTGGGTGGTTTGCGGGTCTGACTCTGCTCTGCCCTTGGCCTCGCTCACGTTTTGAGTTCTCCCTTGTGCTTCTGACGAAGAGAGGAGCCTGGGGCACCCCGGGCTTGGGGGTTAGCCTCAAGGTCTCTCGCTGAGTCCGGCTGACGTCGGGGCACAGGTCACAACTGCCCTGACGTTTTGGAGAGCAGGATGGGTAGGCGGTCAGAGTGTGGCAGGCTCTGTATGACCGTGAGCAAGCTGCTTGTCTGTGTTGAGCCTCAGTTTCCTCATCTGTAAAATGGGGATCATAATTGCAATGGCCCCATCAGTCTGTGCAGAGGATGAAATACGAGATTCTGGGAGTAGAGGACCCAGAACAATGTCTGCCGCTTTGCCCTCACTCATCAAGTGTTGGCTGGGTTACTGGGGATAAGTGTTTGCTGGGCAGTTAATACGCACTCAGGATTCAAGTTGAATAAGACCCAATCGGCCAGTGTTGTGCTGGAACTGGCCGACTGGGTCATGCTGGCTTGTCCCTGCTTGTGAGAGCCCATGGTTAAGTATTCAGAAAAGTTGTGGTTAAGTTTCTGAAAAGTTCAACCCAACCATCATTTTTTTTAAATTGAAATATCGTTGATGTACAATGTCGTGTAAGTTTCAGGTGTACAGCACGGTGATTCGGTTATATACACATACATATGTATATATACCCATATTTTTAGATATTTTTTTCCCTTGTAGGTTATTACAAAATGTTGAGTATAACTCCCTGTGAACACCACCAACATTAAATGTTATATAAACTTATAGTGAAATAAGTCTTATTTAAAACAAAGGTAATAAATACTCAAAATCTAGCGCATCCTATTTTTTTGCCTCGCTTTACTATTCTCTCTGCTCTTGGGGTGGTTGATGTCTATTCTGTGCATGTGATGGAAAAACGACATCATTCTGTGTTATCATGAGGCTCTTTCCAGAAACTCCATGCTCAGTGACCCCACGTTGGTGGCTTCAAAATGCCATGGTGGGAATATTTACACCAAGAGAATTGGCAGACACTACAGATCAGGGTGGGTATTTTGGGGTTTTTCGAGCATCAGTTGTTAAACATTTACCAGCACAGCAGTGGTTCCAGCCATCAAGAAGCGCCCAGTCTTAGCTGGCAAGGCAGCAAATGTGAGCAGACAGGAGGCGGGCTGCTGAGGCCTTGACACCCACGGCCGGTGAATTTAGCCGAGCTGAGCCCTGGAAGGGGACCCAGCACTGCAACCGCCTTGGCCTCTGAACTGGCTGACTGTCACCACTGTGAATCCAGTTCCCGGCCAGTTGGTCACATTCACGCTGCAGACCCGGTCTGTGACGTCTCGGAACCCACTTCCCCAGAAAGGTGGGCAAAAGTGTCCAAGGCCCCAGGCATGCAGTGAGCCGAAGCATGTTTCAAGTTTAGGGGTGGGCTTCCCCCTGCCCCTGAGAAGCATTAGACATTTATTGGATTTTTAAAAATGGATTTTGTCTCAAAGCAGAGGTGGGGCTTTTTTTCTTTTCTTTTCTTTTTTTGCGGTACGCGGGCCTCTCACTGCTGTGGCCTCTCCCGTCTCAGAGCACAGGCTCCGGACGCGCAGGCCCAGCGGCCATGGCTCACGGGCCCAGCCGCTCTGCGGCATGTGGGATCTTCCCGGACCGGGGCACGAACCCGCGTCCCCTGCATGGGCAGGCAGACTCTCAACCACTGCGCCACCAGCGAAGCCCAAAGGTGGGGCTTTGAAATAATGTGGTGAAGAGAGAATAGCCTTTTCACTGTGTTCCCCGTTATTAATTCCAGCCTTCCCCAAATCCCTCCAAACAATGCATCTGTGGAGCATTTAGCATCACCATCACTATTGTCATAGCCAGTACTATTAGCCCTAGACCACGTAGCGAACCCTGTAATGTTGTAACACTCGTGTTCCTATCTCCGTCATTCCTCGTACCACGGCTCGTCCCTTGACCCCAGCCTCTCCCCTCCCCTGCAGGCTGATCCATCCCTGCTCAGCAGTGAAGACTCGACCAAAGGGTCGTCGCTTTCTGGAAGCTTCCTGGAGCTGAATCACACCTGCAGATCTGTCAGTCTTGTTCACCCACAGAGGCGCCAGCGTTGTTCAATAAATATTTACGGAGTGAACGTACAGATCTCGTCCCAACGAGGTCAGAAACTGGTGGTTCAGCGGTGAACAAGGCAGACAGGTCTGGGGCCGTGATTAAGCAGCGACCCTGCAGTTGTGTCTTAACCCACGAGCAGGACTTCATTCATCAGCGGGACCTGGGCGGGGGAGGGGCAGGCTGGGATCATGAGATGAGCCGCGAGAACAGCATGTGCAGAAGCAGAGAGCTTGGCACAGTCTCGGGGCTGACGGCTGGCAGGCTCCATCCTACGAGTTATCTTTCTGGCAGGCTTTCTTAAACATAGGCGAACGCAGCCCAGGCGGATGACATCGAACTCCATCCACGTTCTTTCTTTCTCTCATTCCTGAGAGTTGAATTTGGCAGCAGCATCCCCCAGGAGCTAGCCCTCGAGGAGACCCCTGGCTAGATGGGGGACATGCGGGGCTGTGGATGCCCTAAATGTCCCCAGAGCCTTGGCCGGGGTAGAGGGGTGATGGCAGAGCTGACGTTGCAGCAGCCACGTGCTCAGAGTTCCCCACACTTCCAGAAAGCTGGATTTCAAGCCTTGGTTCCACCTCAAACCAGACCCGCAACCTCACAGATACCACATAACGTCTCCTGGGCTCAGTTTTTGTTTTCCAGAAAATGGGGTAGAAAACAGCCAGAGTCCAACTGCATCTGAAAGCTGAGGCCGTGCTGCAGGAATCTGACCCCAGGCTGGGTCTGGCCGTTGACCTTGGGGCTTGAAAGCTTTCTTGGTCCCCTCCCCGCCCCCTGGTATGTGCTTATGGGACTCTGGCGCTGTTATCTTGTTTGTGGTCTCCCGGGCTGGGTTTTGCAACTGGGGCCAAGGAGACGATGTCTCCCAGACAGTGTTTCTGTGAATTGTACGGCTGTCCACGAGGGTGTTTCGGGCTTTTGGCAGGAGGCCAGGGACAGAGAGTGGAGAACGGCTTCTCTAGAAATGAAGCTTGCATTTGGCAACCCTAGGAGAAAGCGGGGACAAAAGTGCAGAGCTGGGGAGTGTGGGCCTCCGTCTCCAGGAACAGCAGGGAGCTCGGGTTGACCCCCTGAAGTGTGAGCCCCTCGGGAACGTTAGGATGGCTGGAGGGTGCCCCGCAGAGAGGGTCCCTCGGTGCGGGCGTCATATTTTAGTCAAAGTTGCGTCAGCAGATAGAGACTGGGTGGGTGCCAAACCCCATGACGGGGAGTATCTTGGTGAAATGTAACCATGATGTAAAGGTTTCAGTCCCCTGGGGGCGACAAACGGATGCTTTCTTGACAGAGTTACTGCCTGACCTGGGGTGGGGTGCCTGTCTCCACTGAGCCCCACTATCTGCGCAGGAAGCAGAGAAGGGCAGGGAGCCTCTCAGTGAGTGCTGGGTTGTTTGTGGGCGGCCCTCCCCTGTGTGGGTAGTGACGGGAGATCCTCAAGGAAGCCCACCCCTTGGGAAGGCACTGTGGCATTGAGGAAGGGGCTTGGAGGCCAGACGGAGCTGCATTCCAGCCCCAGGTTTTCTGCTTGCAGTTGTGTGACCCTGGGCAGGTTCCTGACACTCCAGGGGCCTCAGTCTCCTCACCTGTAAAATGGGAGCAATAGAGCCCAAACCTCTGAATCATCGGGAGGGTGAAGTGAGAAATGCAGCAACGGGCTTGCGGTAGGTCTCCCTCCATGTAAGCCCCGCTGGCCTCCCTGGTGGGGGCCTGTACGTGTCATTAGAAAGTCCCTGGTGGTGGTGGGCAGTGTGTGTGTCTCATTGGGAAAACTTTTTTTTAAACTTTATTTTATTGAAGAGTATAGTTGGTTTATAATGTGTTAATTTCCGCTGTACAGCAGAGTGACTCAGTTATACAAATATATATTCTTTCTCATATTCTTTTCCATTATGGTTTATCCCAGGATACTGAGTGTAGTGCCCTGTGCTATACAGTAGGACCTCGTTGTTTATCCATTCCTTATATAATAGTTTGCATCTGCTAACCCCAGACTCCCACTCCACGCCCCCCATCCCCTCTACCCCTTGGCAACCACTAGTCTATTCTCCATGTCTGTGAGTCTGTTTCTTTTAAATTGTAGATGGAAAGGGGGCTGAAGTGCTTTTTCCCTAAGCTCTTATCGAGCTGTTTCGGCAGTGGAAGCTGAATGCCAAGGGGCTGAAGGCCAAGGCGGGCTGGCGTGGCCCCGGCGAAGTCGCCTCGGCTGACAGGCTTGTGCTGTGACACAGCGCCGATCGCCACTGCCCAGGTTCCAGCCACGATCCCACCCTTAGCCTCCCCATTTGCCTCTCTGTTCCTCCCTTACCCCCTTCCATACAGCTGCCAGCGGGATACTTAGAACACAGTTCTCCTCGCTTATTATCTGATACTTGTATTAGTTTGCTAGGGCTGCCAGGATAAAGTACCACAGACTGGGTGGTTTAAACAACACAAATTCATTTTCTCACGCTTCTGGAGTCTGGAAGTCCAAGATCAAGGTGTCGGCGGGGCTGGTTTCTTTTAGGCCTTGCTCCTTGGCGTGTAGACAGCGGTCTCCTTGCTGTATCTCACACTCACATCCCTCCGTGTGTGTCTGTGTCCTAATCCCTTCTTCTTATAAGGACACCAGTCACACTGGAGCAGGGCTCACCCATATGACCTCATTTTAACTTAACCACCTCTTGAAAGACCCTCTCTCCAAATACAGTCACAGTCTGAGGTGCTGGGGGTTAGGACTTCGACATAGGAATTTGCAGGCCACACAACTCAGTCCAGGATTCTGTTTTTCTTCCCTGTATGCCAACCCAGTGCTGTGCTCTGGAATGTAGATGTGAGATGCCAGCCCTGTTACTGTTACAATTCTGCTTAAATCTTCAGTTCTCCTGTGGCCCAAACTTAGCGGAAGCCATCAAGGTACAGGCGTTGCCCCCTCCCCAGCGTGGACCCCACCAACCCTCCTTGAGCTGCAGCCAGGCCAGACCATTTTCAGACCCAATAGTGCCACCCAGCACCATGTCCCGAATGGCCCAACCCAAGACAAGTTGGTGTGATCCAGGCTAGCGACTGTCTCAAGGTGGAGAAGCCACTTGGAGAAACGCCTCTTTTCACTTGTGTTTCTCCCCATGGGAAGGTTTGACTAAACCCCATGGTTGGGAATTCCCTGGTGGTCCAGTGGTTAGGACTCTGTGCTTTGAGTGGCTGAAGGTCCAGGTTCCATCACTGGTTGGGGAACTCAGATCCCGCAAACCACGCGGTGTGGCCATAAACAAACAAACAAACAAACAAACAAAGCCCACGGTTCTCCCGACTCTGAAGCTCCAGCCGAGGCTTTATCAGTTGTCTCCGGAACCTTGGAGGGAAGGACCTGTCTGCGGCCCATGGACCAAGCAAGGCCCTTGAATGTTCAGAGTGAAGGCGGCCGACCAAGTCTTCCGGAGTAAGGTCACCCTTGTTAAGGAGAACATGCCGGGAGAATGCACTTGGAACCAGCAGTGGTTTCACTGTCCTTTCATGCTTTGGCATTTTGCTTTGTTTTATTCATTAGTATTTAAAAAAGTTTAAAGTAGACAAGTCCAAAGGCTAGTATGCACTCACCACTGGGGTCCGGCCCCCGAGGACACCCTCCTCTGGTGAGTACATCACATTCCTGCCAACTCAGCCTGTCCACTCAGCGGGAACGGAGCTTACACTCTGCCATATTTGCTTGAGAATTTGTTTTTTGGATAAATTTATTTATTTACGGCTGTGTTGGGTCTTCGTTGCTGTGCACGGGCTTTCTCTTGTTGCGGGGAGCGGGGCTACTCTTCGTTGCGGTGCGCGGGCTTCTCATTGTGGTGGCTTCTCTTGTTGCAGAGCATGGGCTCTAGGCGCGTGGGCTTCAGTAGTTGTGGCATGCAGGCTCAGTAGTTATGGCTCATGGGCTCTAGAGTCCAGGCTCAGTAGTTGTGGCGCACGGGCTTAGTTGCTCCACGGCACGTGGGATCTTCCCGGACCAGGGTTCAAACCCCTGCACTGGCAGGTGGATTCTTAACCACTGTGCCACCAGGGAAGTCCCGAGATTTTTAATAGAAACAATATGTTAGACATAAAGGTGAGTTCTCTCATATTCTCCTTCCCGGTTCAATTTATCTCACCCTGGCATCATCTACCACCATGAACTTGGTCTGTTCAGTCCTGGTTTTACCGTACAAACACATGCAGGCGCATGCGCGCACACGCACACACACCGTATACATATATGTGAATACACGTATAATACATGTATATATAATACACACATATACACAGATGTATGTACATATACACATATCTATAAACTATACAAGGTATGGTTTATGTGCCTTAAAATGCACACAAATAGTACCATTAGCATAGTATTCTACAACTTGCTTTTTTAGCCCAATGTTAGATTTGAGCTTTGTTTATGCCCACACTCACAGAGCTCCAGGTCATCGTTTTTACTTGCTGTATAATATTCCACCCACACTGACTCACGATTCATTTACCCATCCCCCTACTGAGAGTCGTTTGAGTTGTGCCCGTTGGTGATTTAAACCAAACCCAGTTTAGTTGAGTCATGTAAGCAATTCCTATTTCATGCCTTTTGGGGTGCCCTGCCCCTCGGGATGCTGAAGATTAAAGCAAATCGGGTGTGGCCGTGATGCCCAAGTGGACGCTCCGTGATGTCGATTCCGCTCCTTCTTTGTCCTAAATCTTAACCCAGTGTCAGTGCGTTTTGGCATCCTTTTCAGCCTGGCCTCTGCAGCTGGGAAATGCTCATATATGGTGGTGTGACTAAGCAGGGAGACGTCAGGGATCCTGAGAGCGTCTGTGTCTCTGGCTTGATCCCCACAGGGCGAGCAAGCACTCAGAAGTCCCCCACCCTCACCCAGGTCCCTGAGGCTCTGCCCCAAAGGGAACTCCTCGGGAGGAAGGCCACATCTCACCCACTCCAAGGAGTCAGGCCTCCCCCTAGATGGCGGTTATATTTATCTGAAGCGTAAGCTCGGTCAGGACCCTGGAGAGTTTCCAGGGTTGGAGATGGGAACTGCTGCGTTCCCATAGCTCCTCCGTTGCAGCTCTGCCTCCTGGGATGCCCCGGATGCGCCCTTGAGGATGTCCTCCTCCAGCTGCCAGCTTGCAGCCCCAGACCACACGACCCATGAAAACCCTGCTGTTGCCGGTATAGGAGAAGACCAGAGGGGCCACCCGGGGTTCCGGGTGGGTCAGTGTCCAGGCTTGGCTGCCTCCCCGCCACCCAGGGGGGCCCTGGAGCCCCTCCCTCCAGTTCCCCGCGCTGTCCTTTCAGGCCTGTCCTGCTGGGTAGGGGCTGTAGGTTTCCTCGCCTGTCATCCAACTGGGAGCTCCCTGAGGCCAGGACAGTGCCCTTTTCATCTTCGTGTCCCGGCACCCAGCACAAAATAGGTGTCTAATAAAGGTCATTGGGTGACTGACTGACTCTCCTTGGGAGTAAATCAGAGGCAAGAGGGTGAACGAACACACTCATTCAAGCCCTGCCTTGTCTTCTTGGACCAGACAATAAGCCAGGAGGAAGACCATGCTTTGTGACCTTTAGTGTGACCCCATGGAACCAGGGTAGCATGATGGAAAATCCCGGACCCTCAGAGACACCACACCTGGGTTCAAGTCTTACCAGTGGAGCGGCCTTGGGACCAGCACTTCAAGCCTCAGCCTCCTCCCTGTGAAATGGGAGTGATAACAGGCCGACCTCCTGGGTTGTCGTGAGGATTGGAAATGGCATAATGAGGTGACGGGCCCGTGTAGACGCTCAGGAAGGGTTCTGGGAAGGAACACAAGACACAGCGGAAATTCACCTAATAAATTAACTTCGGACCGTGGAATTTTAAAATTACTAAGTGTATTCCAAGACTAAGGCAGCTTTTCCTAAGACACTAAGAAAGGTTAGTAAGCGGCGTTATTTGGGAAAAGGGCCTGTAGCCCAAAGGCAAGGAGGGATCATCAAGATCCTTGTTGGGTCATAAAGTGAGGGGTTCACCGCAGTCGGCACCGGGGGTCTCTGAGAGGGGTGAATCCCAACCGATGTGACCACGAGGCCGTGCGCCACGGCCCCCAGCCCGGCACGTGTCAGGGTTAGGGTTCCAGAAATACTCCTTGGGAAGTGCAGCTCCAAGATGGGCCTTGCAGGACCGGGAATCCCAGCCACCATCTTCTGTCCCCTCGGCCCTACTGATACAGTTGTTGGGTACGAATAACCCATATGAACCACTAACTTAGCAGCCAACAGGGTAACACCCGGCAGTGCCTGTAACGGGCTCATTGTCAGACAGAAGCTGCCTGAGGGAGGCCTGCATGCCGGCCTGTTTAGGGGGTTTGCCAGGCAGGGATGGGATGAGAGTGGGTACACAGATACCCCTTGGAGGTCCTCTCTCTTTCTACTGTCACTTTCTCCAAGGAGCAAATCGGCAGAGTGCACGGCTGGGTCCCTGGCTGGGTCCTGGAAGTTCGTGTCGTAGTGTGTGATGGTTACACGGGTGGTGCCCGGTGGAAGGGCCGTGATAGGTGGGGCCTCATGCGGTGATAGGTCTGCGGATGCCTGACAATCGCTTTGGTAACTGAATCTTACTTCACAGGGACCAGGAAGTTTGCCACTCACGTTGGTTCACAGCACGTCCTTTCGTGATGTGAAAGGACTTTAGCAATCTCTTTGGGGGGCAGGAGATGGGCCGCAGACCCACCGCAGTCCTGAATGAGTCCAAATGCTGACTCAGAGTGAGAATAGATGGCACCATGAGAAGTTTAGTCCAGGAGAGACCGAGCCAGGATGTCCCATGTGGCATCAGGCCGCTTGCCTTGCTGGAGACCCTTGGCTTGAATCCCAGCTCCACCACTTCCTGCCTGTGGGACCTTGGTGGTTTAGCTTCTGTGGCCTCAGTCTCCACATCTGCAGAGTGAGGAGAATGACGTCCGGTCCGGCCAGTGCCGACTCCTACCGCCCTCTGCTTCTTTTCAGAGCGCACGAGCACCTCAGGAGCCCAGGCCACCCTGTCATCCCAGCCCTTGCTGCCGGCGCGGAGCCATGAGCTGTGTCCTGAACGGCATTGTGCCCTTGGGGCTGGTGCTGCTGGTCTGTGGAGCGCAAGGCTTTTTCCTGCCCAATGTCACACACCTAGAGAAGCTGCTCAGCAGATGCCAGCAGGACAGACCCCACTCCCGGGTCCGGAGGGCCATCCCCAGGGTGGACAAGGAGGACATCCTCATGCTTCACAACAGGCTGCGGGGCCAGGTGTCACCGCCGGCCTCCAACATGGAGCACCTGGTGAGCGCGGGGGCACCACGGGGTCTGGCCCCATCCGTGGGGGGAGGGGTGGGGGATGGCAGGCTTGGGGACTCCTGGTGAGAGAGGGCCCCCTGCCTCTGTTCTGGATGCCCTACCCGATCAGCCGATCAGCCCGAGCTGCCGGCCCTCCTGGAGGGGGAGGGGGAGGGGGAGGGGGAGGGTCAAGGGCTGGGCAGCTCTGCTACGTCTTCAGCATGTGACCTTGACGTCTCCTTAGCCAGTCTGAGCCTCAGCGTCTACTTTGGAAATCCCACCTCACGTGCCCCCCCCCCCCCCCCCCCCCCCCCCCCCCCCCCCCCCCCCCCCCCCCCCCCCCCCCCCCCCCACCGCCT
>NW_006796283.1:164478-167561 GCF_000442215.2 Lipotes vexillifer
CACCACCGGCCCCGTGACCATCTAACCGCATATGTGTTGACTGCCTGGCACAGGTGCTCAGCCCTGGGGCTGTGCGGTTACCGCTGTCCTTGTGTCACCCTTAGCTTCACCCCACCGCTTAGCTGCGCCTTCCGTCTGAGTAGCGAGGGGTGGCCGAGTCCATGAGTGATGGGGTGTCTGCTGGGGAGGAGTAGAGAAGGGACAGTGGAGGGTCCCCTGTGCTTCTGCAGAAGCCCCGCATTTCGGAGCAGAAGGGGCAGCCAGCTCCCCGGTGCACGTCCCCAGCTCTGCCCTCACTCATGTGTCTCCGTGTCCCATCCCCCCAACCCTGTGAAACGGGCACCGTGGTATCCCCCCACTTTATAGACTGGGAAACCGAGGCCCGAGGTCACACAACTGTAGAGGCGGAGGAAAATGCTGACCTGGGTCCGGCTGAGTCCCGGACCCGTGCTCTCGTCCCCTCTCCACGCTCAGTTTAACCCCTCCCCCCCCTCCCCCGACCCCACCAGCCTTTTCCATCCTCCCTTGATTATCGGGGCAGCCTCAGCCCTGGAGTGGGGGCGGGGGCTGTTTCACCTCCCATCTTGCCCTCTTCCGGCCCATTCTGCATCCTGGTATCACGTTATAGTTTCTAAATCTCTTCCAGCCTTTGCCCAGGCAGGAGCCTCGGTGGCCCTCTGTGCTTCCTTCCTGGCGGCATCCGAGGCCTCCTATCAGGAGCACTTGTCTATCTGGATAGCCTGTTTCCCTCCCTTGCCTTTGGCCAGAGAGGCCTCTGGGTGCTGTGTGTGTTACAGACCCCGCCCCCGCCCCCACCCCCAGGAGGGCTGCACCCTCATCACTCCCGTATCCACCTCCCTGCAGCCCCGGCCCCGGGCCCTCTCCTTCCTCTGGACTCTCAGCTGCCGCTTTCCGTGTGGCCTGTGCTCCGACCTCGGCCACCCTCACGGTCGGTCACCTGCCCGCGTGCCTGTGAGTCCCTCGGCCTCCTCGTCTGTGCTTGCGCGAGGTGGCCCATCACCAGCTGTGGGACGGATGAATGGTCCGCGCAGAGCCCTGAGCAAGTCCCGACTCCTCTGGGAACTCGTTATGAAACCATTTCTTTTTTCTCTGAAGAGAATGGTCCAGACATTTATTCCGAAGGGGCTGTGATAATTTTAGGAGGCAGAGTGGGCGCCCTTTCAACATGGGGCGCCTAACGCATGGGGCAGCTGCGCAGACCTTTATAGGGTTAAGGATGGAGAGAATCAGTGTAGATTTTCTTTTTAGGACAAGGACTCCTCCCTGCTCCTTCCCAGCAACTGGTCATTTAGCGTCTGTCCCTGTGGGGAAAAGACACCCTCCACCTCCTTCTGGATCAGTCACCCTCCACCCTGTGCCCCTTCCCACCCCAAGGTCCTATGTGGTACCTACCAGGGAGCAGGCATTTTCCTGGGCCTGAAGCTTGACTGAGCCCCAGCCCCGCCAGGGTCCTGGCTGTTTCCTGCCTCCTGTGGGGAGCAGGCTGCGTTTCTGCTGGTCTTTTCCTCATGACCTGTGCTTGTCTGGTGCCTGTGGGGGAGATTCAGGGCAGCGGAAAGGAGCTTGGGTATGCAGCGGGCAGGGACAGGCCCTGGGCAGCCTGTGACTAGCCTGCTGTGTTTTCCTATTTGTTTACTTCATGGTATCTCAGGATTGGAGCTGGGATCTGGCTCCTTCGGTCTCAACAGCCCCCCTGTGGGGGAAGTTGGAGCCTTTAGGGGTGTTGTTGAGGCCGCCTCTGAGCAGGGGCCCTCCGGGCGGGGCCGCAGTCCGGGGCTCAGCACCGTCCCCTCCCTCCGGGCATCCTCGGCGCAGTGCTGCCCGGCCCATCCCCACCCAGACAAGTGACACTGATTTGAGAAAGTGTCTCAGAGTCATGGCTTCCTGCTCGGCCCTGCTTGCTGGGGCTTCGAGCCACGGTCCTTTGAAACAGGCTCAGCACTGAGAGGTGGATTTTAACACTCCAGAAGTTAAGATACCCCATTTTGAGGTTTTATGAGTGGACAGGCTCTGGAGCCAGCCTGCCTGGGGTTAGGTAGCTGCCATGTGCTAGCCGTGTGACTTGGGCAGATTACTTAGCCTCTCTGTGTTTATACTTTCTCACCAAGCACAACAGGGGACGACAAAAGTCCCTTTCTCACAGAGTTGCTTGGAGGAGTCAATAAGATAAAGCATGATACTAAATAAATGTGAATTATAGTGTTGCTATTATTTTAAGTCACCATTATTTTAGTGGAGTGGGACCAGCACTTGGTGGCAACATGCATAGCAGGAAGATGGAAGATCCCCCTTGGAAGCTGGGTTGTTAAAGTTCTAACAAGTTCCTAGCTGGGTGACCTTAGGCAAGTTACTTAACCTCTCTTAATCTCAGAGGTTTTTGTTTGTTTGTTCCTTTTATCTGCAACAATGGAGAGATAAAACATACCTCCAGGGCTTGTTGGGGGAGTTAAATAAGAAAACGGTGCTAATGTTACCTGCAACGGGCAGGTGTTCACATGATGACTGCCCTGGCGGGTGCTTGAGAAACTTAACTTCCTTAATATCCAGGTACCATTGACTGAGAGCTACTTTGCTTCTCATCTGGTGGCTCCATGCCTGCTGTCATTCAACCTTCCCCCAAATCCTATTCCAGGTACCATTAGCCCATTTAGAGATAGAGAAACAGAGGCACAGAGAGGTGAAACCATTTGCTTGAAGGCACACAGCCAGCAAGAGGCAGAGCCTGGCACCGTACCCAGGTTCACCTAACAAGAATGGTCTAGTTAGGTGAACAAGACCTAACAAGAGCACCTCACTGCCCTGCCCTCTGAAGGTGGGAGGTGCGTGCTCTTATCAACAGGCCGGTCTCCCACTGACTGACTGTGGCCCCCGGGGGTGTTGACCCCCCGTTTCAGGCTGTGCTTGGGCCCTGGAGAAAGATCCGAGCCAGAAGTGGTATAGGGTTTGGTGGGCGCCCCAGAATGTCCCCTGCAGCTGAAATGGGCAGCGGGTCGAGAGGTGTGACCCCAGCCCCCCACCCCCTCCCCCCGCCCCGCCCAGGCGTCTGCCCTGGGGCAGGACTT
>NW_006796283.1:169461-169898 GCF_000442215.2 Lipotes vexillifer
GGCTCAGCGGCCATGGCTCACGGGCCCAGCCCCTCCGCGGCATGTGGGATCTTCCCGGACCGGGTCACGAACCCGTGTCCCCTGCGTTGGCGGGCGGACTCTGAACCACTGCGCCACCAGGGAAGCCCAAGCCATTCCATTCTTGTAGCTAGGTTTTGTCTTTTTTTTCTTTCCCCCTTGGCTCATTTGAATGATTTCAGTAGGAAAACTCTGAGGGGTGGGACTGATGGGTCCCAGGGCACAAAGACTGTCCCCCTTCTGGATGAATATTGCCAACTCACTTTCCAAAAGAGACCCTCTTCTGAAGGCCCCTCTGCAGCCAACTGTTCTCTCTCCAAAACCACCCCAGCCTGGCTGTGAGGTTCCAGGGAAATAGACAGACTGGTGATGGGCTCCCTGTGGCCCTAGAGCTCTGTTGCTGCGTGTGTCTCTTTCCC
>NW_006796283.1:169908-188497 GCF_000442215.2 Lipotes vexillifer
CAGGAAGGGAGGCTGCTTCTCTAGCCACGGCACTGACTGCCACCATTCCCTGGGTCCTGACAGTAATTGTTATAAGACTTCTAACCACCCGGGTCCCCACGGTGCCCTCAGAAGTCACCAGTCGCCACCACATCTGTTCTCTTTATTGAAACCGCTTTGTTTATACTTGTTGGTGACAGCGACCGGGGGTTCCAATCTGGTTTATTTTCTTTCCCGGTGCCAACCTGGCGGACAGGGCTGAAGCGAGGGGGTGGTGGCCACCAACAGTGGCCGGGGGCGTGCTCCTCAGGGTTGGGGATGAGGGAGGACTCAGGTGATAAAATCCCAAAGGGGAGCTTGGTACAAGGGTTTGCCCAGCTGACTGCAGGGCTCTGCACACCTGTGGGTTCCTGTACCTTGAATGAGTTTTCTTTCTGGAGTCTGAGTCCTCGGGTCCCCAGGCAGCCAAGGAACAAAGCTGGTCATGACGTTACAGAAACGTGAGGCTTTAGGCTGCTCTTTGGCTGTGTGTGTGTGTGTGTGTGTGTGTGTGTGTGTGTGTGTGTGTGTGAGACAGGGACCTGTCTGCCCTGTCCGCCATAGCCAGCTGTTTCCCAACCTCCAGACCCTTCCCTGCCACAGTTCAGTTATCTGGGCAGGATCTGTTCAGTTATCTACTTACTGTTTTTCTCTACATTGACCTTAAATGGACTTGCACCTTCAGTTTTGTCGTAAGCGGTAATATCTGTGAAATATGGGATTCCCCAAACGTACGTGAAAATTAATACATAATTATTAACATAAAAAAGAACTCACCGGGAGCCAGGTAAAAGTTTCCCACACACACTGGTGGCTTGTAGGTCACCCAGGGACACTCCTGAAACCCAGAGGAGGCCAATTCGGGTTTTAAGCACTTCTAACAGATACTGGGTGGGATATGGGGCTGTTGGCCCAAAGAAGTGCCCCCTCCAGCTGCCCCATGGGTGGCAGTGCTGCCAGCGGGGGTCTCTGTCGTTGGGTGCTTGGTGGCTGGCACGTAACAAGCTGATCTGCCCCTGCAGGTATCGCTCTCCTGGCTTCCACGTGCAGTCCTGGTATGACGAGGTGAAGGACTACACCTACCCCTACCCCCACGAGTGCAACCCCTGGTGTCCAGAGAGGTGCTCTGGGGCCATGTGCACCCACTACACACAGGTAAGGCTGAAGATCAGGTATGACCTCAGCCTGGCACCCCCAAACACTGTCACTCACCTGGCCCTGTGGGACTGTTGCCCAGTCAGAAAACCTCTGCTCTATCATTGCCTTAATTTTTTCCTTTAATTCAGCACTACTCAGAGTATAGCTGGTGGGCCAGGCTGTTTGTGGCCAGTTCACAAATATGGAAACTGAGAGTAAGCGCTAGAAACTTCTATGGCAGCTTTACATGGCTGGGGAATTTTCCTTGTGTGTTTTTTTGTTCTTTTTTGTTTGTTTGTTTGCTTTTGTTTTAAAGAAATGTGTGGATCTTTAATGGGTTAGGGGAAGAATCCGGTCCTTCACCTCTTCACCACACACCCCTTTAGTGCCAGCACCTTATGGATCCAGACCAGATTTTGTCACCCTGGTCATTTGTCCCTTGAGCTCAGATGTATGGATGTCATCTTTTCAGATAGTTTGGGCCACAACCACCAAGATTGGCTGTGCTGTGAACACCTGCCAGAGGATGAATGTCTGGGGAGATGTTTGGGAGAATGCGGTCTACCTCGTCTGCAATTACTCTCCAAAGTAAGAACAAGTGACATGGTTTTATGGGTTGGGGTGTGTTTGCCTGCTATGGAAGACCCAACTGAAACTGGCTTCAGTGGTAAAATCTCTTTATTGTTTCACATAACAAGGCATCTAGAGGTTGGTGCATCTAGGTTAGCTTAATAGCTCAGCATGTCAATGAGAACTTTCTGTCTTCTTGCTGTATTGTCCTCTCCTCATGGTCCCAAGGTGGCTGTAGAGCACCAGGCATCACATCTTCCCAAACTGAAGGGAAGAGAATGGTAGAAAAGGCCTGTCTCCTTAGGCTTTTCTCACCCCTGGCCCACTTTCTCCTTATGTCATTGGCCACAACTAGACCACTCATGGACAAGGCAGAACAAGACTGCCCCAGTTGGCTTTGACCAATGAAATTGCCCCAGTTGGCTTTGACCAATGAAATTGCCCCAGTTGGCTTTGCACGTCACCCCCTGGGGCTACTTGAATAAGTCAGAAGCAGGAGTAGTTGGCTGGGCAACCAGTGGGGTCTGCCATAGAGATTCTTTTTCTCTGAAAATATGCAGCAGATAGCACTCGAGAAAATAGGTGTTCATGCTATAGCCCTCGTTTTTACGTCTGTATATTTCTCCTCCCAGAAGGGACCTCATCACACCTTTAGGTCATAGTCCCACTTCCTCTTGACAGCATCCTGATGTCATCAGTGTGTCACTTATCCCTTTACGCATTCACCTCCATTTCTCGTCAGACAAGTATGTGCTGATTCTCAGAGACTGGCTCACCCAGTTTACAGCCTATGGTTTGCACACTGGCCACTGGGCTGGCCGCCATCCTAGCACTGGGCCCTGCACACAGTGTGCCCTTGAGGCATGTTTTCTCCATGACTGCATGAAACAGGAATGACCTCATTTACTGGGTTGGATCAGGAGTGGCCATGAGAAGGTAGGATGAAGAGGGAATCGCTGAGGTTGGGAGGAAAACAGAAACTCTCTGTAAACCATCTGGCACACCTGTGGTAGGAGTCTCTTTCTGGCTCACGGATGGCCGCGTTCTCCCTGTGTCTCCACATGGCGTTTCCTCAGTGTGTGTTGGGGGTTGGAGGGGGAGGGAGAGGGAGGGGGAAATTGAGCTCTCTGTGTCTCTTCTTATAAGGACACTAATCCTATCAGAGTCCCGCCCTTGTGACCTCATTTAACCTTAACCACCTCCTCCGAGGCCCCATCTCCAAATGCAGCCACGTTGGGGGGTTAGGGTTTCATCATACGAATTGGAGGGTGGGCACACACGTTCAGTCCATGCATATGTATATGCATTATGTATGCATTATGTATACCTGTGTAACCAGTACCCAGGTCAAGGGAGGGAGTATTTCCAGGGCCCCAGGCTGGAAGCGGGGGGCTCCCTCATGCCCCCCAGAGTGGCTGACATTCTGACACCCCTCCCCATTGGTCAGTCTGTCTGGTTCAGACCCTCCTGTGAATGGACAGATATGCCCTCTTGTGCCTGCCGTCTGCCTCTCAACGCCGTGTCCGGGAGATTCGTCCGTGGCATTGTGTGTTCGGTGGGCAGTTTTTTTCAGATGTCTTTGTGGTTTTCCATGATGTCCACAGCCTCTTTCTTCAAGAGTCCGAGCCCCCGGCCGTGCAGGGGGCAGTGGCTGAGAGGGTGGGCCCTGGGGTGGTGTCTGGGCTCAGGTCTCTTTGGGAGGGGGTGGGGTGGGGTGGTCTTGCACCTTGACGGCCTCATGGGTGGGGGGAGGGTGCTCACTTCCTGGGGCTCTTGGGAGCGGGGAGGTTGCCCGGCTACAGGACGCCTAGCACCCAGCCCGCATCCACGACCGGTAACCCGGAGAGTTACTGATCCAGCTGTGTGCGAGACTTGGTTTGTTGCTGAGGAAATATGGAACCTACCTGTGCTGGTGAACTTGGCTGGGGGAGGGGAGGAGCCTGTCTGGGAGTCCCGGAGGGTCTGAAGAAACCTACTGAGCCCCACCCAGTGATAGGGAAGGTGCTGGGGTACCCTGGGTCCGCCTGGTGATGGTCCATTTGGGGGGGCCATCCCGAAGCCCCCCCGTGAGCCCGTAGCCAGCCTGCACATGGGGCAGAGGTGCTCAGCGGAGCAGGGTCTGCAGCCTGGTGGGAGATGTTATTTTCCATCCATGGGTGCAGATTATAACAGTACCCCCCAGCCCCCCTCCCACCGTCCCCAGGCCCGATGCCCGCGTGGCCCTGGGTGATGCCGTTCCGCTATTTTGAGCCGTCCAGGGCCAAGCAGAGAGTGTGTTTTCTGCAGTTGTCTCCAGGCCGTCACTATCAGGACCCCTCCTTGGCCACCCTGGACAGCCATCAGAAACGTCACCCAGTGAGGATGTTGATTTAGCAAATACTCAGAGAGCATGTTGCTGTCACCAGGGGCTGGCCCCAGTCTGAGGCATCCACACAGACGCCCTCTTCATCTCATAACCACCCCCCGTGGTTACCCCACTACAGAGAAGGGGGCAGAGGCTCAGGGTCGAGGGGCATTGGCTGGGGTCACCCGGCTGGCAGGGCCAGGTCCAGCCCTGGGAGTCTGCTCATCACCGCTCGGCCATGCTTGGCCCAGGATCGGGGCCGCCAGTCTCTTTCCTGAGTGGACAGACAGGTGACGGGGCAGCCATGAAGGAAGTTTCTAGAACAGATCACCAAGATTGGCTCCCAATCACTCACCTCTCCGGCTTGTGCTGCTAAAGGCCCAGGTGCTGGGAGAAGGGCTTGGGAATTCCACTCACCACCTGCAACCTGGCCCCTGGAGAAATCCCACTGACCGGCCTCTGTTTTTCCTGCCCTGGGAACTTCAAAGGGAGGTGGTTGGCACCTGTAATGCCCAGAGGGACCTTGGTCCCAGCCCCGAGAGCAGAGTGTGGTCAAAGGCTCTGAGCCCCACGGCCTGGGTTCAAATCCCAGCCCTCCCACTCCCTCGTTGTGTGACCTTGGGCAAGTCCCTTAACCTCTCTGAGCCTCAGTTTCCTCTTCTGAAAAAGGATTGAACTCCAGCACATCCCTCCTGGGGTGTTGGAAGGATGGAGTGAGCAGGTAGGTATGTGGTAAACACGAGGCACTCCCTCGAACAGGCTGACTTTTACTCATTGGAGAAATGGCTTCAGAGGATCCCAGCAGCTTCCAGTGCAGAGGCATCGGGACTGGGACTGGGGGTGGCTGACAGCATTCAGAGTTGCGTGAGGCCACAGGACAAAGGTGCAGGGAGAACATGCTTCATAGCTCCCGACTGGGATTCTTCTGGAATTCTCTAGACTCTGTACACAGGAGGGGCTCAGGGCAGGTGCCTTTCCCCCTTCTCACCTTCCTTCCTCCCTGAACGTGTCTGGGGTCCCGAGAGGCTCCAGAAAGGAGAGAGAAGCCCCCCGGGCCCTGGCGTGGCGGCCCCCTGACGTGGTTTCTGGTCTGTCCTCAGGGGGAACTGGATCGGAGAAGCCCCCTACAGAACTGGCCGGCCCTGCTCCGAGTGCCCGCCCAGGTACGGAGGCAGCTGCAGGAACAACTTGTGTTACCGAGGTAGGAAACGACTTCAGAACCCTTTGGAACGGGCGTCCCCTCCAGTCCCTGAGTCACAGGGTGGCTGACGTGAAACGGGGAAGTTGGACAATTTGGGGGGGAATTCGTCCTTCCTCCCCCTCATCTCTGGACTCAGGGTTCAGCCCCAGCTCCCCGGGGATACGGCTGCCCCTGGGACGTCCCCCCAGTGGGCGTCTCCCGTGGGAGGCATCCCTGCCCTCTTGGTGCTCAGAGTTTGGTATAAAACAGACAACAAACAAGGAATTTAAAAACAGCCACGTGATTGATGATCCAGGCAGGGCCCGCCCCCGCGGCTTGCCAGAACCCCTCCTGCCCGTCCTTGGCCCCCGCCGGCCACCCAGCCGCGTGTGCAGTTTCCCCTACCCCACAGCTCAGGCCATACCGAGCTCTCAGAGGCCGTGTTTTCCGGCGATGCCAGCATTTGCTTATTGCCTGCGGCTCAGAATGTTCCCACGTTCCCCCTTCCTGTGAATAATGCACATTTTTCGTGCCTCAAGTGCTCCTCGCATTTGGGACTGTTTCCTCAGGCTCCGTCCCAGAAGGAGCAGAGCCCGCCAAGGGGCTGACCGTGTTTTTGAGGTTGAGATGTGTTTTTTTTTTTCCCGTGGCTCCATCAACAGGTCTTGTGATGGCTGAGAGGGGTCTTTCAGGAGAAGTGGGATTGCGGGGGAAACGCAGGATCAGTCCAGTGGGCTCCGGGGTGAAGAGTGGGGCTCCCAGACCCTCCCAGGCCCGCTGTTCCCTACTGATTCTGCCCACTGCAGGGCAGGCGTGGGGATCTCGCAGCGGGGGGAGAAGCAAGGATCTGAGAGTCCAGCCCGTGCTGGTCCCCTGGGTCATGAGTTATATGCAGGTGGCTGAGCCTCCAGGGGGAACTCAGGGGGCTCAACCCAAAGTCTGGACATTAGGCTTCTGGATCTGGCTCTCCATGATTGGAGGCTGTTTGCTCAAGCCAGCTGATCACTCTACCCATCAGCAAAATGGGTATGATAACTCCAGCCTTCCATGCCGTTTCTCGGGCTCAGATGAGAGAGTCGGTGCATTTGGTGCGAATGTATTGAGCGCCTGCTGTGTGCCGGGATGTTGCTAGGTGATAGGGATGGGGATGCCTGTGGGGACCCAACAGTCACGGTCCTGCCCTCTGGAACATGAGGTCCAGCAGGGCCACTGCCCTGAGGAGTGACACGCATCTTTCAGGGGACGTAACAGATGCCTCAGGGCTTAATATCAGGGGTATCCACCATCAGCCAGGTCAGGGAAGGCTTCCCAAGCAGGCGGCTATTGAGGAAGAGGACATGGCCTAGTAATGAGAGAAGGGAAGGGTGTTTCTGGCAGGCGGAACAGCATGTGCAAAGGCCTGGAAGGTGAGGCATCGCGGTCACGAGACTGTGAGGCAGAAGGGCCCACAGGGATGTGCAGGTCCCGGCAGTGCCTGCCACGCAGCAGGGGCTCTGTAAGCATTTGTTAGATGGAGTTTCTCCTGCTCTCCCACCCCCTCTCAGGCAACACACCTCTTCACTGTCTTCGAGAGGGAGGTGCCCACACCTGTCCTTAGTGAGATATTCCCAGATAGCCCAGCTCCGATTCCTGGATTCGTGGGACAAGCGTGGGTTTTAGAGTTCAGCACACCTGCCTGAGGAATATCAACCCTACGTGTTCCAGCGGTGAGCACCTGGGCAGGGCATTTCATCTCTCTGAGCCTCAGTCTTCCTGTGTGAAAATGGGGTGATGCGTCAGCCCCTGGGGGTCGTAGGAGGGCTGAGAAGAATGCAGGCTGACACTCCAGGCATATCAGGCCGCAAATCCCCATTCAGGCAGGTCCTGTGGCTGCTGTCCAGTCACCCAGAGGGGCAACTCCCCCGCATCAGATCCTGAGTGCTGATTTGGGGACCGTGAGAGAGGGATGCTCACTGGGGCTCCCCGTTGGCTCTCACATTGGGAGGGGGCTCCGTGTGCGCACAAGGCAGGCTGTCAGGGTGCAGGGCAGGCAGAGCGGGGTGTCTCTGCATTCCTGGACATGTGTGCTCAGGCACACTGCTTGCCTTCTTTGAGCCTCGGTTTCCCCATCTCTAAGAGTGATGACATCGTTCTCCCCCAGATGATTTGCTGGGAGGATGCAACAAGGAGGATGTGAGTTGCTAGGACAGTAGCCTGCACATAGTCAGTGCTTTATGAACACAGCTCATTACTTCCTGGGAGAGGTGGGAGTGTGGAGGTATGACTGCGCTTATCACCTGGCATGGGGTTCTTCCTTACCTGGGAGGTACTGGGGGCCGTCTCCCAGCCTGGGAGCCCCATCCATCTCAGGATCCTGGCAGACCCCTTCTCTTCTCGGGAAACACAGCTCTGGTGTCACACCTCCTCCAGGGAGACTTCCCTGAGTCTACAGACAGGCAGCCCACCTGCCTCCGTGCTCTTACTGCACCCAGACTCTCCTTGAACCTGATTCACCTGTAGTTACAACTGCTGGTTCACTCTCGGGCCTCCAGGGCCACGTAGCAGGTGTGTTCTGCATGTTGTCCGAATAAATATACCCCCGATATCCACAGAGGGTCATTTTCAAAGAACAAATGCACAAAGATAGCCTAGATGCTGGTTAACCCACCCAATGAAGCCTCCTGGACTTGTTTCTTTATTTTTGGTGGAAAATGCCCACCTTCACTTGGTGGGCATCCCAATTTTCTTAGCTAACCACGCAGAAAGTCTCTTCTAAAGCAGCTTACCTGCATAAGCTACTTAATAAGCATTTATTGAGGTGCCTGTCAAGGCCTTGACCTATAATGGAGATGGAACAGGGATAAGGATAGACCGTAAGAGAAGATTCCATCCCTCCAGCCCTTCCCTGTGTGGTGATGAAGGGCGTGGACTTTGGGGAAAGGTGATTTGACTCTCAGCTGTGTGAGCTTGGGCAGGTCACATAGCCTCTCTGATCCTCGGTTTTCCCGTCTGTACAATTGGGCTGCTCATGCCTCACAGGGCAATGAGAGGATGAGGTGAGAGCTTGACATTAGTTTTGAGCTTCGTCCCCACTTATGGAACCAGGCGGGAGTCTGCAGAATGATGGAGCAATGCTGTGTGCCTTGGGACCCCTGGTCCGGAGCTGGACGGTGCACAGGGTAACCTTGCAGCGAACTTGGGCACGGAATTTCCCCAGGCCTATGGTGGTCCACACAGGGGATCTTAATTAGGATGTGATCAAATACAGCCCGTCCTCTGGGTAAGCATTCCACTTTTCATGTGTGTGTCTGAGGGCGAGGACCGTCTACCCATTTTCTTAAATAGTGAACCCTCAAATGCTTTAGACTGCTTTACCCAACTATATTTGGCTAAATAAAGCCACGATTATGAGGTATAAAAATCCTAAAGGCCAGTGGAAGAAAACCCAGCTTATTCCAGAGACAGCTCTGGCTTTCAGTGAAGGCCAAACCTGAATGGCCACATTGACGGGAAGACAGACAAGAGACAGCCGCTGGGTCCCAAGTGGTGTTTGCAAACCCAGCGTCTTCATAAAGATTTCACCTATAGCGTTTGGCTACCAATGATGTTTTCAGAATTCCCTTCCTGAATGTCTTTAAGCTTTGCTGGGACTTTTTTTTTTTCCCCAAAAGAGTTCAAAGACAGAATTTGTTGGGCGTTTTGATCATCCTTCACTCAGCAAACTTTGTTGAGCAGCTACTATGTTTTGGGAGCTGGGTGTAGTGTGGTGTGCTGGCCAGGCTGGCTGCTGGCCTCAGGGAGTTTACAGCTGGTGGGGGAGGGGGGGGTGGTGAGCACGCCGTCCAGGAGCAGTACATGGAGGTCCATGAGCTCTGATAATGACCTTGGGACTCCGGGTTGCTGTTCTCCTCTGGCTTAAATCCTGTCCATCCTCCTATGGGTCAGGGTAGTGGTTGTGCCGTGATGAATCGGCCAGTGAAACAGCTGCAGAGTATCCCAGCCTTGAAAAGCATCAGAGAAGATGTCACTTGCCCTTCATATTTTTGAATGTCTTATATCAACGCAAACCCTTGGTCTGCTTTTTGGAGAAAAGTTGTTGCTCTTCAGAAGAAGTAAGGATGAGGCTGGGGATTGGTGAACACGTGATGGGACTTGAGTTTTAATCCGTTGACACAGAGAGGCCTGCGAGGGCGCTTCATTCCTTCTCCTTGAAACCATTCTTACCCAAACACATCTGTTGTCTTTTCTCATTGGAGGAGCTTGGAAGGCAGGGGTTTCCACCTAGGGTCCACAGACATCCTTGGAGGGGCGGGCGTCCCCCAGCAGAGATGCGCACCGATTCATCTTTGATAAGGGTGCTCAAGCAAACTCAAACAGCAATACTTTGCTTTACTTTGGCTGGAATTGATGCTTTGGTATCCAGCTGGCCTGATTACAGATCACAGTGAGTGGTTAATAGTTGACTTTCATGACGAAAACTGGCAGATAAACTGATGCTTAATAAATGCAATGTATTCGGTGAATTAGAATGTTTTGAAACATGAAGGTCACGGTCATGGTTGGAGAAATAATAGTATTTCGGTGGGGAAAATATTGGGACCCGAAGAACTAAGTTTTTTAACCAAGAGTTGGGTCTTTGGCTCGTTCTAGATGATGGTTCCAATGTTCTTGGGCTTCGAAACTTCAGTGCAGGGAAAGGTTAAGTGATCTTGGCCTGCAGGAGTGGGGAAGGAAGCAGAATGTGCTGGTGGTGAGGGGCAGTGGGGTCCAAGAGCATTGGCGAGGGTCTTCGTGGGCCACGACGACGTGTAAATGAGGCGGACCCCTCCTCCAGTGAGAACCTAGGGCCAGAGGCACCTCAGCGGAGACAGCGACGGTTTGGGGTCAGAGGATGAGGGCGGCTTCCTGAAGGTGCTTCCTTGGGCAGAGACGGGACAAGAAACCATTCTGATGATCCAGGGCTGGGCGCCAGGGCCTCCTAACCTCTGGTCAGCCCAGCCGCTCTTGTGTCCAAAGCAAACACAGTGAGCGGAGAGCCATCCATCGCCCCTTGGCGGGGAGAATTCCACCTGGCCAGCACTGTCCTGAAATGTCACTTTCTCTTTGCCACTGAAATGACCCTTTGTGAAGCCAAACCTCAAACAACTTTAGTTTCCAAATTGCTTCTTTATTTTTTCCTAAATGCATTTTGGTTGAATTCCCAGCATGTTGCTTTTCTCTTCCTCTTCACTATTAAGAGACGGACGACCAAAAACCCGAAACGGACGAGATGAACGAGGTGGAAATGGCCCCCATTCCTGAAGAGAAGCACATCTGGGTCCCGCCGAGCGTGATCAGACCCACGAAGCCCAAGAAAGCCCCCACCGTGAACTACATGAGTGAGTGGGGCTCTGCCCTCTGCCAGCCACCTCTGGAGGGGGCAGTTTTCTTTGGGGTGGGCAGAGGAGGGAAGCTGGTGGGTTGAGAGGTCTCCAAGTCGACAAACAGCAGGGAACAGGGTGGGGTGTAGCCTGCAAAATGCACAACCTGAAGATATTTCTAAAAAATGATATTTTTAAGTCATTTCAAAAGAAGCATTATAGGAGCTGTGCGTGGGTGGCCTTGCCCTCCCTGGCAGGTATTTTAAGGTTAGACCCTCTCGGGCTTCCCTGGTGGCGCAGTGGTTGAGAGTCCGCCTGCCGGTGCAGGGGATACGGGTTCGTGCCCCGGTCTGGGAGGATCCCACATGCCGTGGAGCGGCTGGGCCCGTGAGCCATGGCCGTTGGGCCTGCTCGTCCGGAGCCTGTGCTCCGCAATGGGAGAGGCCGCAGCAGTGAGAGGCCCACATACGGAAAAAAAAAAAAAAAAAAAAAGGTTAGACCCTCTCTTGTCCTTTCAAAGAGGACTTGGGCTGAAATTGGGTTCCTGTTGGAAGCGCCTGGCTCCCAAAGGGAGAATGAACATGCAGCATGGAGCCCGGCTTCCGTGGTCGTCATGCACCAGCCCCGTGACTCGGACAGTCACCCGACTCTTTGAGACTCGATGTGCTCATCCATAAAGTGGGAGCAGTGATGCCTCTGTCGGCATTTTTTTAAATCAGTGAGATATGGATCAGTGCATTTCATATGTCCATATTTTACAAGAGGCATTGGGTTCTTTTTTTTTTTTTCCTTATTTTTGGCTGTGTTGGGTCTTCGTTACCGCGCGCGGGCTTTCTCTGGTTGCGGCGAGCGGGGGCTACTCTTCGTTGCGGTGCGCGGGCTTCTCACTGCGGTGGCTTCTCTTGCTGCGGAGCACGGGCTCTAGGCGCACGGGCTTCAGTACTTGTGCGCAGCCTCAGTCGTTGTGGCTCGCGGGCTCTAGAGCGCAGGCTCGGTAGCTGTGGTGCACGGGTTCAGTTGCTTCGTGGCATGTGGGATCTTCCCGGAGCAGGGCTCAAACCCATGTCCCCTGCACTGGCAGGTGGATTTCAACACTGCGCCACCAGGGAAGCCCGGCATTGTGTTCTTGACAAAGGAGATCTGCAGCAATTACTAAGGAGCAAGGCCATGGATTCTAGACCTGGGACAAACCTCCTGGGCTGTATGTCAACGTTCTCATCTGTTACTCCTCACACATCTCCTTACCAGAGCTGTTGCAGCTCTGTCAGGTGCTGTGAGGATTATTTGCAGTAAACGGGGGCCACCCAGTGTCAGCTGTGCTTTGAGCTCACCATCAAGTTGCCTCCGACACCCCCCCCCCACTTAAGGCCGGAAGTTGGATGTCCTCCCAGAGACTTCCGGAAGTCCCCAGATGCTTAGTGTTCTCACGCTCACCTCTGTCACACTTTATTCTACCTGGTCTCCCAAGACACTTCGCCTGCTAGGGCTCGCTCCTTTCTTTCTGCCCTCCCCTGCCGGGCTCCGATTACCCCGTCCCCTGCTCACCTGTGTATGTGGCACCTTCAGTGAAGGGTTGAGGCTCTGGAGGGCATTTTCTTACAGACACGGCACCAGGTGTGGGTTCTCTGCCCACCGGTGTCTCTCTTTTCCCTCGAAACCTCACAGAGCATAAAACTGGACTCACCCCTGAGTAGGAGGCCAGCTCATGCCCGTCTTTCTCAAAAATCCTCTGCTATTTTGTCAACTGCCCTGCCCTCAGCCCCCACTAGTCTCTATCGTCTGGGCCTTCAAATGTCTTTCTCCTGGGCTTCCTGCCTGTTTAGTCAGCTGTGGCTTTCTTTGACCAGGAAATACGCTGATGTTCTTGTCTGTCCAGAAATTCCAAACACTTCAGTTGTTTTTTTTCTTTAATAATGTAACATTACAAAGTAATATGTCTTTTTGTCAAACTGTGACACTACTGCAAGATTCTGATATGTCCCTATAAAATAAACCAAAAAGGAAAGCTTGGCAGAGTCATCTTGGCTGGGGGCGTGGAGACGACACTGGTGAGAATGGCTGGGTGCCCACCAACCGGGCTGGATAAGGCTCGCCCTCCAGAGCCCTGTGAGGCTATGGGGCACTTAGTGTGCCAGGCTCCCTTCCAAGCCTACATTTACTTTCTCGTTTAAGGCTCACAGCAACCGTTGGAGGTGAATACTGTACTCATCCCCATTAGTAAGCAGAATTTGAACCTCAGAGAGGGGAAGTAAGGTGTCCAAGGTGACAGTGCTACTAGAAAGAGGATCTGGGATCTGAACCTCACCCTAAGCCTGCAGCCATTGGGCCATGCTCTTGCTCTCATTCTGACATGGATTCCAGAATGTTCCAGAGAGTTCCTCAGAGGGGGAGATGGGGTCTTCTAACTCAGACTCATCCTCCCGCTTCTTGCCTTGACAAGTATTTCTGCATTTCTCTCCTAGCCCAAGTCGTCAGGTGTGACACCAAGATGAAGGACAAGTGTAAGGGGTCCACGTGCAACAGGTAAGGCCTGGCCCATCCCTGTCTCGCTGGCTACAGCCCTCTGAATCACCTGCTCTCGGTCTTGGCTCACATCGTGATCTGTCAGCTGATCTACGTCTGTAGAAATGCCAGATGTGCCAGCAGCAGATGTCCTATCGACAGGGAGATCTTGAACGATGTTTCTGTGAGGCTGGGGGCTCCCTCCCATCTCTCTGCATGAAGGGGTTCCCCAGAGCTAGCACAGCCTAGCCCAGAGCTCTGTGTCGGGGACGACTGGGGCTGCGGCAGCGTTAGGGCAGGTGTGACCGTGGACGGGTCCAGCACGGCTGCTGTGGAATCCAAGTCGGCCTGCTTCCCGAGGGGCCCCACCAGACAAAGAGCGGCCTGCGTGTCCCCCAGCGTTGAACAAATTCATGTAGCTGATGGAGTCACTTAGTATCGTCCATTTCAGGTGCTGAAAAACATCTGGCAAGAAGAACAAACTTGGTTTTGGCAGCCTAGCTGCTGGGCTGCTCCTTCTGGCAGTGAGTGGCCAACAGGTGTAGCGGCCCTACATAGATCCTCAGGTTCACGGCAGGAAACTGTGTTATCGATGGAGGGGCCCTTACTCCTCTCCCTATGGATTCTGGCATCCATTCATCTAAAGCTGAATTGCATTTTTATTTTTTTTCATTATTTATTTTACTTATATTTATTTTTGGCTGCATTGGGTCTTCGTTGCTGCACGTGGGCTTTGTCTAGTTGCGGCGAGCGGGGGCTACTCTTCGTTGCGGTGCGCGGGCTTCTCATCGCGGTGCCTTCTCTTGTTGCAGAGCACGGGCAGTAGTGTAGTTGTGACGCGCGGGTTCAGTAGTTGTGACTCGCGGGCTCTAGAGCGCAGGCTCAGTAGTCGTGGAGCATGGGCTTAGTTGCTCCACGGCATGTGGGATCTTCCCGGACCAGGGCTCGAACCCGTGTCTCCTGCATTAGCAGGCAGATTCTTAACCACTGCGCCACCAGGGAAACCGTGAATCGTGTTCTTTAAAGCACACGCTAAAAGAGAAGGTATATTGTATTACCTAAAAGAGAGGGTCCTATTTTATACCACGGGGACTTTGGGATCTGGTTTGCCAGGACAATGCATCATTCAGACTTTGGCAGGAGTGTCCTGGGACAGACAGAGCAGTCCAGGATCAGATGTTCAAGGGGCTCATACGTCATCCCACGAGCAGCTGATGATGGGCCAGCAAGTACTACGAAAGTAGAACCAGGCAGTTTGTTGGTGGAATGAGCAAGACGTGGCAATGAGGGTGGTGGAATAACCGTCTGTCCCCTCGCACCGGAAGGGGTCTCCAGTCTGCAAACTCACAGGTCTGGGATTCCCGGAACGCTCCCGAGTTGCCCCTTGGTGGTGATGTGCCTTTCTGAACCGCAAGCTTGTTACAAGAGCATCACGCCTGAATATTCAATGGGAAAAAGTGACAAGGTCTGGAGAACATTTGTTGTTAGCATCAAAAGAGTTGCAGGGTTGGGAGTAGATGGGACCCTCCCCAAGCACGGAAAAGGCAGGGGTCTGTCCACATGAAGACTGTTAGATGCCTCCAGTCAAGATGTAGAACTCAGCCCACCTGCAACCACAAGAATGTTCATGGAGCTGCTCCTGGAAGCCGTCCCACCATCTGGCACATCAGTTTTCTGTACGCGGTGCTTTTACAAAAATAATATTTACTGGACTTTTTTTCTGACTTTAAAAGGTATTCTTGTTCATTGTAATTCAGGAAAACAACAACCAAAAAAAAAAAAAAAAGTATAAAGGAAAGAATAAGTGTCCCACAATCTCGTGAACATCAGTAAACATTCTATGTAGTTTCTGTGCACTGATGAGGCTAATACTGCTTAGGCTATACTGTTATGCAATCTTGTGTGTTACTGGTTTCACTGAAGGTTTTCCAAGGTCAATAACTATTCCTCAAAAACTTCATTTCTAGTGGCTGCATAATACTCTGACATTCGGGCACACAAAAATATATTTGGCTATTCCTTTGACACCTGCTGATTTATTTCTGGTTTTTCCCTATTACAAATGGTTGGAATAACATGGAGATCTGACTTTCTGTCTTTTTGCTTTCGGGAGATTCAAGAATTAAGGGATATGAATTTTTTTTTTAATGGGAGTAGTTAATTTACAGTGTTGTGTTAGTTGCAAGTGTACAGCAAAGTGATTCAGTTATACATATATATATTGTTTTTCAGATTCTTTTCCGTTATAGGTTATTATGAGATTTTGAGTATAGTTCCCTGTGCTATATAGTAGGTCCTTGTTGGTTATCTGTTTTATATATAGTAGTGGGTATATGTTAATCCCAAAGTCCTCATTTATCCCTCGCCCCGCTTTCCCCTTTGGTAGCCTTAAGTTTTCTGTTTTCTATGTCTGTGAGTCTGCTTCTGTTTTGTAAATAAGTTCATTTGTATCATTTTTTTAGATTCCACATAAGTGATATCACATACTTGTCTTTGTCTGACTTACTTCACTTAGTATGATAATCTTTAGGTCCATCCACGTTGCTGCAAATGACATTATTTTTTTTTGGCTGAGTAATATTCCATTATATATATATATATATACCACATCTTCTTTATCCATTCATCTGTCGATGGACACTTAGGTTGCTTCCTTGTCTTGGCTATTGTGAGTAGTGCTGCTGTGAACGTTGGGGTGCATGTATCTTTGTAAATTAGAGTTTTTCATCTTTTCTGGATATATGCCCAGGAGTGGGATTACTGGGTCATATGGTGGCTCTATTTTTAGTTTTTTGAGGAACCTCCATACTGTTTTCCATAGTGGCTGCACTAATTTACATTCCCACCAACAGTGTACGAGGGTTCCCTTTTCTCCACACCCTCTCCAGCATTTGTTATTTGTAGACTTTTTAATGATGGCCATTCTAACTGGTGTGAGGTGATACCTTATTGTAGTTTTGATCTGCATTTCTCTAATAATTAGCAATATTGAGCATCTTTTCATGTGCCTCTTGGCCATCTGTGTGTCTTCTTTGGAGAAGTGTCTATTTAGGCCTTCTGTCCATTTTTTTATTGGGTTGTGGTTTTTTAAAAAATATTAAGCTGTATGAGCTGTTTGTATATTTTGGAAATTAATCCCTTGTCGGTAACATCATTTGCAAATACTTTTTCCCAGTGCAGAGGTTGTCTTTTCGTTTTGTTTATGGTTTACGGGATATGAATTTTGAAGGCTTTCTGGAAAGATTAACTGTTGTTTGTGAACATGATCACCATCATTTGGTTTTATTCTACTAAAAAACCCTTGACGCCTGGAAAAAGCCACCTCCTTTCAGTCTGCACATCTTTGGTGACTGATATCTGAGGATTTTTTTTTTTTTTTTGGTGCCTTTGAAGCCACTTGTCTTTATTCTGTGAATTGTCTGTCTGTTCATAGAATTGTCCATCTATTCATTTTGATCCTGAAGCACATGAAAATAGTCTTTGAGGAGGTCAGGTTGAATCTAATTGTGTCTGTGTGACTAGAAACTTCAGCCTGGGTGAATTGTGACTTGCTTCAAAACAATGCATGCTATATCACTGACGCTTTTCTATATGTAATAATAGAGCTGTTGAAGGGAAAAACCGCAATAAGTTCACGATGAGGTTCCATGAACATGTTTACCTCTGAAAATCATCTTCTTTCTTCTCCATCAGGTACCAGTGCCCAGCAGGCTGCCTGCACCACAGGGCAAAGATCTTTGGGACCCTCTTTTATGAAAGCGTAAGTATGGCCAGCATTTCTCTAAATGGCTTGTGTGGACTCCTGTCTCTGTTTTAAAAGCAGGTGGCTGGTTTTCAGGTGAACAGATTTTCTTTCCTCAGTCAAACCCCCCTTTTTGTAGAGCTGATCCATGTGTGTTTCTGGGGTCACAAACTTGTGAAGCCACTTTTGGGAACTGGGGATGACCCACGAGCAGAACAGTCTCCATTTTAGCCCGAGCATTAAATGCTCTACTGGATGGGGAGAAAGGGCTGTTTGTCCCTGTTCTTAGTTTGTAAAGCAACTCAGATGAGTTCTGAAAGATAAGCACCCCCTGGAACAAAGACGTGTGATAGAGTGCAGCCAGAGTGAGAAGTGGGGTGAACCTTGGCCCGACTTTTTGGCTTTTTGTGGGTTGAGGACAGAAACATCTTGGATGTTTCTGGAAATGATCGCAGACAAAGATGAATTCAGATGTACTTACAGTCTGGCCTCTCCCCCGCAGGCGTCCAGCATCTGCCGGGCCGCCATTCACTACGGGGTCCTGGACGACAAGGGAGGCCTGGTGGATGTCACCAGGAATGGGAAGGTCCCCTTTTTCGTCAAGTCTGAGAGAAACGGCGTGCAGTCTTTGAGGTAATTATTCGGTGATCAGGCTTCCTGAAGACTTCTTTTCTGGTTATGAGAGTACTGTTGAAACTTTGTAAGGTACTGAACAATATAAAGAAGCAGGAAAACAGTAAAGATGACCCCAATCCCATAACTCAGAAATCGCCCCTATTGGCCGCTTAGCCTATTTCATCCCAGTGCGTTTCGGTGTGTGTGTTTAACGTGGTTGAGTTTTGTTTCTTGTTTGTTTGTTTTTGTAGGTTTTAGGAAAGTTTACTGCGTATTTAAAATGAACACTGCTCTTAATTATGAAATGTACACATAGCCATGAAGATACAGAAAACCGGAAATAAAGAAATACTAATCTCTTCATTCCCACTTCCCAGAGATAATCTAGGTACTTGACCTTCAATAGCGTAGTCTTGCAATCTGAGTTCCAAATCCCGCTTTTTCTCCCTTCCTTGTCCCTGAGAACTCTTCAGACACTTCAGTAATGACTGATGGTATCTTTGAGTTTGTAGGCTAATTCTTTTTTTTTTTTATACATCTTTACTGGAGCATAATTGCTTCACAATGGTGTGTTAGTTGCTGCTGTATAACAAAGTGAATCAGCCATACATATACATATATCCCCATATCTCCTCCCTCTTGCGTCTCCCTCCCACCCTCCCTATCCCACCCCGTAGGCTAATTCTTGATTGGCACTTTTTTTTCCCCCTGAGAACGAGGCTTTTCATCTTTTAAATATACTTACTTGTATTTGCAAGGTGTTTTTCATGTAAGGTATGTGGATGGCTGATGGGGCAGACCATCTTCGCCATTCTGACTTTTGGGGGTTGATGGGGTGGGGGGACCATGAAGAACCGCGGGAGATCGTGTCTTGACCTGTCCATGGCATCTGAGGCATAAGGTGACCAGGAGCTGGTGGGACCCACTGGGGGCTCTAGGGTCAAACAGACCCGGCTCTGACTTCTCCCTTTGCGTGACCTGGGCTGGCTTCTTAATCCCGTCAGGGTGGCAGTACTCTCATTTATAAGTGAGGCCCACGGCAGGACCCGGGGCTGACACCCTGCTAACCCACCACGAGGCAGCATGTCAGGGACCCCCGTGTCAGTGCCCATCCCAGGGTCTTCAGCAGGCAGGCACCCAGC
>NW_006796283.1:188507-197533 GCF_000442215.2 Lipotes vexillifer
ACGCTCCTGTGATAGTTACAAGGTGGCATGTCCATGGCCCTTCCAAATAGTGAGGCCACTCAGAACATTTCAAAAACTACGTGAGTCATTCTGTTTGGAAAGGCCTGGTTCTTCGGGCAGTGTTGCAATGTTCCTTCTTCTGTCTTAGCTGGGGATTTTATGTAAACAAAAAAAGAGCAAGGAAGTTTAAACGAAAGCAAAGAAAATATTCATGGAGAGATCGGTTGGGTGACCTCAACCCCAGCCTTGACGAAGCTCAGCCCCGCCGCCGATGGAGCTGTGGGCTTGACCAAGGGTTCAGGTCCTGCATTGCCTGGGACCCTTGTCCTGAATCCATTTCTGGTCCCTTCCAATGGCCAACTTTACATCTAGAGTGGGGCTCTTCACGTCTTAGAATTAGAGTCGGGGAGTCTGTGAACGCAAAGCAAATTAAAGCTTTAGTTTCACTCACCTCTAATTGAAATGTGGTATTTTCTTCCGTGATGGGTGTTAGCCCCCAATCTGAGTAGCACTCATAGGGCCAGCGACTTTCTCACGGGTAGGAATCCACGTGATGGAGATACCTTGCAACAGTCTCCGCTGTCATGATCCCCAAATGACAGTAGTTAGAAGACCTGCCGCTAGACTCTGTTTTCAATACGTTAATAAAGATGCACAGCTATTACGCTAACACAGATTTGTTTTAATACTTTGATGATGATATTAATGATACCTGATTTCCTTCTAATCTTTTCAATTTATCATTGCATTTTAAAATCATTGTTCTGAGAAGGTGTCCGTAGGCTGTACCAGGCTGCTAGAGGGATCCTTGGCACCAAGAAGATTAACGAGCCCTGCTCTAGAATGTTCTCATTCTAGATCCTGCTCTAGAATGTCCCAAGGGCTTTCAGGCTGATGGGAAACAAGTAGGAAAATGTAAACTTGAGGCCGTAAATAAAATAAGTGCAGGAACAAGCGTGTACTTTTAGACGCGTTTCTGTTTGCATTTACCTAATGATTCCTTTTACAGCAAATACAAGGCCTCCAGCTCGTTCACGGTGTCAAAAGTAAAAGGTAAGCTGGCCAGTCTTTTCTCATATGACCGCAATACACAGGTTATCTTGGGTTTCCCTGGAATTTCATTCCTCTTAGTTATTGATTTAATGTTTACCATGTCTGCTAATGTTGCTGTTCTCAGCATTGTAAAGATGTTTAAGAGGTTCCTGAGGAGGTCGATTCTTTAACTAATTTTTTTTAAATATCATAACTTAGGGGGAGTTCCCCGGCAGTCCAGTGGTTAGCACTTGGCGCTTTCACTGCTGTGGCCCAGGTTCAATCTCTGGTTTGGGAATTAAGATCCCTCAAACCGTGGGGCACGGTGAAAAAAAAAAATCTGAACTTGGCAATGGACCTAGATAGCTAACCTGAAACACAGGCATGGGTTCCCAGCTGACTGTCACAGAAGTACTAATGCCTGGGTCTAGAGTAGCTAATAGGTTGCATAGGGAGTATCAATTTCTAGTGAGTGATAGTGGCTACCTGGAGCGTTGTTTTGAGAAGGATTCTGAGGCCTCATTCTGGGCTCAGCAGAGCACGGAGCTTGATAGATTAGTAATGTCTGCCATGGACAAGAGAGGGAAACATGGGGAAGTTCATGGCCCATACTTGCTCTCTCTGGCCCAGTTTTTTGTATGGCCTCCGGGATGTTCATTTGGCAGGGTGGCATGCATCCACGGGAGAGCACGCTGTAACCAGAACTGGGGTCTGGATTATAGTTGCCCAGACCGGGCACTTGACTGGAATAGTCTCAGGCAGGCGGGGATGCCAGGGTGTCCCACCCAGCACCCTCCCCTGGACCCTCTCCTTGAACCTTGCCCACTGACCCTTTCTTCTTTTGGGAAACCAATTCTTGTCATTTGCCCTGGATACAAGAATATCTGGTTAGATATCTTTATAAAAACATATAGCAGGGCCTTCCCTGGTGGCGCAGTGGTTGAGAGGCCGCCTGCCAATGCAGGGGACACGGGTTCGTGCCCCGGTCCGGGAAGATCACACATGCCACGGAGCGGCTGGGCCTGTGAGCCATGGCCACTGAGCCTGCATGTCCAGAGCCTGTGCTCCACAACGGGAAAGGCCACAACAGTGAGAGGCCCTCGTACCGCAAAAAAACAAAACAGAACAAAACAGAACAAAACATATAGCAGCTTTTCCCCCTATTACAAAAGTAATGCCTGTTTATTCCAGATAATTTAAAAATACAGAGAATTGTTGAAGAAAAAGAAAAAAAGACCTAAATTCCACCATTCAGAGATAACTGCTCTGAACATTTTGGTGGATATCTGTAGTGTTTCTTTTCCCTCTGCATTAAGAGTATATACATTGGTAATGTACGCAAATAATAATATATCAAGAATAGTCTTCTGTACCTTTAAGTGGACTTCTAAACCTCATTTTAATGATTTCCCCAGCATCCCATTGTATAGCAGACCCTTGGTGTAGTAAACCAGTCCCCTTGTTGGATTGCTGCATAGACCCCTGGCCCATCCAAGTGATCGGCTGGACCAAGAGCGGGCAAACTACGACCCTCAAGGCCAGATCCTGTCTGCTGACCGTTTTGTAAATAAAGTTTTAGTGGCACCTGACCGCACCCATTCCTTTGCACGTTGTCTGTGGCTGGTTCCTGCTAACGATGGCAGAGCTGGGTGGTTATAACACAGACCATGGGGCCCACAGAGCTGGAAATATTTACTCTCTCGCTCTTTAAGGAAGCGTTTACCGAGCCCGGGACTGGACAAGGACAGGCTGTCAGAGACTACAGGTGGCCAGTATTAGAACCGCTTTCTTACATCTGTTGTTAAAACACGACATGTGACCTTGAAGGAAAGAGTCACCTGCCCCTTGGGAAGGGTGTGAGCAAAGAGCTCTAGGCTTGGAATCAGAAACCTGGACCCTCAACCATGTCCTGTGCAGCCTCAGGAGGTCTCTTAGCTTTTCTGGACCTCAGCTTCCCCATCTGTATAATTAGTGTAATACCCGCCATGAGGCTCCAGGTGGAAAAGCACGACGCAAATGAAAAGTTTGCTCGCCCCACAGAGAAACTGTTTAAGGGGATGACACCTTTGACCTGTAAAAACGCTTGGGCCTTGGGTTTTATCTCATCCCTAGAGTGCCCCTGGGGGAGGCGCCAGGAGCATTGGGGCCTGACACCTGCTGGGCCTCATCCCAGCTCTCATCCCGGTTCGGGGGCCCAAGGAACCCCTAGGACCCGTTGTCCAGCAGCCTGTTTCACAGGCCAGTAGCCTGAGGCCCAGGCTTGCCCGTGACCTGACCCTTCCCCTACGTGTTCCTATTCACAGTGCAGGACCTGGACTGCTACACCACCGTGGCCCAGCTCTGCCCATATGAGAAGCCGGGGACCCACTGCCCAAGGTAAGGCTCCCTGGCATCTGGACTGGCAAACATGGAGGCCGAGAGAAGAAGTGCCAGGTTGGGTTGCGGGTCACTGCCCGGAGCCACGCACAGCTAAGCTCTAGACGTGGCCCTGGTGTGTGTCCACACAGGAAGTCAGTCACTTTGTGCTCCGAGTCAAGGACCCACTTGACCTCTCCCTGAGACCACTCGTTCTCAACCCTGGCTGCACATTGGAATTCCCTGAGAGGCATTAAAAGAACAAATCCCAGTCTCCGGGCGTGGCCCAGCAGGACATCCACATCTTTAGCCGCTTCTGGGTGAGCCCCGTGTGTAGCCAGGCCCCAGGGCCCCGCTCTGGGAACTTAACTGAAAAGATGACTTTGCCCTTCTCGATGTCACCTCCACTTGAAGGAGACAGTATTTGACTTCATTTGCCACCAAGCTCTTCCCAAGCCCCCAGACAGACCTTGGGACCTGTCATTCTTGGCCTCTTAGATCAGTCGAGAACTCTGGAAGCTGGGTGCCACTGGTCCCCTTGGAATCAGCTCTTTGATTCTTGCAGTTGATCTGTTATGCTTTTATGGGTCACTTTAGAACTAGCTTGTTAAAACTCAGCTTTTTGGAGGTATAATTTACACACAACAAAATCCACCTATGAAAAGTATACAGTTCGATGTGGTTTGACAAATTGTACACCAGGATCCAGGCAGAGAACATTTTCATCACCCCAGCAAGTTCTCTTGTAGTCCGCCCCCCTCCCTCCAACTCCCACCCATATCCCTGCCAACCACTGACCTCCTTTCTGTCCCTATAATCGTGCCTTTTCTGGAATCTCATATACATGGAGCCGTCACAGCACGGAGACTTGTGTATCTGGCTTCTTCCCCTGTGCACCGTGCTTTGCGATTCATCTGTGTTGTGGAGTGAATCGGTGATTTGTTTATCCTTTCATGTTGCCGAGTGGCGGGCGTTCCATTCTGTGGATGTACCGCAGTTTGTCTAAGGAGTGGGTTTTACATGCATCTGCCCAAACCTTATTTGGCTGAGTTTTGGGAGGATGGTGCATCAGAACAAAAGAAGGGGCATCTCCAAAGTGCCTGTTAGATCCTGTCGGAAGCTGGGTTATGTAGCTCTGAGATTCCACAAGCTGTGCGGCATGGCCAAAACAAAAACAAAAACAAAACAAAAATCTAACAGGTGGAGAACCCCGAGGTGTGAGCAGGGAAGAGCCCCGGGATGGGGCCAGAGAGGGGACCAGATGGGGTTCCTGAATCCTCCCCTTTGCTACTCACAAGCCAGAGGGCTTCCGGCTGTCGTTTTGGTTCCTTGGTCCCTGGGCTCCAGCCCATGGTGCACCTGTTCCGGATAAAGACAAAAGACCTTTGTTTAAGTAAAGCTCATGCTCTCTCCTGGTGTGAGAGATTCCAGTTTGAGGCACTCTCCTCATCCCCTATGGCAGGGATGTGCCGACTGACGCAGCGGTGAGCCAACCCTTTCTGCCCCGGGTTATCAGTGCCCCCTGCCTGGAATATTCTGTGACTCACAGAGGTGAAGGCCTCCACCCTTTCCTCCCCTGCACAGGGAAGCGGACTTTCCAAAAATGTATTGATTGTAATCTCCATAACGTAGCCACAGTATGAACCAGCCAACATCCAAGAATGGGAGGAACAACCCCTTACAATCCCATACTCCCCTCTCTTAGATTTTTATTTCCTTTCACCTTGCTGTTTGTACATGTCTTGTTGTATGGCTTTTCTTTCCCATAAAGAGATTCCATTTTATGAATAAGTGATTGGTCAGAAAAAAGAAACAGAAAGCATGCATTACTAAGGTACACTGAGTAAACCAGCAATTTTAATCAAGTAATGATTAAAGTAATCAAGTAATCAGCAAATGACCCAAAAACCTTTAATTCCTTTCATTTTAGTTACAGCTTTTAAAAAAAATTATTTATTTATTTAAAAAAAATTTATTGGAGTATAGTTGATTTACAGTGTTGTGTTAGTTTCAGGTGTACAGCTAAGTGAATCAGTTATACATATATATGTGTATATATATATATATATATATATATATATATGCACTCTTTTTTAGATTCTATTCCATATAGGCCATCACAGAGTATTGAGTAGAGTTCACTGTGCTATACAGTAGATCCTTATTAGTTATCTATTTTACATATAGTAGTGTATATATGTCAATCCCAGTCTCCCAGTTTATGCCTCCCCATATGGGGTTTTAAAATTCTATGTGCACTTTTAAGGAAGAATATCTTTATCACTGCTAGGGTAGGAGAGGCATATTTTTTTCTTAAAGAGTAAACCGTGTGGTAGTTGCCTTTCACCCAAGTACTTAAATCTTGATGTTCAAATAAAGAGGGCCAGCTGCTTTTCTCAAGAGATTTTGTTTTCTGCTGATTATAACCATCACCTAAGTGCTTCTTGTTTTCCAGAGTTCATTGTCCGGCGCACTGCAAAGATGAGCCATCCTACTGGGCTCCCGTGCTTGGAACCAACATCTATGCAGACGTGAGTATTCTGGCCTTTTCAGCTGCCACCCCACAGAAGCCACATTCCAAGGTCTGGACATCAGAAACTTGAGATCCCATTCCTGTGCCTCTAGCTAAATTTAGATCACTCATTTTTGCTACCATTGCCCTAGTTTCTCCATTTACAGAAATATTTGAACTTCCGCCAATGTGTGCTAATGAGTACAGACACAGGTGTACCTCCTCTTACACAGATGGCTTCAGAGTTTGGTGAACGGAATTCTGCTTCTCTACTGACATGCTTTTTTCATGTGAAGGCTTCCATGCATCACACACTTCATTCCCCCAGATATTTAACAAACTTTCTGGCTCTCCTGATGCATTTGTAAGCTATTCATCCACTGTACTCACTGCATTTCTCTGTGGCTGTGTACACACGGAGCTAAAAGCACACGGAAGAAAATACAAGCTCCCTCCAATTTACTACTTGTTAATAACCACTCTTATTATATTGGAGTCTGTTCTTCCATTTTTCCCTCCTAACTTTAGCAAGGAAGCTTTAGCCTGATTTTTCTTTTTCTTTTCCTTTTTAAAAAATTTTATTGGAGTATAGTTGAGGTACAGTGTTGTGTCAATTTCTGCTGTACAGCAGAGTGACTCAGTTACACATATGTATTTTCATATTCTTTTCCATTATGGTTTCTCACAGGATATTGAATATAGTTCCCTGTGCTACACCGTGGGACCTTGTTGTTTATCCGTCCCATATATAATAATTTAGTTTGCATATAGGCTGATTTTTCTGAAGTGAGTCCTACAAAAAGTAGCCTTCTCCCCCCGGTGGTCCAGGCTTTAGGGACATGGTGATCCAGAAGATGTGACTGTGGTCACAGTTCTGCCCAACAGACTATTTGATCATCTTGCCAAGTTGTTTATCTCTCCGTAGAATGAGCCAGAGCTGGGATTTTCTAGTCCAGGAAATCTTCTAGGTTTAAAAGTTCATGATGAGATCAGCATCGCTCATCCCCAGCTGACATTTCTACTCAGCCTTCATTTTTACCGTTCTCCCTTACCCACGACCATCACCTCCCCCCGCCCCCATCTGCCTTCATTTATTCTGGATTCCTGTAAATGTGAGCTCACTGAGTTCTGCCAAGTCAAACCAACCTTCGTGGCTACCTGCCCCCCACTCCCATCTTTTTTTCTTTCCCGATTAAATGAGTCTTTTTTTCTCCTTGAAAGCTGCTAATTCAAAATTGAGTTCTAAAAGTTTAACGAAAGAGTAAAATAATGTATATCAATGGTTATAGTAAATGTTTGAGCCCAGATCTGCTTACTAAAAGACAGCGTCTTCGATTTTCAAGTGCTTGAAGCGTAAAGGGATGAGCAAAATGATTCCAGCCAAATACAAAGAAACAAATAGATAAAGCAGGAGTGGCAATATTGCTATTGGAGGAAGTGGAATTTAAAGTTAAACATACTGAATGGGACGAGACAGTTCGTTACGCAGTGGTGCAAAAGGTATAATTTATGAAGATGTGAAAATCAAATCTGTATGCTCCAAACAGTGTGGCAGCTAAACGTATAAAGAAAAAAAGAAGAAAAAGAAAAGAGAAAAAGAAAAAAATTTTAGAAATACAAGGAGAACTTGATGAAAATTTAGTAATATTATAAGGCTACTTTTTACTGTATTTTAGGCTCTTAAAGATCTCTAGGTATTGTCACAGAGAAGGAAAGTGAGGCTCAGAATAACCTGCCCCGAATCACGCAGCTAGTACATGGCAAAGGCGAGATGCAAATGAGGGCGTATCTTGCCTTAGGGTCTGTTCTTTCCCTTCCCTGTTCTGCCTTGTTTGAATGCACGCACACTCATAAATACACAGGTGTGAACAGGCCTGTTGGTGAAAACCTGCCTACAGTCTCTTCTTCTCTAGGGTTTTGAGATTTTAGAAGCACTGTGCTTGGCACCCAATAACTTCTATTCACGTTTGTTGAAAGAATAAATCAGCAAAAATACTGCAGCAGTCAGTGCTTAAACAGCTCTTCGGAGAATAAAAGAAGGAAGGAAGAAAGGGGAGAAAGAGAAAGCCACCTCCATGTCAGAGGTTCTTTTCTGGCCTTGGTTTCTAGGTCACTCTGTATTCTGGGAAATGAGGATGCCTTTTTGGAAAATGTCTGTTTAGCTGAGAGATTTATCTTGGGAGAGTCGTGTCCAGACCTTCGAAGGGCCGAACAGTGCCTGCAGTTCCTGCCTGCTCCCCCGGAGTGCATTAGCTGGCAGAGCCCGTACTTTGTGGTGAGCTGCAGGCAGGAGAAGCAGCAGGGTGTAGCCTACGAACGAAGTCTGGGTCAGGAGATGCAGACTGAAGCCCCAGCTGTGGCATTTACCGGTCGTGCGATGGTGGACAAGCCTTTCTCCCTGCTCTGAACCTCAGTTTTCTTATCTGTCCTGTCTCCCTCGGTGGCTGGATAAATTCTCACACTCGTGCACACATCAGAATCCCCCAGAGGGCTGTTCAAACGGTTCCGGGTCCCACCCCACGTGTTTCCGACTCACGGGGTCTGGGGTGGAGCCGAGGAATCTGCATTTCCAACGAGTCCCAGGTGACACTGGTGTTGCTGGTCTGGGACTACACGTTGAGGACCACCGGGTTAGAGAGGACAGTCCCTTGAGAATTTTCAGTAATGGTGATGGTGAGAGTGATGATTATGGTGGTATTTCTCTTATTAACTAACATCTATTGAGCACTTACTGTGTGCAAGCCTGCATTTAGCCCTTGATCTTACTTAATCGTCTCGATAGGCCCTCTTAGGTTCTTACTGACCCCTGTAGAGTTGTATGCAGCTTGCTGGCTCTGGGTGGCAGTCACAGCTCTGCTGTTTGCCAGCCAAGTGATTTGGGGCAAGTCATTTAACCCCTGTTAAGAGGGAATAATAATAATAATAATAATAATAAATACCTACCTTGCAGGTTATTGGGAGATTACCATATCAATCATGTGAAACACCTAGAACTGGGCCCACCCTGGTAAATGCTCAAAAGGGTTACCAATATGATCCTCACTTTATTAATTAATTAATTTTAGTTTTGGCTGCGTTGGGTCTTCGTTGCTGCACACGGGCTTTTTCTCTAGTTGTGGCGAGCCTC
>NW_006796283.1:197663-200846 GCF_000442215.2 Lipotes vexillifer
CCACCCCCCCCCGCCTCCCACCAGAGCCCACTTCAGGCTAAGGAACCCTGCCCTCATCCATTTAATTTGTTTACTGAAGACAAGACATGTTTGTGCGGGGTTAGAGAAACTGGCCTTCAGTTACTCAAGTCGGTTAGTGGTGGAAACCAAGAAATCCAATTCTCCCGTCCGTAGCACGAAGGTGCCTTTCAACTCTGAGACTCTCCACCTTTTAACAGCAGTGTTAACTTCCCAGGGAGCAGGCGGGGCGGGGCCTTCTGCTGTGAGCATTTTTTCCTTCTGCAAAACCAGTAACTAGTCTGGAATGACCTGGATTTGGAAGGGACGCGGCAGGAGCTGACAGTCTGAAAGGCTGTTGGGTCTTTCTCATGCTGTTTCTCTCTGCCTCTGACCCTCCCACCTCCCTCTTGTAAGGACCCCTGAGATTCCACTGGGCCCACCTGGGTAATCCAGGATCCTCTCCCATTGCAAGGTCCTTAACTTGGTCACATCTGCAAAGTCCTTGTGCCATGTCAGGTCACATATCCACAGGTTCCAGGGACGAGGATGGGCATTTTGGGGGCCTTTATTCTGCCGGCCATAGAAGCACAGACTTTGCCGTCTGCCAGATCTCATTTGGAGTCACTCCCAAACCCTGAACTGTCTGCAGGGCGTTGGCAACGTCATCTAATCTCGCTGAGCCTGTGCTTTGTGGCCTGTAAAGTGGGAATGACAGTAGTCACCCATGTCATTGGAAGAGTAAATGAGATGACAAACAAAAGGCAGCCCAGGCTGGTATTTAATAAGCTCAGAGTCGACAATAGCTCCACTTACCATGAAGGAGGCTGTTCAGCCCACAGATGGATTAGCTCCACTCATGTCTGCAGCCCCGGCTGCACCTGACAATCACCCCGCAAGTGTTTAAGATACTCAGTCTCGGGCTTCACCCCAGAGCAATTGAATCTGGGGGTGGGAGGGATGGGAAGGGCGGGGACCTGGGCATCATCTTCACATAAAGATGCTGCAGGTGGCTCTGAGCTGCAGTGAGGGTGGGGACTCACTGCCAAGGCCAGTGTCAGGTTCCAGCACAGGCCAGATGCAACGACCGTGGAAGAGGCAGGAGGGTGCTGCCTACCTGGTTCTTAACCTTGAGTGTGTGTCAGGATCACCTGGCCCTCACCTGGGGAGGTTCTGAGTCAGTAGGTCAGGGAGAGGCCCAGGAGGCTGCATCTTCAGCGGGCACCAGCCATTGCACCCCTGAATGAATTTCCCCAACTTTGGGAAATGTTGATTAGTTACTCTCAGACAGTCCAATCTGAGGACCATTTTTCTATTGGATAAGTTAAGACCCTAATGAAAGTTTAACTTGACAATTTTGTTACCCAGGAATTAGATGATTTGATGACTTTAGAAAACAACACATCCTACCCTTGCTTGAAACCCAGTGGCTCATTTGGCACCTGGAATGAACCCAGACCCCACCCTGTGGCCCTCACAGACCCACGTGACTGGCCCCTTCTCACCTCTCCACCTCTCCTGCCACATTCTGCTGGGCTCACTGTATTCCAGCCACCCTGTCCCTCCTTCTGTACTCGGGACATGACAAGTTCATTCCCACCCCAGGGCCTTTGCACAAGCTGCTCCCTCTGCCTGGGACGCTCTGCCCAGAGATATTCCCATGGCTGTGGCTGGTTCCCGTGTTGTCACTCTGATCTGAGCTCAAATGTCACGTCAAGAGCAGTCTTCCCTTGTTAACCGTTCTAAAAGAGCTCCTTCCACCAGTCATTTTATCTCATGATCTGGTTTTGTTTTCTTCATAGCCTGAGTCCCTTGTTTGTCCGTCTCCCTTGACTCCATGAAGGCAGGGTCTTTATTTTGTTCCCCGCTGAATCCTCCTATATCTATCTAGTACAGTGCCCGGCACATAGTAGGTGCTCAGAAAATATTTGTTGATAAGATGAACAAATGAATGAATGGATGGATGAGGCCAGGTCTCCCTGGAGAGACCACTGAGGAATCGAGGTAGCCGTGGTTACTTCCTAGGGGTTCCTTGGCCACCGGCCAGGAGGCCAAGTAACGGGTTGACCCCAGCAGGGCTTCCTCACCCGAGCACCTGACCTTGACACTGATCACAGCTCTTCCTGGGCTTTCAGACTTCAAGCATCTGTAAGACGGCCGTGCACGCAGGAGTCATCAGAAACAAGAGCGGGGGTTACGTGGACGTGATGCCCGTGGATAAAAAGAAGATCTACGTGGGCTCTCTCAGGAACGGAGTTCAGTCTGAAAGGTAGGGCGGCTGCGTCCTCGGACCCTCGACACCCAAGACCAGTGAGGGGCGTTGGAGGAGGGCCAAAGACAGTGCCTTTAAAATATCAGAACACCCAGGACAAGCCTGTCCTCCTCTTTCCTCTTCCTTTTTTTTTTTTTTCCACGATAAGAACTTTTCTCTATGACCAGCACATGTTTTGTAGACAATTTAGAGGCATCAGATAAGCCCAAAGGAAAACAACCATCTGTTACCTGTCACCTGGGAGAGTTGCTGAGACTTTTGGTGCGTGTCCCAAAAAAGGGTCCTTTTTCTGTATGTGTGTGTGCGTCCCCCTGCCCACGCCCCCAACGAAACAGTGGGATCAAATTGTAGTCACACAGTGGTTATGTATAGCTACATCAGAATGTAGTTGCATTTCGTTACATAAATAAGAGCCGAGTCTGGAGTGCAGCAGACCTAGGCCCTGCTTCTTACCAGCTTTGTGACCTTGAGCAGGGCGCCGGAGCCTCCATTTCCTTGCCTGTGACATGGGTATAACCGTAGCCTCCACTTTAGGGGGCTGTTGGGAGGCTTGATGGAAATGTTGCCTAGCTCTTCTTTTTTTTTTTTTAATTAATTAATTAATTAATTAATTAATTTATTTATTTATTTATTTATTCTTGGCTGCGTTGGGTGTTCGCTGCTGCACGGGCTTTCTCTAGCTGCGGTGAGCGAGGGTTACTCTTCCTTGCGGCACACGGGCTTCTCACTGTGGTGGCTTCTCTTGTTGCGGAGCACGTGCTCTAGGCGCGTGGGCTTCAGTAGTTGTGGCACGTGGGCTCAGTGGTTGTGGCTCGCGGGCTCTAGAGCGCAGGCTCAGTAGTTGTGGCGCACGGGCTTAGGTGCTCTGCGGCATGTGGGATCTTCCCGGACCAGGGCCCGAACCCGTGTCCCCT
>NW_006796283.1:200856-230072 GCF_000442215.2 Lipotes vexillifer
ATGCGGGCCTCTCACTGCTGTGGCCTCTCCCATTTGCGGAGCACGGGCTCCGGACGCGCAGGCCCAGCGGCCACGGCTCACGGGCCCAGCCGCTCCGCGGCATGTGGGATCCTCCCGAAACGGGGCACGAACCCGCGTCCCAGCAGGCGGATTCTTAACCACTGCGCCACCAGGGAAGCCCCCCGCCTAGCTCTTCTTGCCAGGACACCAGTCACGTTGGATTGGGGCCCACGCGAATGACCGCATTTTAATTTAATCACCTCTTTGAAGTCCCAGATAAACTTGGGGGGGCCACAATTCAGCCCATACCAGAGGGGAATGCTGAAGATTTTATATTTGAGGGACCCGCTTTAGAAAAGGAATGTAAAGTCAAGAATACAAAATATGTCGGGTCCCTTGAAGCCTGGGCTTTCACGGCTCCAGGGAACTTCTCGGCCGTCCCCACCCTCCCAGCGCCCTGGGGCGCTTTGAGACTCAGGATGGTGCTTCCCAGGTATGGGGAGACCCTGCAGAATCAAGTGACGCAGAATCCCAGGGTTCTGAGCCAGAGTTAAGAGCTGCTGCATTTTCTCCTTCAAAGTTTGCAACCTCTGCTTGGGAAAAGCGTAATGAAGGGAAATTCCATTGATTTAATGGGAGGGAAATGAAGCAGGTGATGAGGTGGAATTTCCTGGCCGGGCTGGAAAGAAAGGCCAGGACACCAATCCCTTGAGCTCTTTGTGCCCCTTTAAGAGAAACTGTCTTGGTGAGAAGCTGGTAGGCTGGGCTTCGTTTTCTATTCCCACCTTAGAGAGAGAAGACCCCAGCAGCCACCACCCCCATCCCAGGGCTGGGACACAGGTGGGTGTCTGGGGAGGGTTAGGACTGAGAGGGCTCCCCCAAAGCATTTCTTCCCCACTGTTAACTCCCCCGCCACCTGTAGTTCTCTCTGCCCAAAGGACCCGCCCAAATTGCGCCGTCATTATAAGTATAGTGGCCCTTTGGTATCCGTGGGGCCTTGGTTCCAGGATCCCCCAAAGATACCCCAATCTGCGGATGCTCAGGTCCTTACATACAGTGTCAAAGTACAGGAGGCCGTCTACATCTACGGACTCCGCGGCCGCGGATGATTGAATCGTGGGTCCACGGATGCAGAGCCTGCGGATACGGAAGGCCGACTGTATCTTCTTACAGGCAGCCTTTCCCAGGCCCCAAGGTGGCTGATGCCCCCCGCACTGTTCAGAAAAGTTTTAGCGAGTGGAGATTCTGCTTCCCTTCCTTCTCGAACCCTTTCCCCCTGAGTAGGTCCTGCGTGCTGAAATCTGTGGTGATGTCTGGGTGAGTTTCCCAAGCTTTAGAGGGGAAAATGATAGCACCTGCCCCCTGGGGTGGTGGTAAAACAGTGGGTCTCCAAGTGGCTCCCCAGACCAGCAGCATCGAGATCAATGGGGGCTTGCTAGAAAAGCACGTTCTATGGCCCACCTCAGACAGACCCTCGGGGAACGGGCTGGGCAGTCTGCGTGGATCTGCCCTCTGGGGGTCCTGATGCCCAGTGGAGGGTGAGAGCCGCTACTGTGAGGGTGATGCAAGGGTGACCACGTCCCTGGCACACAGTCGGCACTGTCCATGATTCTGATAGTTTGTGATGAAGAGTCATTGATTTACTACGTATTCAGGGTGGCCTGGACCGGTGCTGGGATCCGTGGGCACCAACATGATAGAGTCCGCCCTGCACGTACAGAGGGAAGAGGCCAGGCCAAGAGGGCACACAGGGTCCGATGGCGTTTGCGACCCCGCCGCACTGCTCACCAGCTGGGTGTCCTTGGGCAGGCAGTCTCCCCACGCCTCGGTCCCCCCTGTGTCAGTGGCTACAGTGAGGATTAAATGAGACATTATGTGCAAAGCACTCACCCAGTGGCTCTGAGTAAGTGTCTGATAGATCCGCTGGCCTCGTTGCTATGACATAACCTCTAAGGCCTGTTGCAAGCTTCAAGACGCTATGGTTCTTTGCACGTAGGGGCAGGTAACTCGACTGTAGGAAGTAGCCCACATGGATTGTCTTCTGCACAAGGACAAAAGCATCCTACAGGAATTATTTTTTCGCCCTGGCAACCATCCTTTCCACCTGCACTCACCCATCAGGTGGCATATGCATGGTGAGCCCTTACGATGTCCCAGGCACTGGGACCTAGCAGGGAGCACACAGGCTGATCTCTGCCCTGGTGGGGCTTATCATCTAGTTGGGGCACAGACCATGCAGAAATAACAACATCTGTAGCAGGGCACAGGCATCATGGCTGTGGAGGGAGGTACCAGGGAGCCGAGTACACCAAGCGGGGCCCCACCTTACTATCTGGAGACGTGGCTCCTGCAGAGACATCTGGATGCCCCAGGCAGGGCCATGCCCCATCCTCCCCTTGTTTAGATGGGACCTCGGTGGCCCTCTGCGTAGAGACGAGGGCTGAGAAATTTCCCCAGAGCCTGTTCCCATTAGGAACTCTGGGAACCCAGCCTGGGGCCAGAGGGTGGCTCTGTCCCCAGTGTCTGCTGGGACCGTGGAGTGGTCACAGCAGTCCCAAGGGAGATGTGGACACTGGACGTACAGCAACCCGTTCGCAGCAAGCTGCCTTCTAAATTTAGGGAATCCTTCGATCCATCAAACAAACAAACAAAACCTCCTATACAGAATTCTCAGGACATGGGCCAAAAGTTGTTTCTGCTTCAGAGTGGCTTTGGTTTAGCAATTGTCTGTTTTTAGGAGAGGATTTCCTGTAAGTTTTGAAAGATGACCCTGCAGAATTGGGATAACGTAAGAGGACAGGCACTTTCTCTCTCCCACACGTGCTCACGAAGGAAGGGAAGGAAGAGGGATGTGGAAGAGCTTCAGATGTTGGGACCAGGGTTTGTTCAGATGTTCTCGGAAAGAAGCTGGACGTCTGGATGGATATCCGTTCAGGATTTTTTCTGAGACCAGGACCATTTTTTTTTTTTTTTGCGACATGAGGGCCCTCTCGCTGTTGTGGCCTCTCCCGTAGCCGGACGCGCAAGCTCAGCGGCCATGGCTCACGGGCCCAGCCGCTCCGCGGCACGTGGGATCCTCCCAGACCGGGGCACGAACCCGTGTCCCCTGCGTCGGCAGGCGGACTCTCAACCACTGCGCCACCAGGGAAGCCCCCAGGACCATTTTTTTTTTTTTTTGCGACATGAGGGCCCTCTCGCTGTTGTGGCCTCTCCCGTAGCCGGACGCGCAAGCTCAGCGGCCATGGCTCACGGGCCCAGCCGCTCCGCGGCACGTGGGATCCTCCCAGACCGGGGCACGAACCCGTGTCCCCTGCGTCGGCAGGCGGACTCTCAACCACTGCGCCACCAGGGAAGCCCCCAGGACCATTTTTTTTTTTTTTTGCGACATGAGGGCCCTCTCGCTGTTGTGGCCTCTCCCGTAGCCGGACGCGCAAGCTCAGCGGCCATGGCTCACGGGCCCAGCCGCTCCGCGGCACGTGGGATCCTCCCAGACCGGGGCACGAACCCGTGTCCCCTGCGTCGGCAGGCGGACTCTCAACCACTGCGCCACCAGGGAAGCCCCCAGGACCATTTTTTTTTTTTTTTGCGACATGAGGGCCCTCTCGCTGTTGTGGCCTCTCCCGTAGCCGGACGCGCAAGCTCAGCGGCCATGGCTCACGGGCCCAGCCGCTCCGCGGCACGTGGGATCCTCCCAGACCGGGGCACGAACCCGTGTCCCCTGCATCGGCAGGCGGACTCTCAACCACTGCACCACCAGGGAGGCCCCAGGACCATTTTTTAAGACAGGTTTTACAATGAGATTGGGAAATATACCACACAATGACAGATAACATCCTTGGTTACTTGGTTTTAACAGATATAACCTGTTTACAGAGGTTGATGGTATATATGTGGATGGACCTTTATTCAAACAGTAGACTCACTGAACTAGCATTTATGGGGCAGCTCCTGTGTGCTGGGCACTGTCCTCGGGGCTGGAGCCATGGCAGGGACGGAAGAGACCAAAACCTTCATCCTCAGGGGCCTCTGTTTACTGCGGCACGTCCCAGACGCGTACCGTGAGCCACATGTGGGATTTTGAAGTTTCTAGTAATCACAGTAAAAAGAAACAGAGGGGAGAATTTGGAGTATATTTCATTTAATCCAGCGTATCAAAAATATTATCTTCAATATGTATGAATAGAAGTATTGATGAGAAACTTGCGCTCTCCTTTATTCATAAGAGCTGGGAGACCTACCGGGTATTTTGCACACAGAGCACGTCTCAGTTTGGGCGAGCTGCATTTCAAGCACTCGGTAGCCACTGTGAGCTCCGGGAGTCTCGAGGGTTGGACGTCTGAAAATCTCTCAGCGTGTCCAGAAACTCTGGGAAGCAGAAACCATTGAGCCATTATTTCCAGATCGAATGAGCTTTGCACTTTCCCCCAGGCCGGCTGGACCAAGACTGGACTGGTTTCCTCTGCTGTCTCCCTCCCTCCCTGTACCCGCTTCCCAGCGCTCTTAAGATCTGTACACACATTAGCTCATCTCATCCTCCCAACAGCCCCATGAGGCGGGGACCAGTTTATCAGTAAAGAAAGGGAGGCACAGAGAGGTAAAGCGACTTGCCCAAGGTTACTCAGCCATCAAGCAGCAGGGCCAGGACTTGAACCCAGGACGCCTGCTCCAGCACCCGTGCTTGTAACCAGCACACGTGACTCCTCACTGCAGACAAGTCGTTGACTTTGGGGCACAGGACCTTCCCAGAAGGGGTTGGGGTGAGCCTTACAGCCCTAAGGTATACTTGTTTGTAACCCTAAAAATATTTATTAGAAAAGAAATACATACTTATTATTTAAATAATATGTCTAGGGATTAGAAAAAAAGAGTTCCCGCAGGCACCCCATTAACCTCTGGTAACTGCTTATTTATAGCTCTTCCAGGCCTTTTTTTCCCCCGGGCAACACACATAAAAATTAAAAGGGAGATTGTGTATACACCCTGCTCTGAAATTTTTTTTCTCTAAAAAATATTTCATAGTTCATGAAATAAGATGAAGAGGTTTGCTGGTTCCTTGGGGATTGGGCTTTCGTGTGGATAACTTGCTCATCGCCGTGCATGTACCCACCGTAACTCCTGATGGGAGGATGAGGCTTAAACCTAGCAGGGTGACGGTATCCATGGCCCATGGCTTTGAGCGCCTGCTAAATGCGAGGCACTGACTCAGATGCTTTCCCTGGATAAGCTCATTCACTTCCTACAGGGTCCCTGAGGAGGGGGTACTTTTGTGGACCCTGTTTACATATGTGGGAACTGAGACTCAGAGAAATAGATTAACCACCCCAAGGTCCAACAGATAAGATCTGAAACTGTGTCTGACTCTTGAATTTCCCTGGAAGATCAGTAGAGGGTGAGACTGGGAGAGTAGGGCTAGAATCTTAAAAAGAAAAATTGTATATATATGTATAACACACACACATATATAAATACAAATATGTACGTGTATACATGTAAGTGATATTAATAATAAACAAGATATTGCACATTTAAAAGCCAGAAGAGCAGTACTCTGCCATCCTTTTATCGCTGGGTTCCATGACTCCATGGGGTCAGCAGCCAACTGGTGGACGACCCCTCCGTCCCTCCCACGACAGGTGGCTGGCTGTCCTCTCTCTTTAATCCAGTCTGTTTGTGTGCTGCCGCACGCCGATCGATTCCTGCCTCAGTAATTTTCACCGGCAGGAGTGAGCCTCCAGGACGCAGCCTTATGCTTGCGGCTCCTGGAGGACCTGCGACCTCCTGCCTCCGAGGGGCTCCCAGCCTCTGAGTCCCCCCACTGCCATGCGGGGTTGGCCAGTGTGGTCCTCAGGGATGGCGTGGCCACAGCCCACCCATTTAGGATAAGGGTTTGGAAAGGGTCCCAGAGCATCGACAGACCTGCGTCCACCTCCCAGCTGTACCTGGAACAGGTGTTGGATTTGGGGCAAATCACATCCCCTCTCAGAGCCTTGGTTCCCTCTCTGTAAGTGGGAGGAACCCTAGAGATCTCATGCGGGGCTGTGAGGCATGGATGGGGTAAGATTACTTAAAGGATGGAGGCGGTGTCTGGGGTATGGTGGTGTGTGTGCTGGGTACAGCCGCTGGCGCAAAGAGCTGAACTCTGGAGCCGAGGGCAGGGTGAGTGGCCATCAGAAGCCTGGAATCACTCACTGGGGCTGGGCTGGTGACACCGCCTGAGGTTGCAGACACTCGACCTTTCCCAGAGCACCCATCCCAGCTCATCTAGTAGGTCAGCGACCCTTGGGCACTAAGTCAGCCCAAGGGGATGCCCCAGAAGCTTCTCAGTCCAGCTGAGGTTCTCTCCCAGTTCTGCGAGGGGATTTTTGTGCTGGTTTTCCCTCCCTTTCATCCATCCAGCCCTTCCTTCCTCCATTCTTCTCTCCCTCCCTCTCTCTTCCTCTCCCTTCCTTCCTTCCTTCCTTCCTTTTTTTCCCCCTACTTTTCATAATAAGATTAGAGAAACTTCAAGAAATAGCGAAAATAATATTAAGAAATTACTATCATGGGACTTCCCTGGCGGTCCAGCGGTTAAGACTCCACACTTCCACTGCAGGGGGCATGGGTTCAATCCCCGGTTGGGGAACTAAGATCCCGTGTGCCGCGCTGTGTGGCCAAAACATTTTTTTTAATTAAAAAAAAAAAAAGAGAGAGAAAAGAAATTACTATCATGGAAAACCCCATAGCCAGAAGCACCCATTGTAAACATTCTGGTATGTTCCCTTTCAGATTTTTTCTGTTTACACACTAACAGCTTATTTCTTAATGTGTTTGTTTTGTTTTTTGTTTTTGTTTCTATAAAAAAAAGGGATCAGACGCTCTGCATCGTTCGGTTCACTTTTTTTTTTCATTTTTTTTTTTTTCAATCGACAACAGGTTGTGAGTGTCTTTCCGACATTTCCAATGCCTGACATAGCCACACCGTCATTTCTGTGGCTCCACGCTATTCCACTGTGTGGCCAGACCATCGTTTCTTTACCCAGCTGACTGACATCTGGGTTGTTTCCTTTTTTTCTTTTGCTCTCGTAAACAACGCAGCAAAGAACATCTTTGCACAAACCCGTGTGCTTTCCCCACACTTTTCTTAGGTAACTTCCTTTTATCAGAGTAGCCACAGCTACCAAATCGACTTCTTTCTGGGATGCACAGTGTACCTTTCTCCTGTTGATACCCTGCCCCCTAGGGCTGAGAATAAAATCCTCGCCCACGTACCGGGCAGTCCACACCTATCACCACCCCACCCGCTTCTCCACCCTCCTGGTGCATCACCCTCCTCGTCACAGCAGTGCCTGTCACTAGCCTTCTCTCTGTTCCTGGATACCAAGATCTCGCCTCAGGGCCGTTGCACCTGCCGGTATCCAACCCCGGACCCTCCCAGCTCCTATACCTCCCATGGCTGGGGCCGCACGTCGTTCAGACCTACATACAAATGCCACCTGCCCGAGGAAGCGTCCTCCTGCTGTTGGGTCTCCAGTAGCCCTCCTCCCCGATCTAATCTGATCCCGTCACCCTGTGCTGTTTTCCTCCCAGGACCCACCACTCTCTGAAATTATTGTATTTCTCACACATATTTAGCTGTTGATCTCCCACCCCCCAGACTGTATAAGCTCCATGAAGGCAAGAATCCCATCGGTCTGGTTAACCCTGTGTCCCTGACACCCAACGTGATGCCTGTACATAGTAGGTCTTCAGTAAACACTGGTTGAATGACAGACAAAACGCTGAGGTCGGCTCTTTGTTCAGAACTGCTTGTAGGAGTTTTAATGCCCATTACAAAAATTGTTCAATATATTTTAGAAAATTGATCCAGTACCTTTTGTGAAAATTGTCCAGAAATGCTGTGCCAATTTACATTCCTTTGCGTATACCTGTGGGAGCTACAAACTAGGCTAAAAAGAGTCAGAGGGCAAGATTTAGAGAAGGAGATTATCTTATAATTTATCCGATCACACTTGTTTTTCATCAGACACACACAACCGGCAACTTTCCTAGCAGAACTAGAGCTCAGTAAATGTTTGAAGCTTGAACAATAGGGACCCCCCCACCCCTTGCCTGAAGCAGTGGAAGGGACCACAGCTGGTGTCGCATGATACCTAGTCGGCCAGCTGTGTGATGATGTGTTGAGAAATTCACACCCGGTTCAGCGGGGCCTGCTCGTGCCTTCCGGGTGGGCCGGTTGTTCAATGGGGATGCTTGGTAGGACTGGGCAGGACCTCCAGGAACCTTAGGGTACCTGCCTGGACGACAGCCTGAGTGGCCCCTTGTCCCTGGGTTGTCGGGGGGCCCTGTGCCTGGAGGCACCCACTGCCCCGTCTGTAGAATTGCTGGTAGTGAGTCAGCATCACAGAGCCTGGCAATGGTCCCCAGTGTGGCTTACCCACCACGTGGAACAGCTGAGTGCCTCGTAGCTCCGGGTGATTCTCCCAGACTAGTCATTTGGGCAGAGGATCCAGGGAAATCCTGTAGCCCAGAGGCCTGAGGAGGGCCCTGGAATCTGAGCTTTCGAGAAACGAGCAGGGCAGCCGGGGTCACTCCACAACTGGATTGTGGAGATGATTGCACAAGCCCCGCCCCCCCCCAATCACTAAAAATCATTGAATTGTACACTTCAGAAGTGTGAATTTCATGGCATGTTATATCTTAGTGAAGTTATTATTTGTTTGTTTGTTTGTTGTTTTATAAAGGCGTTCAGTTAGCTAAAGGATTTAGCACCTATCTTGAGAGGGTGGTTTTTACTGGCCGTGTGACCTTGCAGAAACTTAATTTCTCCTTTGCCTGCAAAATAGGGATACCAATGGCTCTTCATCGGAAGGAGGTAAAGGCGTATAGAAAATCCTTTGCACAATATCTGAGCCCAGTTGGATCGTGCGCCCATTTTAGTAACAGAGCACGTGCATTATTGTTATAGTGCCATCCCATTCATCGGTCAAGCAGGTGGCCACTCTCTCGGTTGACAGGTGGTACCAAAAACCAGACAGAAGTCTTGGAGGCTGGGTTCAGTTCAGGCAGACGGGGGCCAGCAAATTCCAAGTTAACAACCCTGACCTCAGTTGAGACCCAGGCACGTCTGCAGAGGCAAAGGGCTCTGCCAGCTGCTCCCGGCTGGGGCATATGCTCTGCTCCCAACAGCTTCGCGAACTGTCCCTCGGCCATGCTTTTTCCACCGCGGGGACGTGGGGACACCCGGTTCCCCCCCACCCCGCTCCATCCCTGCAGATCTTTCGGTAACATGTGCTCTCCCTTCTTTTTCAGCTTGAGGACCCCTCGAGACGGAAAGGCCTTCCGGATCTTTGCTGTCAGGCCGTGAGCTTGCAGGGTCAGGGAGAAGGGGGCGTCTTCAAGAGGGCTTCGGGGGTTCGCTTTTTATTTTTATTTTGTCATTTGGGGGGTGGGCTGGGGATAGGGAGAGTCAGGAAACTTCCTTTGATTGGCGTTGCGTCCCATCCGCCGTGCCTTGGTCTCAGCTCCACACAGGGGAGCGTCCTTGGGGTCCTGAGCAGACAGCCGGTGACCATCCTGCTGAGGCCCGGGGGTCTCCCCCTGGGAGGTGTTCTTTTGTGGATGGAGAGAGGATTCCAAAGGATTTGGAGCTGACTCTGCGAGGCATTCAGGGGTGTGGGAAGGGGCGTACTGAGAACGCTCAGGGGGGAGTTTCAGGGATGGAGTAGAAGGTAGCTATTTAAAACATTAAAAAGCACAGGCCGTCCCTACCAATGGAGAAAAATGGGTTTCATGTTTGCTGGTCAGACAAACGGGCCGGAACAAGGGGACTCTGCCCTGGCACCTGTCCTCTTCCCGTCCTGCTCTGTGCAGGCTGGTTCTATACACAGCAGTGCTGGTTTACTTCGAGTTCAGCCGTAACTCCAGAGATGTATCTTGTCTTGGTCCTTCCCTTCGTCCACGTGGCCCATCTGTTTGCTGCCGTGACCTTTGGTCTCACTGAGGACTAATGAACCAGGACCCTTTCTTGATCCCCTCCCTGCTGTCTGGTTCACGCCCTGCCCAGACTGGTTTCTGTGTCTCCCGCCAGGGTCTTTGCTTGGCAAACAATTCTGTTTGAAGCCCACTTTTTTCTTTCCAACTCCTTGTCTCTGTGAGTTCCACTGAGATGTCTAAGAACAGCCAAAGAAGGGCTGTTTTGTTGCTGCCTTTAAAAAAACGGCACCGAATTGTGCAGATTTCCCATCCGTCGGATGACCTATTTTTTAGCCATGAGAGGAATGGCTTCATTCCTCAGTACATTCCTCGCTGAGGTTAGCAGCTCTGGGAAGACGGACAGCCTGCAGTTATGAAACCGTCCTGTGGCATAACAACAAGAGACGGTAACACACTAGAAGGATTTCTCTTCCTATTTTTGTGAAACACTTCTTGCCAAATGTTCCTGAGGCTCCGAGGAGTGCGGTGCCCTCTGGCTGCCATCGCTGTACAAAGCTCCCTCAGCAGCCTAGACCCAAAACCCACAGTGAAATAAAATACCCTTTTGTAAATAGCATTTCTTTGCAGAAGGTAAAATTCCACCCTCCTGCACCAGTCTGGCCAGTAGATCACTTTCGTGAATGCTGATTTCAAAGTTGATTTCACTCTCCATCAGAATATTTCCAAGGCAAAAGAACTATAGCAGAAAGTTTAAAACGAACACACAAACAAACAAAACCTAACATAGTCTGGACAAGGAACTCCACCTGGGGAACCAAGTTGGTGTGTTGTTTCAGGGCAACCCTAATTAGTGAAGAAACAGAAGGTAAATAGCTTCCCCCCCACCCCACCCCCGAAGGAGTTTGTAAAAGTAATGAAACTCTTAGCTTGACAGAGCTGAAACGAGCCGACTGTGTTTTTGCTTCGTGCATTGTGGGCTTGTTATAATGCGTAAGTACTGACTGTTCGACACCAAATGTCAGTGCGGAAGAATTTGGTCAGACTGTCAGATACCGCGTCTAGTTCCTGCCAAAGATCTGAGTCCTTGGAACCCTCTGGATGCTAGGTATTATGCTGTCGGACTTGCGCTTGTCACCAGGCTCTTATATGTCTGTGGCCACGTCCAGACTGCAAGCTTGGGTTTTTAGAATTAGTGACGGTCCCGGGGAATTTCAGCAGTTTTGCTTTGAAGCATCCTGCCGGAGGGAGAATCTGAAACGTCCAATGTGAGTGGACTGCTCTCATTTTGAAATAAAATTCCCGAGTTCCTGAATGCCTCATTAACCGGCCGTCTAACGGGCTAGAAACTCCTCGCCCAGAACCAGACCTTGCTGTCTTTTTCACCTTCACAAACATTTTGAAACTGGAACCATTTATCTTCCGGAAATGGACACAGTGCTACAAAGTATAAGACCTTGTAATCAGGGACCCCCTTCTAATTTAGCGTGTTTAAAGGGCCATCGTGTCCTCAGCACTAAACCCATAAAACCATGATAACTCCCGCCAACAGGGTTACTGGGCCCCCCAAAATGAAAAATTTTGGTGTCCTGATTGATTTGTTCCGCATCGTGTTCTGATTTTTCATACTGTCTGTAGGCTCACTCAGCCCGCAGCTTACGTGTGTGCTTTTTTCTATGAAAAATGATGTATGTTACTACTTTCTATGTACAAAAGTTTATTGTAAATGTTGTGTGTGCTTCGCATGAACAGGGACCACGTTGCTGTCGTTTCAATAAAACTGGTTTGATTTCTAAAACGTTTCTGGGACGTATCTTTTACGGACACATCTCAACAGTCTGTGGAATAAAACAATGAAAACCTCCTTGCGGGCTCGTTACTTTTTTCTACGCCACTCCTCCCAGGAACGTGGCGCCCGGGGCGTCCAGATGCTAATTGTTGCAGCGTTTTCACCTGAGATGTGCGTGAATCACGTGGGGCGGGGGACGGGGCTTGTCGAAACGCAGGTTCCGGGTCCGGCAGGTCTGGGCTGTGGGGCCTGAGGGGCTGCAGTTTCCACGGGCTCCTGGTGGCGCTGAGACTGCTGACCTCCAAATCACACTCTGCGTGGTGAGTACGACAGGCCTAGCCTCATTCCAGCACTGACCTAGTCAGGTTGGGCTGCCGTGACAAAGCACCGCAGGCGGGGTAGCTCACACCACAGAGATTTATTTCCCCACACTTCCAGAGGCTGGCAGTCCAAGATCAAGGGGCCGCAGGGCTGCTTTCTCCTGAGGCCTCTCTCCTTGGCTTGCAGATGGCCACCTTTTCAGTGTGTCCTCTTCTTTGTTCGAGCATCCCTGGTGTCTCTTCCTCGTCTTATAAGGACACGGGTCCTATAGGATCAGGGCCTTATGCGGTAGACGCCATTTAACTTTAATTATCTCCTTAAAAGGCTCCATCTCCAAATACGGTCATATCAGGCGTTAAGGCTTCAACATATGCATTTGGGGAGGGGGGAACCCAATTCAGTCCTTAACAGTTACCTTCTTCCCAGGCATCAGCCCCTTTTTGTCCAGTTGAGTCGTGTGTCCCCCTGTGTCCAAATGCTGTCACCTACAAGCGACTTTGGGAGCTCCTGGCTGACTTTCTTCCCGCCATCCCACCCTCCGCCTTTGCTTTCATGGTCCTTCTATTTATAACAAGTGCTTCTCGTTTTCATTGATGGCGGGGTTAGCTTTCCTTTTTTTTTTTTAAGTTTTTTCAATTTTTTGGCTGCGCATGTGGCATGCGGGATCTTAGTTCCCCATCAGGGATCGAACCGGTGCCCCCTGCAGTGGAAGCTCAGAGTCCTAACCGCTAGACCACCATGGGATTCCCAGCTTTACTTTTTTTTTTTTTGCGGTACGCAGGGCTCTCACTGCCGTGGCCTCTCCCGTTGCGGAGCACAGGCTCCGGACGCGCAGGCTCAGCGGCCATGGCTCGCGGGCACAGCCGCTCCGTGGCATGTGGGATCTTCCCGGACCGGGGCACGAACCCGCGTCCCCTGCATCGGCAGGCGGATTCTCAACCACCGCGCCACCAGGGAAGCTCTCCCAGCTTTCCTTTTTAATAAGTATACCTAAGGCTTTTTAAATGTTGATTTTAAAATATCACATAAGCAGGTGTGCAGGTGGGCCGCAAACCCACGAAGATGGGGTAATAGTGACTGGATGTTTGGGAAATACTGGTTTCTGACGGATGCATTGTCAAGGCCATAGAAATGCCCTCCCCAGCCCCACTGACAGCAACCCCAGGGCGTTGGGAGCCTTCCTTCCGGCTTTCCTCCCGCAGAATCTGCAGCCTTCCTTGGTGTGCCTCTTTCTCCGGTTTCTGGAAGTTCTTCTGAGCTCCCAGGATGCCACAATCCTGGGCCCCAAACTTCTGGGCCGAAACCTCCAACATACAAACGATGTACTGGCAGCTGAGGAGGGAGCTGGCCCTTCTTGCAGAATCCGTCTGAGACGCAGCAAAGGTCTGCAGGAGTGCTGTAAGCAGGCTGAATGCCAGCACCACACTGCTTGGGACGCCCCCGACAGAGGGGTCTCCAGCACAAGGTGACACAGGGACAGAGCACGGACTTGGGAGTCCCTGGGTAGCTCCACCTCTTACCAATCGAGGGACCTCAGACAAGTCACTCTTGCCTCTTTGGACCTCAGGCTGCTCATCTAGGAAATGGGAATTTCTCACAGCATCCTCACCGCAGTGCAGAGATTACAGGGGAGCTGTAGGCTGAAAGGTGCTTGACTAATAATGGCAACTCTGTGTACTGGTTGGCATGTTTTGGGGCTGCAGATAACAGAGACCCCATCTAACAGCCCCGGGACTTGTCAGAAAGACAGATTCTCAGGCCCCAGCCTAAACCCAGTGAGTCAGACCTCTGGGAGGTTAACAAGCCCTCAGGGTGATTATGCTGCTGGTTCAGTTGCAGAATCATTGCTCAGAAAATCGTTCAGATATCTTATGTGAGAAGTCAGGAGGGAGATGATTCGGGGACAGCAGCTCAGAGATGTCGGGACACCTGGTCAGCATCCCTGCAAACCTCGCCCAGTCCTCTGTGGTCAGGACGGCCACCGGCCGCAAACTGTCCCCACACTGAGTCTGAGATGGGACGAAGGGATGAGGGGGCCGGTCCTCCTCACAGTATTCTCTCTTTTCTCAGGGAAGAAAATCTTTCCCAGGATCACCCAGCAGACTTGTTTCTAAATCCCTTTCATCACTGATAGGTCACGTGCCCATTCCTAGGTTTATCACAAGGAATCGTGATAGAACAGGAGGGTTTAGAGTAAAGAGAGGCTGACCGGGGGCCATGAAGGGGTCATGTGGTGTAAGAGTTAAGAGCTAGGTCTCAGACATGCCGGAGTTTGACTCCCACATCAGCTCTTCACCAGCTGTGTGACACCGGGCCGGTCGCTCAACCTCTCTGAGCATCAGTGGCCTCCTCCGTTAAAGGGAAATAATAACAGTGTCTACTCCAAGGGGTGGTTATGCAGATTAAGTGAGGTCGAACTTGAGACGTGCTTAGCCCTTGGTGGGCACACACAGCTGCCACATTTGATCACTATATTGCTTTGCAGCATGGAACTAGTGGCAGTGGTTACATGCCACAGGGAGACAGATTTCTACCAAATACAATAAAGAAGATTCAAATTGGTGGAACTTCCAAAGATGAAATGGCCCTTGTGAAGAGGGAGTGAGCTTCTCATCCTTGGAAGAAAACAAGCAGAAGCTGGAAGATCCTCAGACTCGATCTACTTTAAATCCTCTTTCCTGATTCTGGCTCCCAGCAGAGACCTGCCTTTCCCTCCTCGGCCCTGCCCAGAGGGCCCTGGGGACCCACTGAAGGGGTGACATGAGCTATGGGATCCTGGCTCCTCAAACCATGGCCGCTTCATTCTATAAAGGAAACACGAAAACCCTACAGCTTTTTAGGTGGTCTTGAAACCGTTATGTCTTACAGGGTTCAATTTCGTTTGTTTGTTTTACCCATTTTCCTTCCAGTTTTTCACACCAAACCAAAACCTGTCCTAGACGACCACTGGGCCTTAAAAAGTCTTTTAGCCCCTTAAAAAAATAAATTTGTTGCCAAAGGCCCAGGTGTTGAAAACCTCATGGCATTCCTTTGACTCTTTCATCTTGGCCAACTAAACTGGTAGCAGCCTTCGCCCAAGGACCAATTCTTCTGTCAGTGCCTGGCCTGCCTCCGAGGAGGGCAGAAGGCCTCCCTGTGGGCCCTGGCTGCCACCACGCTGGACAGGGATGGGCTGGCTCATCAGGCAGCAGGCTCCCAGCTCACCTGCTCTCACCTTCTTACACCAAACATGGCTGTGGTCCCAAGGATATTTCCTCTCCATCCTGCTGTCACTAGCCCAGGCCCACTGCCCCCACCCCTACCTGACCCAGGAAGATGGCAAAGGAACTCAACCTGTGCCAAGTGCCACTATGTGCCAGGACTGAATGGGCACCAGACACATGCTGTCTCATCTAATAAGCCCATGTCTCCATCAACAACTTGCTAATTCAATATACTTGTCAAATATAATAATTCAAATCCTAATTAGATTTTCTTTGTCAAAATGTCAGCTAGGAATGTGTTGGGCTGCATGTAACAGAGACCCAACCACAGTGGAAGGTAGGAGGGTGAGGATGCTGTGAGAAATTCCCATTTCCTAGATGAGCAGGGTGCAGTGCTTGGGAAGTTCTCAAGGACCAGGTTCCTTCCCACTTACTGCTCTGCCATCCACAGCACATGGCATGTGTCCTTGTGGTTGAAAGATGACTGCTTTGGACTTCTCTGGTGGCTCAGTGGTTAAGAATCTGCCTGCCAGTGCAGGGGACACAGGTTCGAGCTCTGGCCCAGGAAGATCCCACATGCCACAGAGCAACTAAGCCCATGAGCCACAACTATGGAACCTGTGTGCCACAACTACTGAAGCCGGTGTGCCTAGAGCCTATGTTCTGCAACGAGAGAAGCCACCACAATGAGAAGCCCACGCATGCAACAAAGAGTAGCCCCCCGCTCGCCACAACTAGAGAAAGCCCACGTGCATCAACAAAGACCCAATGCAGCCAAAAATAAATAAATTAATTAATTTATCAGTTAATTTTTAAAAAAAGAAAGGTGACTGGTTCACCTCCAGCAAGTCATAGACATTCCAGAAAGGAAGAGACATTTCAAAAGGCAGAAGCCATATGGCAGTTGATTTTGCCCCCTTTTATTATAGATATTTGTATTTTTCAATTCTAGAATGTCCAGTTGGTTCTTTTTCTAATTTTCTAATTCTTGGTGAAATTTCTCATTTTTTCATTTATTTTGAATGTATTTTTCTCTATGACTTCAACAGAGATATAGATCAGCTAATCCGTGTATCTGGACCAGTCACCATTCACTGTCTTTTCTCTTGGACAGGGGTTGGCATACTTAAAGCATCCAATTGATAAATATTTTAGAGCTGTGAGCAGTAGCATCTCTGTCACGATTTAACTTTGTGGTTGTGGTGAGAGCAGCCATAGGCGATATGTAAGTGGACGAACATGACTGTGTTCCAGTAAAACTTCATTTTTAAAAGTAAACCAAAAAAAAAAAAAGAAAGAAAGAAAAAGCAGACGGCCGTCCCCTGGGCCATAGTGTGCTGACCTCTTCTCTTGAGGATGGACACATTTTTTGGTTTGTTTATTTCTTTGTATGTCTAGTAATTTTAGATGGTATCTTGGACATTGTCAGTAAGGCATCCTGGCGATTCTAGATTGTTACATTTTGTTTGAGCAGGGAATTAACTTGTCTGGACTCAAACTCTACTCCACTGCAGTGGCCTGTAACTGAAATCACTCTCGGTTCTGTTGGCCTTTGCTGAGCTGCTGGGAGTCGGCTGTGCGTATGCATGGTTCGGGGGTCAGCCAGAGACCTGGGCAGAGCTTGTACCCAGAATTTGGCATTCCTCTTCTAAACTCTCTCCTTTCTGGAGGTTCCCTTCTCACTTTCCAGCTGCTGCATCCCCTGGTTCTTCAAGACGTGAGGCTTCTTTTAGACGTTTAGCCACTCGTATGGGATGCTGACTAGGGCTGTGTTCAGGCAAAAAGTTGAAAACTACTGGAGACTCACACAGTGCAATCCCCTTCCTCCAAGCGCTGACTCCCATGCAGTTTCTGCCTGCCTTTGCTTCTCCCAATTACCATCAGAGACTCGTATTTTATATTTTGTCTGGAGTTGATGGTTGCCACGTATAGAATGGTTGGTCTGACTGTAGCTACTCTGCCATCGCTGGGAGAGTAGAACCCAAGTCTAACTCACCCAGAAAAACAATGGAAGCATAGCTTTCCCAGAAGTTGCAGCCGGTAAATTTCCACTGACAACGTGTTGGTCCGAATTGGGTCCCACAGCCATTCCTAGCTGCAAGGATGTTGGGAGAGATGCCTGTTTTTTCCTGAGCACGTTGCAAATCCAACTGTAAAGCGGGTCCTATGAAGAAAAATGGGAGAAGGGACCTTGGGTAGTTAAGGTGCAGCTCCCTTGGGAACTTCCACAGGTGTAGTTTCTTAGAGCTGCTGTAACAAATGACCACAAGTCCCGTGACTTAAACAACAGAAATGTGTTCTCTCACAGTTCTGGAAGCCAGAAGTCTGAAATCAAGGTGTGGGCAGGGCCACGCTCTCTCTGAAGATTCCAGGGGAGTGTCCTTCCTGCCTCTTCCAGCTTCTGGGGGCCCCAGGCATCCCTTGGCTTATGACCGCATCCCTCCAATCACTCTGCCCCAGCTTACGTGGCCATCTCAAGATCCTTAACTAATTGCATCTGCAAAGATCCCAATTTGAAACAAGGTCACGTTCTGAGGTTCCAGGAAGGCATGAATTGGGGAGGGATACTGCTCAACCCAATCTAACAGGTAGACACCAGTCCTGCAGGCTGAGCAGTGGTAGCTGGTTGCCCACGTGATAGCTTATCTCCCTGGACACTTGGATTTGCCACCATTCACTCTTTGGGGTCTTTGCCTCAGGCCCTCTGTAGCTCACTGTTGGGGGCAGCACTCTGGGAATCAGTGAGTGATGTGGCTCTAGTCTCCAGTCTGTGCCGTGTCCCATTTTCCCTTTTCAGCCCCTCATAGTTAGAATCTTTAGATCTTCCCAATATGACACTTTTGAGGGGGTGGGAAAAGAATCTGGAGCCAGTGGGCCTGGGTTCAAATCCCAGCTCTACTCCTTATACTCTGTGAAACCTTGGATGGGTTACTCAGCCTCTCTGTGCATCAGTTTCCTCATATATAAAATGGGAACAGTAATAGCAGCTACTTTGTTTTTTTTTAAATTTATTTTATTGAAGTGTAGTTGATTTACAATGTTGTGTTAATTTCTGGCTTACAGCAAAGTGATTTACAATGTTGTGTTAATTTCTGCTGTACAGCAAAGTGATTTACAATGTTGTGTTAATTTCTGCTGTACAGCAAAGTGACTCAGTTATACACATTTTTTTTTTCATATTCTTTTCCATTATGGTTTATCACAGGATATTGAATATATTTCCCTGTGCTCTACAGTGGGACCTTGTTGTTTATGCATTCTCTATATAATGGTTTGCATCTGCTAATCCCAAACTCCCAATCCTTCCTTCCCCCACTCCCCCTCCCCCTTGGCAACCACGAGTCTGTCTGTGAGTCTGTTTCTGTTTCGTAGATAAGTTCGTTTGGGGCATATTTTAGATTCCACATATAGGTGATATCATATGGCATTTGTTTTTCTCTGTCTGACTTCACTTATATGATAATGTCTAGGTCCACCCATGTTGCTGCAAATGGCATTATGTTTTTTTACGGCTGAGTAGTATTCCATTGTATATATGCACCACGCCTTCTTTATCCATTCCTCTGTTTACATTTAGGTTGTTTCCATGTCTTGGCTGTTGTGAGTAGTACTGTAATAGCAGCTACTTTGTATGGTTGTTACGAGATTCAAAGAAGTTAGTACAGTTTTTTTTAAAGCATTTGGAAGCCTGGTACATAGTAAATGCTGTATACATGTTAGTTGTATACCATTATTTTAACAAATATGTTGTGCGTTCCTGGCATTTTTTTCCATCTAAAACCCTGCCCTGGGCCTTCAGGCAGCAGCCCCTGCTGTTCTCAGGGAAGGGAGACCACAGCAGAACAGCAGGAACAAAGAGGTACATTTTATTTAGCTTTTGATTTACTAGACAGATTTCTGGTTTTTTAACTTTTTTCTTTTGACATCATTTCAGGCTTGCACAAAAGCCACACAAATACTCCTAAGAATTCCCCTCTACCCTGCATGCAGCTTCCCCAGATACGAACACTTACTGCATTTCCGTGATCATCTTCTTTGCCTTTTTTTTTTTTTCTATTTAAGAGGGAGTTGCAGACATGAGACCCACTTTATCTCTAAATACTTCAGTATTTCGTAGGAGCAAGGACATTCTCTTCTGAGGAAGGAGACATTTTCTTACAACACCTGGTATAATTATCTGGATCAGGGAAGTTGACATGGATGCGTTATGTGATCTAATCTATGGACCTTATTCAGATTTTGCCGATTGTCCCAGGAATGTCCGTTATGGCAAAAGAAACTCTCAGCTAATGAATCACGTTCAGTTTTCGTGTCTTAATTCGTGTCCTTGAATCTGGACAACGCCTCACTTAGGTTCTTCTTTCATGATGTTGACATTTTTGAAAAGATTACCGACCAGATGTTTTGTGGAACGTTCCTCATATCAAGTTTGTCTTGTGTTTCTTCCTTATGAGATTCAGATGACATGTTTTTGGAAGGAATCTCACAGAAGTGACATTGTAAGCTTCTCAGTGCCTCAAACCAAGGGCATGTGTCTATTTGCTGTGGGCTCTGATGTCAGTTTTGAGATCTTGATTAAGGTGGTGTCTGCCAGATTTTTCTGCTGTGAAGTTCCTCTATTTTTTGGTAATAGATAATGATCTTGCAGAGAGATATATTGGAACTATGTAAATATCCTGTCCCCAAAAAACCTTCACTCACCAGTTTTACCCTCTAGTGATTGATACCTCTTCCCTGAAACAAGTATTTTATGATGGCTGTCAAATGGTAACTGTTCTAATTATGCTACACCTTCCACACTTATCATTTGGCACTTTCCTCTAAGGAAGAGGTTTCCCTTCTCCCCTATTCGTTTATTCACACACACACTGTATTTTATAAACGTATATTCCAAGTGTATTACTTGGAATATACATGTTATATACAATATATATACACACGTGTTATATACAGATATATATACACACAGGCATATATTGTTGTGGACTCAATAATTCTTATTTTATGCAGTGCATTACAATGTTGTTTTTTGTGGGTTTTTTTGATGCTCAAATCATCCCAGATTTGAGCGGTGGGAACCCCTTCCAGCTGGCTCGTGTCCTTTTCACACAGCCCATCAGTTGTGGCTCAGCTTCCTGGCACAAGGTGCTCCTGGCTCGCCTTGTACTTTCCTTCCCCTAGTCTTGGAATCAGTCATTTCTCCAAGGATCCCTACTTCCTTTTGGTGGAGACTGTATCTAAACAGATACATGAAACTCTCTGGTGGAGAAAATAGGTTGAGGAAAAGGATGCTCGGATCTCAAAAGCCACATCTCATGGACCACACAACAGATTTGGGGAGAATCTGGTTCTTCACCCTGCCCAGCCTCTGCAGATAATAGGAGAGCAGAAGCCTAAACCCCGCTGCTGGCCATGGTCTGAGGGGCTCCCCAACCCCAGGAGGCTGAGCCCACCTCGTGCTGTAGACACTTGGAGACACTTGCTTTCCCAGAATCCCTTGCAGCTAGGGTGCATGCATGGGACGTGTTTCTATAACTTCCAATTGGGAGCCCCTGGTGCAAGGAAGGTGGTGTCCAGAGACTTTTCTCGGGGGAGCAGTGGGACTTCAGGGATAGCAGGTAGGGGTGCCAGATTTAGACAAAGTAAAATAATAATAATAACATTAAAATATTGTATGGAACATACCCTTTCTAAAATACTATTGTTTTTGTGCAGTTCAAAGTGAACTGGCTCACCTCTGTTTCATCTGGCAACCCTAGGCATGGGATAACAGGAGAGTCTGGACTCCCTCCCCGGCGGGCTGTATGGCAGCCACCCACAGGTAGGTCCCACCAGACCATTCTGTGGAGTGATTTTAGGTGTCATTTCTGGCTACAGAACCCTCCTGCCTGGTCCTCCAGCCCTCCTTGATATTCTGTGGGAACCACAGTGTTCTTATAACAAGTCCCTTTTTTGCTTAAATAAGTACAGGGTGCTGTGAAGGGCCACCTGTGCCTGCCTCTCATTGTGTTGGAGTCATGTGGGGACAAAAGGAGGAATCCCCCAGGTCAGTTCCAGGAAACTGGAGAGTAGAAGGGAGCAGTTCCCCACTTCCTTCCAGAACTTGCAGGATTCCCCAGCCTGCAGCCTGAAGACAGCCACCCACCCATCCCTCCATCCTCCATCATCTACCATCCACCCATCTACCCATCCATCCATCTACCCATCGATCTACCCACCCATCCATCATCCGTCCATCATCTACCATCTACCCACCCACCCACCCATCCATTCATCTGTCCATCCACCCATCATCCCTCCGTCCATCCATCCATCATCTACCATCTACCCACCCATCCATTCATGCACCCATCCATCCATTCGCCCATCCATCATCTACCATCCACCCATCTACCCATCCATCCATCCATCCACCCATCCATCCACCCATCCAACTATCTACCCATCCATCCATCCATCCATCCATCCATCCATCCATCCATCCACCCACCCACCCATCCATACATCTACACATCCATCCGTCCATCCACCCACCCATCCACCCATCCATCCATCCATCCATCCATCCATCCACCCACCCATCCATCCATCTATCCATCCATTCATCCCTCCCTCCATCCATCCGACATTTATTCAACACCTACTGTGTGTTAGGCACTGTCTGGGTCCTAGAGACACTACAGATGAAAAAATACAATAGATACAAGTGTGTCTGCTCCCACATGGAGCTTACATTCACGTGGGGGAGGCAGGCATTAAACAAAACAAGTTACACACGTTCTGTGTCAGTTGGTGAGAAGTGCTATAAAGATCAAAGAACGAGGAAGGGGGCAGGGAGTGCCGAGGCTGGGGCTGTTGGTATTTTACACTGAGTGGTCAGGTGAGGTCAGGTCCCTGAGAAGGTGACATTTGAAAAGGGGGATGGAGGTGAGGGAGGAGCCCAGAGGCAGTCAGAGGGCAGAGAGTTCCAGGTGGAGGGAGCGGCGAGCCCCAAGGTGCTGGGGAGAGAACGTGGCTGGTCCAAGGGCCCAACGGAGGCCACAGGGAGGGAGGGCACGGGCGGGGCGGCGAGAGCCGAGGACAGACTGGGGACAGCCATCGGGCCGTGGGAAGGACTGGGGTTTGACTCCAGGGCAGTGGGGGCCACAGGTGGGTCCGGGGCCTTGGTGGGCTGGGCTCTGACTTCTGTGTTTAAAGGCCATTAAAAGCCACCTTGAGGAGAAGGGGGGAAGGAGGGCCTTCCGAATGAACTGATTTAAACTTGAAACAACCAGGAAAACCAGGATGCCTTTCCCTGAATGACCAGTTTTATTCTACCAAGTTCATTAGTTGTGGGGGAGGGGAGGGGGGGGGGACTTGAGATCTAAAGGTCAAGTTTCCTCACAGGAGTGGGTGGCTGGAAAATTCAGCGCACCTCACAGGCATCTCCTATTTATTCCTCGCCACAACCCCACAATACCCCATTTACAGATGGGGAAACCGAGGCCCAGCGGAGCCGAGCACCTTGCCCAGGCCCCCAGGCCATGGGTCCCGCCCAGGCCTATCTGTCCCCTGAGCTCAATCCCAGACCTGCCTTGGTCACGAGCTTCTTTCCAGCCTGAGTTGCCTCTGGCGAGCCCTTGCACTCTGTGGGACTACGGAAATGACCAGAAGCCCAGCCTGCCCTTCCGGCTGCCCTGCCGATACGCCCCACCCTCCCTGCTGGGCTGGCCTGGAAGCACCAGCCCTGGCCCATGGGTGGATTGAGACGAAGCATCTCTACTGATGGGCGTGGACCTGGGCTAACACGGTTTTGCCCCCCAGATAAGATGGCCTTGTCACGCAGGGGTGCGTGTGGACACAGCGGCGAGGACAGCTTGCAAGTCCCAGAGAGGCCCAGGCGAGGTCAGCGAGGACTGTCTTCCCCCGCCAGCTGGTCTGGTGGCGCAGGCAGGCCAGGCCTGGAGCAGGCAGCAGGACCAAGACCCCCCTTCCCCCCTTCCCAGGGCTGCTAGGACGACCTGCCCACTTCCGGACAAGGCTGGCAGAGCCACGAGACGTCTGATCCCAGATGGAAAATTGAAACCACGCTGCTCCGTCACTACAGCCATTTGTCACTGGACGAGGGTGCATATAAACAGCTTAATTCAAACCACACTGCCACCCCCTCCACTCCCGCCTTTCCGGAGCTTTCCCTCGGCTGGCTTCGAGGTAACAAATACAGTGCAAAATCAAAATGAATGGCCCTCTTTCCTACTCCTTGTTGAGCTGAGCGTTGCTAAAATGCTTTATCTTGTCTTCACGTCAGCCCCATGACATAAGAATTGTTATTATGCCCACTTGTCAGAGGCCCGAGTTAAATCATTGGGCCAAAGTCATGCAGAGAAGAGGCAGAGCCAGATGCTAGCCAAACCTTCCCGTAGATCCAGCTGCCCCTCTGTGACCTTGGCCGCTACGCCGGGGCACACAGCGCCCAGGTGCACAGCCAGAACGTCAAACCTGCGCTGGATCCCAGGTCCACTCCACTTGCTGAGTGTAGGCGGTGTTTGAGGTCCCTCTCTGAGCCCCAGTGGGAGACCCACCCACCTTGGAGACTTGTCCCACAGCTGATAGGTCTGAGCTGGGCTTCATCCTCAAACCACGTGCCCATCAGCTTCTCTCACCATCTCAAAAATCTTTTTAATCTCTGGTATCATCAAGCAAGGGAGTATAACTAAAGAATGAGGAGCCCCCGGGTTAGAGTCCCTCTGGGGTCCCTTCTGGCTGTGTGATCTTGGGCAAATTCCTTAACTTCTCTGTGCTTCCATTTCCTTATCTGTACAAGGGGCCCAGTAATAGTACCTATCTCATAGAGCAGTCCCGAGGAGGAGTCGATGAGATAGTGTGTATAAGGTGTTTAAAACAACACCTGGACTCTTTACTCAAGGCTGATGAATGATACAATAACAAAGGAAGCCCTGCAAATGTGTCTGATTGTATCACAATAATAAGTGAATGGTTATAAAACTAGCTGAGCAGCAAAAAGTGCTCATACTAGCAACACGTGGATGAACAAGTGAGTGAATGAATGAACATGAAACTGGCCAGACTAGACCAGCAGAAGCCCACGGGAGCCTGGCCCTGTTTTCCGGTGTCAGGAGCCCTGGGCTGTAGGTGAGGGTTTGTGTGGTTGTAAACCGAGCCCACACGGATGGAAGGGGGAGAATTTGATTTCCCTGTGCAGGAAACCTGTGAGCTTGGATCCACAGGCTGCTTCCCCAGCCCTACGAGGAGAGAATTTGTTTCTGTAAGGCCCCCTTCCCCGTGTTCACCCTGCCCGCCTCGTTCAGTGATTCTAGCTGAAGTAGTGAAAACAGTGAAGGGGAGTAATTCTCCCGGTGAGTTGTCTGGGGAGTGGTGACCAATCCTTTTCCAGCCAGAGTCTCGGAAGGCAGTGGATTGGAGGCTGGGAGCCTCAGGTGACAGTTTAAGTGTCCTCCCCGCCTGGTGTTCTGGGCTTAGAAAATCAACGGAGAAAAGGAGGTCTTGTGTTTTCTCATGCACGCGTGTGTGTATGCGTGTGTAAAGGGAGAGTCCAGGGTAAAGGAACAGCGGGGAGCACGAATACTTTCATAAGACCGAGCTACTGTACCCAGAATTAATGTGACACTGCATCTTTAAGATTGTATGGTTGAAACCAGACAGCCACCGTATTCCAAAACTCCTCCCCATTTCACCCGAGCCAGGCAGTGTTCTCAGCTCTTTACAAATATTAACTTATCAGTCCTCAAAACAGCCTCATGCGGCAGCTACCGGTATTATCTCCATTTCAGAGATGAGGAAACAGGCACAGAGAGGGTAGGTGACTTACCCAAGGTCACACAGGCTGGAAGGAACAGAGCCAGGATTTGAGCCCGAGCAGTTGGGTTAAACTGCCTGCTCCTGACCGCTAGGCCACGCCACCCTCAGAGGGAGTCCCTGACCCAGGGTCGCTCACAGCCACATTTCAGGGCCACGTGACAGGATGTGACCAGAAAGGTGGGCATCAGTTTCGTAACACACTTAATTCTTCAAACTTGGCTCCGAATGGCTTTCAGAGTTCCCAACTCATGCGTCAAAACCAGAAGGGCACTCTTCTTGTTGTTATAAATGTATTCACTTATTTATATATTTTTTTGGCTGTGTTGGGTCTTTGTTGCTGTGCGCGGGCTTTCTCTAGTTGCGGCGAGCGGAGGCTACTGTTCGTTGTGGTGCACGGGCTTCTCATTGCGTTGGCTTCTCTTGTGGAACACGGGCTCTAGGCGCATGGGCTCAGCAGTTGTGGCACACGGGCTTCAGTAGTTGCAGCACACAGGCTCAGTAGTTGTGGTGCACGGGCTTAGCTGCTCCGTGGCATGTGACATCTTCCCAGACCAGGGCTCAAATCCGAGTCCCCTGCATTGGCAGGTGGATTCTTAACCACTGTGCCACCAGGGAAGTCCAAGAAGGACCCTCTTAAAAGCAAGTCAAGAAAGAAAGTCCGGGAAACCATTCCAAATCGGAGGAGACAAAGGAACGGGGTAACTACACACAAGTGGGTCCTGGACCCGGGAAATAAAGGCTTCTTAGAGGCTTCACTGGGATGACCTTGAGAGTGAGCTGTGGGTTACACAGTAGTATTGTGACATGTTAGAGTACACGAAATATATTATGATGCCCTAATAGTACAGGCCAACCTTGGTTTATTGCACTTTACTGCGTTTCGTGGATACTGTGTGTTTTACAAATTGCTGGTTCGTGGCGACCCTGTGTCTAGCAAGTCTATCAGTGCCATTTTTCCAACAGTATTTGCTCACTTCCTGTTTCTGTGTCATATTTTGGTAATTCTCACAATATTTCCAACTTTTCCATTGTTGTTATATTTGTTATGGGGATCTGTGATCAGTGATCTTAATGTGACTCTTGTAATTGTTTGGGGGCACCACAAACCACACCCATATTAGAAGGCAGACTTAATCCATAAATATCGTGTGTGTTCTGACCAATCCAGAGACCAGCCGTTCCGCCCTCTGCCCCTCTCCTCGGGCCTCCCTATTCCGAGACACAACAATATTGAAATTAGGCCAATTAATAACCTTGCAATAACCTCTCAGTGTTTCAGGAAGAGTCGTACATCTCTCACTTTAAAGCAAAAGCTAGAAACGATGAAGCTTAGTGAGGAAGGCTTGTTTAAAAGCCAAGACAGGCCCAAATCGAGGCCTCTCTTGCCAAACTGTCAGCCAATTTGTGAATGCAAAAGAAATGAAGGAAATTAAAATGCTGCTCCAGTGAACACAGGGATGATAAGAAAGTGAAACAGGCTTACTGCTGATACGGAGAAAGTTTGAGTGATCTGGATAGAAGATGAAACCAGCTACAACTTTCCTTTATGCCAAAGCCTAATCCGGAGCAAGGCCCCAGCTCTCTCCAGTTCTACGAAGGCTGAGAGAGGGGAGGGAGCTGCAGGAGGAAAGTCTGAAACAAAGGTCGGTTCATGAGGTTGAAGGACAGAAGCCGCCTCCGCAGCACGAAAGTGCCAGGTGAAGCCGCAGGTGCTGAGGGGGCAGCTGCAGCACGTCCTCCAGAAGCTGTGGCTCAGGTCACCCATGAAGGTGGCTGCACTGAACAAGAGATGATCGCTGTCGAGGAAACAGCCATTAAGAACACTCATGGTTCATGGGAGGAGGTCCAAATATTGACATACACAGGAGTTTGGAAGAAGTCGATTCCAGCCCTCATGGACAGCTTTCAAGGGTTCAGAATTTAGTGGAGGAAGGAACTGCAGATGTGGTGGAAACAGCAAGAGAACTAGAATTAGAAGTGGAGCCTGGGGGCTTCCCTCGTGGCACAGTGGCTAAGAATGCACCTGCCAGTGCAGGGGACATAGGTTCGAGCCCTGGTCCGGGAAGATCCCACACACAGAGCAACTAAGCCCGCGCGCCACAACTAGTGAGCCTGCGCTCTAGAGCCTGTGAGCCACAACTACTGAGCCCACGTGCCACAACTATTGAGCCCGCGTGCCTAGAGCCCGTGCTCCACAAGAGAAGCCACCGCAATGAGAAGCCCGCGCACCGCAACAAAGAGTAGCCCCTGCTCACCACAACTAGAGAAAGCCCGTGCGCAGCGACGAAGACCCAAGGCAGCCAAGAATAAATAAATTAATTAAGAAAACAAAAGTGCACTGGAAATAACATTTAAAAATAAAAGTAGAGCCTGAAGACGTGACAGAATTGATGTGATCTCATGATAAAACTCGAATGGAGGGGCAGTTGCTTCTTATAGATGAACAAAGAAAGTGGTTTCTTGAGATGGAATCTACTCCAGGTGAAGATGCTGTGAAGATTGTTGAAATGACAACAAAGGATTTAGATTTTTTTTTTTTTTGGCCACGCCGCGCGGCATGTAGGATCTTAGTTCCCCAAGCAAGGATGGAACCTGTGCGCCCTGCAGTGGAAGCGCGGAGTCCTAACCACTGGACAGCCAGGGATGTCCCAAGGATTTAGAATATTATATCAACTTAGTTGAGAAAGCAGGGTTTGGGAAGACAGACTCCAATTTTGAAAGAAGTTCTATTGTGGATCAAATGCTATCACACAGCATGATATGCTACAGAGAAATTGTTCACGAAAGTCAATCGATGCGGCAAACTTGACTGTTCTCTTATTTTAAGAAATTGCCGCGAGTGAGGCGGCGGGGCAGGGCTGGCACCTCCCCCAGCAGCCGTGGCGTATACCGGCCTCACCTTGCCTCTCATCGTGATGAGCGTGTTCTGGGGCTTTGTCGGTTTCCTGGTGCCCTGGTTCATCCCTAAGGGTCCCAACCAGGGAGTTATCATCACCCTGTTGGTGACCTGCTCCGTTTGCGGCTACCTCTTTTGGCTGATTGCAATTCTGGCCCAACTCAACCCTCTCTTTGGACCACAGTTGAAAAATGAAACCATCTGGTACCTCAAGCATCACTGGCCTTGAGTAAGAAGACCTGCTCGCCAGGGCTCAGTCATTGAGGTCACGAAGAGAACTCCTCTAGATGCAAAATCACCTCCATACCCAGACCACCTTCCTTGCGTCGCCCACTTTGGCCGTCAGCTGCCTTAAATGTTCCCACCACGTTTGAATATCTTACTCTACAATGCAGTATTTTTTCCTGTCGCCTTTTTTGCACTTTGATGAATGATGTGCCTATTGAATCTAAACTGTGCTGCCTCTATAAAATGTTTATGTACTCTTCCGAGATAGAAAATGCTGTTCTTCTGAGAAATAACATTACTCTCTCCTTGGAAACTGTGGATTTGAAGATGGCTCCTGCCTGCTCACAACACGAGAATCAGCGAAGTGTTTAAAAACTGTTACATGACAATAAGACTCCAGTGGGGCCGTCAGTAAGAGAACATGCTCAGAGGGAAAATCTGTCCCATCAGAATTATACCAAAGTATATTTTCAGGATGAATTTCTTATTTCTGCCCTCCTTTGGAATAAATTATTTTTCTGCTCTCTAAAAAAAAAAAAAAGAAAGAAATTGCCGCAGCCATGCCATCCTTCAGTAGCCACCGCCCTGATCAGTCAGCGGCCATCAACAACCAGGCAAGACCCTCCACCAGCAAAAAAGAGGACGACTCGCTGAAGGTTCGGATGATGGTTAGAATGTTTTAGGAATGAAGGCACGTACATTGTTTTTTCAGACTTAATGTAGTTGCACACTTAACAGGCTACAGTATAGTATAAACATAACTTTCATATGCACTGGGAAACCAAAAAATTCAGGAGATTTATTGCAATATTTGCTTTATTGCAGTGGTCTGGAATCGAGCCAGCAATATCTCTGAGGTTTGGCTGTATTATACTCTGGTAAGATGTTAAATTTCCTGATTTGGGTCATTTTATTGTATTCAGGTAGTAATAGAAAGTCGTGTTCTTAGCAAACACACACCAGAGCGTTTAGGGAGAAAAGTGGCTGATGTTTGCAACTTACGTATATATTATATTTACATGAAAACATATATAGGGGAAGAATGTAAAAT
>NW_006796283.1:230105-240165 GCF_000442215.2 Lipotes vexillifer
GAAAGAATGTAAAATGTAAATGAATCTGGGTGAAGGTAAACGGGAATCCCCTTTATTATTGCAACTTTTCTGTTGTAATTATACCAAAATAAAAAGTTACAGAAAATAACAACCAAAAAAAAGGAAGGAACCCCAAATCTGTGATGTCACAGCGCAGCCCGGCACCTGTCTTCCAGATTCTCGACATCCACCGACACTGAAACACACCTGTGCACTCTCAGTCCCCCAGTGGCTGCCGCAGATTACCACGTTCAGGTGGGTGGCCCATTGCTTGGATTGTTTGAGAGGCCCTGGCTGCCCTGGGCATCCTCGCCTCTTCCTCCCAGCTCCAGAGATGCCAAAAGCATCCACTGTGTGCCAGGCACTGGAGCTGACCCTGGTGGTTCCAGGGTCAACGAGGCAGACTCCGCCCCCGCCCTCGCCCTCAGGGAAGCAACAGACACAGGACAGGAATTGCAAGGTTGAGGAGGGTCCAAGGAGAGGTGCTCTGGGAACCTACTTGTCTGGAGCAGGGTGGGAGCGGAAAGGCTTCCAGGTGGAAATAATTTACACCAAGGCCCAAAGGAGGAGAGGGGGCAAAATGCTTCCCGGCAAATCTGTGAGTTCGGTACGAGCCCATTTTATAGGTGGGCAAACTGAGGCTCCAGGCGTGTAATTAACTTGCCCAAGGTGCTGTGGCTAGGACGTGGTGGCCTTGGGCTCCACACTGGAACACTGCTACACCCTCCTAAGAGCAAGAGGTGTGACATCTATGGGGAGACCAGAACCCACTCCAGGAGAGGGGACACCCCTTCCATCCCCAGGAGCCAAGGATACAGATAGCTAACAGGATTTTCAGGAACCACTGTCTCTAGTGTCTACTTTTTGCTGACCTATTTCCCCAGAAATTCTATAGACTAAGATCCAGATTTCTTCCCCCGATAATGAAATCGGAGTGATCACACCAATGGGAAAATTGGGCCCAAGGTCCCCACTCAACCTGATCTTTCAACTTCTCAGCCTTCTACCTGCCGGAGCTGCCTGGATGTCCGGGGAGCAGGGGAACACCGCAGACAAGGATGCCCAGGTAAGGAATCTGCGTGTGGGGCAGGCCCAGCCCTGCCACTTAGAAGCCCTGACATCTTGAGTCTAAACCTCCACCTTCTTGTCCCTAAAATACAGACAGTAATAGTACCCACAGCCTTGGCTCAGGGCTGGACAAACTTTATGACGACGGCGGCGACGTTGATCAGAATGACGATGATTTTGAGGCTGAAACACTTCATTTTCTCCATTCGTGGCCCAGATGCTAAGGAACTAGGTCCAAATCTCACTCTTTGGCCAGCTCCTTTCCTTCCAGACTGTGTGGGTTTGTTTTTCCCCTTGTTTCTTTGCCAAAAGCAAGAGTCACAAACCTCACCACCTGCCCCTTTGGAAGAGAATTATTATTTTAACCAAAAGAACAGTGATGGCAAACCTTAGGGGACCTTAGGAAAACCCTAAAGTGTCAGCAGGGATGGGTCCCAGCAAACCTCAGGCTCCACGTTTCACCTCTCAGTAGCCTCTTCCTGTGTCATTGCTGCATTGGCCCCAGGGGCTTGGGGACCTCACCCCAAAGTATAGTCGAGGAGAGACAGTTCAGAAGCTGGCCCCGGGGAAGATTCCAACAGTGTTTTCATTTGCGCTGGACCTGTGGCCTCAGCTCACCTGGCCAGCTGCCTTTCAGAATGGCCCCAGGCGGCTCTCTTTTTGACAGTGGTCTTCAGTGATTAGTATAATGGTCACAGGACAACTGCATCTCCTGACCCCAGGAGAGGGCACATCCCAGGTTGGGGCTGCTCCTTCCATGCCTGGGAGGCAAGGATGCAGGTAACTAACAGGGTTTTCGGGGACCACTGTCTCTAGTCTCCACTTTTTTGCCGAAAGTCTATAGACTAAGAACCAGATGAAATTGGAGTGATCACACCATCCTCAGCATTTAAGATGGCAATGCCAAAATTTTGTGGCTGTGTAGAGATGCACCACACTGCGTGATCACGTATCCTAACTTCCGGCAAGAAGGCAAGACTTAAGAAATCGAGATGTGAATAATAAGGCTGCTCCAACACTGTTTATGGATGGCGCTCATTCATCCACAGATGCGTTCTCAGAGTGCTTGCCCTTGGCTGAGCACCGCCGATGGAGTGGTTCCCAAAGGTGCCGTGATTCAGGGATGCTGGACGGTGGACCCGCCAACACCCTCGAGAACGGCAGTCGGGGGCGTGCGTTGCCATGAAGTGGGCGCATTCATGTGTGCGGTCAGGGAGGCTTCCTGGAGGAGGAATCCGGTCTTTATCCTAGGAGCAGTGGGCTACGGCAATTGAGGTTTTAATCAGGGCGGGGGACACGATCACATTTGCATTTTGAAAGCGTGTTCTGGCTACAGTGTGGAGAATGGATGGTTGGAGTTCAGAGTGGGAGCCAGGGAACCCGGGAGGAGACGTTAGCCCAGCCCTGGTGAGAGGCCCACAACCAAATATTTCTAAAGTGCTTCCCTCCACTTCTGGGCGGTGTGGCCGAGGGGATGGAGAGAAGTGGGTGGGTTGAGAGATACTGAGGGGGCCACCCTGACAGGACTTGGGGGTTCATGGGCTTTGGGCAGAGGGAGAAGGCAGGGTCACAGTCACCTCCAGGTGACTGGCTTAGAGAAACTGGTCCAGGTGGTGTCTGCCTGGCCAGGTAACTCAGGTGGGAGGGGGAAAGAAAAATCTTTGTCGTGGTAAATTTAAAAAATACAAAACATAATCTGCAGTACAATATCCTTGTTTTAAAATGTACAAAAAAAAAGACTGAAAGGAAATTCACCAAAGATCAACAGAGGTTCTCTCTGAACACAGGATTCTCCTCTTTCTACCTTTTTCTGTTTCCCAAATGATCGCTAATGACCGTGAACTAATACGATAATTAGGGAAAACCACAAGTGAAAATCGATATGCATTCGATCAATTCTAGGACAATCCTTGCCTCTGATGGAGGTTGTTTTTCAGTCTTTTCTAGAGAGTAAGTCTGGCTGCTCAGAGCAGGGAGAGAAAAGTCCCATAGTTGGGACTCCATAGTTTAACCTCACCCATTTCCACCAGGAGCTGCCAGCCAGCCTCTGTCCTCACCATCTCTGCAAGAAATTTTTGCTCCATTTGTTAAATCCAGGTGTGTGGATTGTATTCTGAATTCTAAAAGAATTTTCTTTTTTGAGTTCAGTGTCACATTTTCTCCCTTTCTCTCCCGAGGAAACGTGCAAAGCACACCACACTCCAAGTGCTTGACATCTTCCTGTGGTACTTGGGCCTTTCTAAAAAAGGGAGGTGTTCCCTTCCCTGGCTTCAAAAGCATGGAGAGGTGCACTGTTTTGTTTCACGCCTGACCCCGAGAAGATAGGATTTGGGTGGGGAAGAGCCCCTCGGAAGCAGCCTCCCCCATAAATCCCATCTGTTTGCTCAGGAAGGACAAAAGGCTGAAACGTTTTAAAACGTGAGCCTGAAGGACTGAGTCTGGCACAGGGGGACCCTGCTGACCGTCTGGGGAAGGTCGCGGCCCCATTCCAGGGAGATGAACCCCCCAAATGCAAATGCAGGGGAAGGAGGCCGTGCTCCAGGCCTCTGCGGCCTCCAGCCAGTGATTGCCAAAGGGCTTTCCCCCACCACGGGTGCAGCCAGGTGCTGTAGCCCTGGAGGCCCGGGAAGAACTTGACCCCTTTGGTTCTGCAAAGGGTTGGACTTTTAGTTGCGTTCCTGATCCAAGAGTCCAGAACTCAGCCTGCGTGAGAGGTGACTGTCCCTCCTTGAAGAACTTTGGAAGACAGTTATTCTGCCTTGACTAATAGTAGTAATGATGACAATGCTAGTAATGATAGTGATAGCAGTGGTAATCATAACAGTGATGATAGTATTAATATTGGTAGCGAGAGTAACAATAGTCATTAACAGTGATAATGATGGTATTAATAGTAATAATAGTGATGGCAGGAGTAACAGTAGTGATCACAATCGTGGTAGTAATAGTATAGCAGGAGGAATAGTAAGAATAGTAACACTACCACTACCAGTAGTAGCAACTCCCACTTACTAGTCGCTCTGTCCCAAACGCTGTTGGGAGCACGAGACAGAAATGAACACCTTACTCTCCACGGCATGAGAAAGGTCCTGCTACTACCGTCCTCTGTTTGTAGATGAAGAAACTGATTTCCCCAGAGTCTCCCAGCTGTTAAGAGGCAGGGCCAGGATTTGAACCCAAAACCATGTCACTTCCCAGGCCCGGTGTGTGTTCGCAATCCGGCTGCCCAAGAGAATCACGGGGACGCAGCTAAGGCCCGGGCCCGTGCCAGGGACTCTGATCTGCCGGCCTGCGGGGAGCCTGGTGCCGGTTTTGTGCTGTAGGCTCCCAAGGTGACGCTAGCACTCAGCCAGGGTTGACCGTCACCACGCTACACCATAGTTCTCTCCGTCGGGGAGGCAGCAGGACCCACAAAGGTTATATAGCTTATCACCCACCCATCGGCTTTCTGATTCAAGAGGTCTGGGCGGGGCCTAGGAGCCTGCATTTCTACTAACTTCTCAGGGGTTGCTGATGCCGCTGGCCAGGCACCCCACTCTGAGAAGCCCTGCTCGGCCCAGATCCCACCTCCCGGGCAGAAACCTGGTCCATGCGTCCACGCATCCACTCAGCAAACTAGCGAACGCCTACCGCGTGCCAAGCCCTCCGCCAACTGTGAGTGACGAAGCAAAAGGAGAGCTTACACGTGTGCATCCGCCCTTCCTCCCCCGGCAGTGTGGAGCACGCGGGGGTCATGCGGGATAAAGGACAGTCTCTTCCCAGGGCTGGGCTAAGGGCTTCTCCCGGGTTCCCTGGCTCCCACTTGAGGATAAGGGATGGTCCTCGTTATACGGACTGGACGGGAGGGGCTGCCCTGACCCTCGGCGAAGCGTGTGGGATGCTCCTTTGTCCTCAGCCCCCGAGCTAATCCACCGTCCAAACGTCCCCTCTGAACTGCTTACATAAGTGTTCCCCGAGGCCCGGAAACTTCCAGATGGGCCTGTGGCCCATCCCACCAGCTGCTTCTGGGATGTCAGCCCCGGCCTCTTTCCTGGGCCCTGGAATTCCTGGAAGATCCTGACATGCAGCAGCTGCCGAGGTGTCTGGGAAGGCCAGGCGTGCAGAGGGAGCGTGTCAAGCAGGCTTTGTGCTCCTGGCTCCTCCCACAGGCAGCTGCAAGGGGGAAGAGCTGGGTCCCTGTGACCCCGAACATCTGGGCCCAGCACACACCAGCCTCGCAGAAGGCACGCCAGCCGCCTCCCCTCAGCAGAACAGTCTGTCCTTGTCCCTCTGCCCCGCTCGAACGCTTTCCGGTGACGAATCTCCTCTCACCTGCCCGCAAGTCACCCTCACGGCCACATGCAGGCAGCCACTGGAGTTCCAGGCCTCCAGGTCCTTCAGAATCACCTGGAAAGCTGGCTTAAAAATGCCCATTTGGGGGCTGCACCCAGAGAGCCTTGTCCTGTAGGTCTGGGAGGGGTCTGGGGATCTTCACTTTTGATGAGGTCCCCAGGCGATGCGGGGGTTCCTCGGACCACACGTTGAAAAACACTGACACAGCCGGTATTTTGTACAATTTTGTACAAATATATATGTAGTCAAGGGAGGCTATCTATTTTATATCTATATATGTATACAGATATTTCGATATTTATTATATTAGTTTTCTAGGGCTGCCATAACAAAGTACCTAAACTGAGTGACTTAAAACAACGGACATGGGGCTTCCCTGGTGGTGCAGTGGTTAAGAATCCGCCTGCCACTGCAGGGGGCATGAGTTCGAGCCCTGGTCCGGGAAGATCCCACATGTTGCAGAGCATCTAAGCCCATGCACCACAACTACTGAGCCTGTGCTCTAGAGCCCACGAGCCACAACTGCTGAGCCTGTGTGCCACAACTACTGAGGCCTGCGTGCCTAGGGCCCGTGCTCCACAACGAGAAGCCACTGCAATGAGAAGCCTGCACACCGCAGTGAAGAGTGGCCCCCACTCACTGCAGCTAGAGAAAGCCCGCGCGCAGCAACGACGACCCAACACAGGCCCCCCAAAATTAATTAATTAAAAACAAAAACAAAAGAAACCCAGATATATATTTTCCCAGTCTGGAGGCCAGAAGTCCAAAAATCAAGGTGTTGGCAGGGTCACCTCCCTCGGAAGGCTCTAGGGGAAGATCCTTCCAGCTGCTGGTGGCCCCAGACTTTCTTTGGCTTGTGGCCACACCCCTCCAAATTGGCCTTCAAGCAAAAGTACGGGGAAGGTGCCTGAGTTCAGTTCCACCCCAGGAACAGAGCCGCAGGCTGGGTCCCTGGCCCTTCTTCAAAGCAGTCAGGCTTTGCCCTACAGCCAGCAAAGTGGCTGATCAAACGACAGATTTTTCTGAGACCGCACACTTCCAGCTGGCATCTGCCTGTCAACACCTACAGTCCTCACCCCCCGCCCCGTTCCCCTCCCTCCTGGCGTCTCCTGCCAGCTCCTTTCCTTCCCCTCTGACGCCTGACCCTGGGCCTCTTCCCTTCCCCTTGGACCCACCCTACCTGAAAAGCTTTAAGTGCCATTAACGTGAAGGTCACCCTACATCCCCCTTCAGCTTTTGCCTCCCTGAGTTCCAGGTCCATAGAGTTCCAGGGCCAACCACCCACTGGCCTGCCCACTCAGATGTCTTCCAGACACTTTGCTTTCCGGTTATGAAGGTAGCAAGCCTCTGAGCCTATCTGAGCCCCCGCTAGTAACCGTGACCTTGGAGGACTGCTGTAAGATGCAGCAGTAATGCTAAGCACAGGGCAAGCGCCCAGAATCAGAGGTGAGCATCTCACAAGGCAGATGTAAAATGCACACCCGCCCTTCCAGGTTGGAGTGCCCAGAGCTGGGAAACAGGGCCTTGGCCAGGTTCTCTCACCTTCCCAGGTCAGAGGAGGCAGCTGCTCTCCAAGGTTCTTGGAAGGACCCTTCCCTTTATTCTCTGTTGCATGAAACTTAAAGCCAGTGGGGAATCCTTCCTGTCCTCCAGCATAAGTTTTGGGATTTAAGTGGCAGTCTCCCCTGGAACGGAGCTCAAGGACTTGAACTGACTCTTACTAAAGTGTAAATGACCGACAGCAGATCAGTTCCCAAGAAAGAGCAAGTACCAGGACCCTGGCCTTGGGGTCGGGGGAGCAGGCACCCCCCACCTACAGTCAGCAATCAAGGGGCACCTCCCAAAGGAGGCGGTACAGAACTGCCCACCACTAGGGGGCAGCAGAGCACCAGGGATCAGTTTACAAATACAAAGGGAAGGGTCTGAATTGGTACTTTGATAAGTTGTGAAACTCCTGCCCACCCCGTCTAGGCAGCCCCCTTCTTCCTTCCAATTGAATCCACGTTCTGTCCAAGCATCCCCCAGGTGGAGGTCCAGAATGGGCCCAAATGAATCAGGAACCTCATTCCTCACGTGCAGTTTTGCCCAACTAGAGAAAGAAGCACGTTACACCTTATTCAAGTCATACGGACCAGCCCTAATACTGCTGACTTCGTATTGCCTCAGTCCAGCAGAGTCAGCCTCACCTGGAAGCTCGCTGGAAATGCAGACTCTCAGGTCCCACCGCAGACCCACAGCATCAGACTCTCTGAGGGTAGGCCCAGCAATTTGTTTTATTTATTTATTTATTTAAGTATAGTTGATTTACAATGTTTGTTAATTTCTGCTGTACGGCAAAGTGATTCCGTTATACATACGTATGTTCTTTTTCATTATTCTTTCTCATTGTGGTTTATCACAGGATACTGAATATAGTTCCCTGGGCTCTAGAGTAGGATCTTGTTTATCCATTCTTTTTTTTTTTAAAGCTAGATTTTATTCATTTTTATTTTATTTTATTTATTTATTTTTGGCAGGGTTAGGTCCTTGTTGCTGCATGTGGGCTTTCTCTAGTTGAGGCGAGTGGGGGCTACTTTTTGTTGCAGTGCGCGGGCTGCTAATTGCGGTGTCTTCTCTTGTTGTGGAGCGCAGGCTCCAGCCGCACGGGCTTCAGAAATTGTAGCACACGGGTTCAGTAGTTATGGCTCATGGGCTCTAGAGCGCAGGCTCGGTAGCTGTGGGCTTAGTTGCTCTGCAGCCTGTGGGATCTTCCCGGACCAGGGCTCGAACCTGTGTCCCCTGCACTGGCAGGTGGATTCTTAACCACTGCGCCACCAGGGAAGCCCTATCCATTCTATATATAGTAGTTTGTATCTGCTAATCCCAAATTTCCAATTCATCCCTCCCCCATACCCCCCTCCCCCTTGGCAACCAGAAGTGTTTTCTCTATATCTGTTTCATAGATAAGTTCATTTGTGTCATTTTTTTTTTCTTAGTTGCAGCATGCAGGATATTTAGTTGCGGCATGCGGGATCTAGTTCCCTGACCAGGGATCAAACCCGGGCACCCTGCATTGGGAGTGTAGATTCTTAATTGCTGGACCACCAGGGAATTCCCTGTGACATATTTTAGATCCCACATATAAGTGATATCATATGATATTTGTCTTTCTCTTTCTGACTTCTTTCACTTAGTATGATCATCTCTAGGTCCATCCATGTTTCTGCAAATGGCATTATTCTGTCCTTTTTCATGGCTGAGTAGTATTCCATTGTGGATACATACATCTTCTTTATCCATTCATCTGTTGATGGACACTTAGGTTGTTTAGGCAATTTGGGTTTTAACATCCCTCCAGGGCATTCTGATCGTCTCAGGGTTGAGAACCACTGCTTTCAATGTAGCAGGCAAGATGGTAACACTGGTTCGTGTTCAGTCATGTGTCAATACTGCTCTGAGGAAGAAAAGCCCAGTTTGGTGCAGTTTGCTGCAAGGATGTTGTTCTGGAGCAGGGATCCAGCCTGGCAGGACTCAGCCCAAGCTGGGCCAGGTGGGTGGTTAATGTGAAGGACGAGTGAGTCAGTTATGGCCATACAGCATCGTGACCCAGTCCCTAATCCACTCCCAGGAGGAGGAATTAGAAAGTGGTCTTTGGGTTGTCAGTTCTCCAAAATGAGAACGTCTACAGCTAAAAAGGAAGCCCAGTCCTTTTCCTGACACTAGAAAAGAGGCTGCCCATCAGGGGTGTTCAGGAGGGAGGGGAACCCCCTACCTGGGTTCAAATCCCTGCTCTACATTTAGAAGCTGGGCCACCCTATTCAGTGATTCAACCTCTCTGATCCCCAGCTCCCGCCCTATACAATGGGGGGCGACAATAGTACACACCATATAAGCTTGTTGTGGGGACGAAATATGATAATTCATGTGACACTCTGGCCAGAGTAAGTGCTCAACAAGTGTTAGTGAGTTTTGAATAAATGGGTCGTTTAACTTGTAAAACTCTATGGTTTCCCAGGCAGTCTGGCTGCTCCTTAAAAAGTTATAGGGTTACTGTATGATCCAGCCATTCTACTTATGCACCCAAGAGAGATGAAAACTTAGGTACACACAAAAATTTGCACACGAACGTTCATAGCAGCACTATTCACAGCATCCGAAAAGTGGAAACAACCCAAATGTCCATCAACGGATGTATGGATAAGCAAAACGTGGTCCCTCCACAGAATGGAATAGTATATTGGCCATAAAAAGGGATAAAGCACTGATACAGGCTGCAACGTGGATGAACCTTGAAAACGTTATGCTCGGGTGAAAGAAGCCAGACACGGAAGACCACGGCTTGTAGGCTTCCATGTGTATGAAACGTCCAGAAGAAAACCCAAAGAGACAGAGAGCAGATTAGTGGTTGCTGGGGCTGGGATGGGGGTGGGGGGATCGGAGCGGATGGCTAAGAGTACAGGGATTCTTTTAGGGGTGATGGAATATTCTAGAAGTCATTGTATTGATGGTTGCAAGGCTCTGAATATGCCAAAACCCACCCAGTTGTGTACTTTAAAAGGGTGAATCGTGTGGCGTGTGAATTATATCCCAAAAGAGCTCCTTTAAAAAAAACCCATGTTTTCCCCATGAGACGCCCTAAAGCTATTTTTTTTATTGTTAATGAGGGGCGGGGAGGGAAAGA
>NW_006796283.1:240192-264504 GCF_000442215.2 Lipotes vexillifer
GACCTGTGAACATTTTGATTTTTTCCCAAATTGACCCCTAAGCAAAAACGTTTAGAAAAGGTACCCGAGTTCAATTTCATCTCCAAGTTAGGGCTCTGTCCTGCAGCCCCTCCTTCAAGGTCAGCCCTTCATAACACAGCAAAGTAGAGCAGCCCATCAAATTGTGGGTTGTTGTTTTTTTTTAAAGGCTACAGACTTTCCAGCTGGATTTTGTCTGAAAACATCATACAGTCCCTGAGGTGGGTTAAGTAAGCCCCTAAGATCTTTGGGGGCTTGGGGCTAAATTATCAGCAGAAGAATTGCAGCATCTCCAGGCCCAGGGAGCCAGGCTCTGTGTCTACAGCTGTCCTTGCAGGCAGCTGCCCGGGAGGCCTGCCCTAGCCTTATCTGCAGGAGGAAATGTCCCCACCCTGCTCCAAATGTTTGTCCAGAAGGATAGGGCCAAGCAGAGTCCCACATCCCCAGCCAGAAAGTCTCCCCCTCCCCACTCTGGAGGAGGAGTCACCAGGGAATAGATGGGGCTCCCGGCACGTGTGCTTCCCACGGGGACCGAAGGATTCTGTCCGCAGTCTCCCCTCTGGCTCAGATCGCCCCACACCTTCCCATCACCATCTCACGACTTCAGTTTCAGGGCTGGGGGTGGCCCTAAGGTCTCGGAGCCTGCCCCTACCCCCAGTACAAACTTATCACTTCTCCCAAGTCCCCTACACCCCAGGGCCTTTGCACAGGCTGTCATGGGAAGGTTCCACCAGGTGCCAGCTGTGTGCCCTTGGACAAGTCACTCCCTCCCGGGCCTCACATCCTCACTGGTCATTTGAGGAGCTTCCTCAATGACCAGTGGGGATCGGAGGGCCCAGAGTCTCGGGGTGAGTTCGTGTTCGGACTGCCTCATGCCTCCAGGATTGTTCTTCCCCCAGAGTCAGACTGCTAACTGCCCGCTCATCCTTCCAGCTGCAGCTCCCTTCCTGATGTCGGAACCTTCCGGAATGTTCTGGCACTCTCAGGTTCCTAGGCCCGTCTATGATGGTCTGGTGGCCTCTTTGCTTCTTGGCCACACTGACGATACCTGGAGGGCAGGGCTCACGGGATGGTCCCCCTTGCATGTCCCGTTCCCCAGCCCAGCCCGTCACAGGCTTTCTACCGAAGTGTTTAAGGGAGTGAGTGAGTTTCCAAAATAATTCCTCTTCCACGATCTCACTGGGTCTTCCCCGGCGCCTGGGCACAGGAAACAGGCTATTGCTCCATTTTACAGATGAGAAACTGAGTCTCTGAGCTCTGGGCTCCCAGCCAGCCTGCTTCTCCTCAGCTTCTCCCAGGTTTCCAAGATGGTGAGAGAGGGCGAGTGCGGTGCCGTCCGCGGCCCCTCTGTGGCCTGTACGGCTCCTTGAAAGGATGCTGTTTCGGCAAAGCCGCCCGGCCAGAGCAAGGGGTCACATGTCCTCTGGCAGAGAAGAACCCGGGCCGGGCTGTGTGCGTGCTGAGTCATCACTCCTGGCCACAGAGTCCCTCTGCCCCCCGCCCAGCTGCCGACCCACAGTGCCAGCTCTTTCCCAATGGGAAGAGAGCCGTGGCCTTAGGGGACCCCGAGGGCCACCCTTCTGGAAGCAAACATGGACAAGCTGTTCCGGCTGGCGGAGCACATGGTCCTCTGCAGGCGGTGGAGCGGCTGGAGACTGCACCCGGCCAGGCCGGGGTCCAGCCCACGCTCCTCTGCCTCCCAGTAAGGTGACCTTGGCAAAGCACCGGACCTCTCCACCCATTTCCTTCCTGCAGCAGGGGCTAAGCGTGCGTAATAACACCCACCCTTATTCTGAAGGATGGTCCTGAAGTTTAAAGGTCATGTAGGCCAGCGAGTGTTGGGCAGAGTGCCCGGCACGCAAGAAACCCTCGGTGAATAGCACTTATTTGTAAAAAGGTTGCTTATTTGTAGAAATCATCAGGAATCCTCAAGGAAGAGGCAGAGTACGAGAGAACCGTGGTTGTGGAGTCAGAGAGGATAGAGGGCTCCTCAGTGAGTGGGGGCCAGGAGCTGTGGTACCGCTGGACGGTGGGGTTGCTGAGGCCTGGGTGAGAGCAGACACTGGGAGTCGGGGAGACGGAGCCTGGCCTGGGGGGCTCAGTGAGACCGGCCACTCTGTTAGAGAACAGGGAGGAAAGAAAAGGTGTATCTAGCGCTATTGCAACGACCGCTGGATTGGACGCACTCGAATGCTCTCTCAAAGTTCCCTGGTAGTTGCGAGGCAGAGGCTGACGGGTTCTTTGAGGACTTGCTGAGCAACCATGGGGCCCGCGATTTCTCCGGGTTGCATATGATTGTCATTGGGCAGCGGAAGCTAAGTCTGTGCTTGGTAGAGAATGCCTCCAGAAAGAGGCCTCTTGAGGCCACTGAAGGCCTGGTCTAAGAGCGGTAGCAATAAAGAGCCCAGGGCCCTGTGGACGCAAACCAGAAGGACCCCGGTGAGCTGCGGGGCTGTTTCTCCCTAGCAGTCTCCTACGGCTGCTGTTAGCAAACTGTCGCAGACCCGACACCTTAAAACCACGTAAATGTATTCTCTTAACCGTTCTGGAGGCCGGAAGTCTGAAATGAGTCTTACAGTAAAAATCAGGGTGTGGGCGGGGCTGCTTTTTCTGGACACTCCAGGGTGGGGGAATCTGATTCCGGGCCTTTTCCAGATTCTAGAGGCGCCCGCATCCCTTGGCTAGTGGCCCCCTCCTCCATCCTCATTGCTCATCCCTCCAGCCTCTGCTTCTGTCCTCACATCTCCTTTCTCTGACTCAGACCCTCCTGCTTCAGTCTTACGAGGACCCTTGTGATGACACTGGGCCCATGGGATAACCCAAGATAATCTCCCCATCTCCAGGTCCTTAATCACACCTGCAAAGGCCCCTTTGTCGTATAAGGTCACATAGTCACAGGTTCTGGGGGTTGGAGCGTGCACATCTTTGGGGGCCACTATACCACTGACCACACACTCTGTACGCGCATAGTTGGGGCAGGCAGCCTCTGCCTAATGAGGCTGTTCGAATACCATTCACACAACTTCAAGTCTAGGGTTTTAATGTAACAACTTCTCTTCCTATAGATGTCACCAATATCCGTCCCCTTTCTTCCTTTAACGGTAGAACGCTTCAGCCTTCATTGGGCTTAAGACTTCATTTCCCAGCCTCCTCAGCAGCTAGGAATGATCGCGTGACTCTGTCTGGCTAACAGAATGTGAGCAGAAGCATTATGTGCCACTGCCAGACTGCACCCTTAAAAAGAATGGGCATGGGCTCCCTTTGCCTCTTCCCTCTTCCCACTATCTGGGATGTAGACACGATGGCAGGGGCTGGAGCAACCACTTTGGATCCAGAGATAAAAACTATGTGTTGAAGCTCAGAAAAGTGCCCTCCTAGCAGTCACCTCCCTCTGGACTGTGAGAGAAATAATATCTTATATTGTTTAAACCAGCGTATTAGGGGGCCTCTTTGTCACAGCAGCGTACACAGTACCCTGACTCAGACACATGGGCCTGTTTATCTGAGAGGCTGCCTTGTTCTGCCCACTGCTGAGGACTCCAAGGGCTCTCTCCTAGACCTCACCCCTGCTGAGCTGTTAGAAGCTGCAGGCAAGGTTACTAAATTCTTCCCATCTTGGGCAGAGAGGGGACACTTTCCCAAATGTGCTGGCTCAAAGCCCTGGCCATGGACCAGCGGCCTCAGCATCACCTGGGAGCTTGTTAGAAATGCAGAGGCCCTGGCTCCAGCCCAAACCTTACGCTTCGGACTCTGCATTTAACACGACCCGCAGCGGATGGGTGTGCAGCTGCTGTTTGCAAAGCTCTGGTCTCAGCTCTTCAGATTTTGTACATGTCCGTGCTGAGACCCCTCCCGCTCCAAGTGAGTGGATATCAAGCTGTCCCCTGAATCCCTAGGGTTGTCCAAGGGCCTAGGTCCCTCACCCTTTAATGAAGGCAAAGCCACATTTTTAGTTTTATTTGATGGGGTTCTGCCTAGACTAATTTTCTAAAGTGAAGCAGTCTGAAAGTCCTGGGTTTGGTCCAAGCCTCCTCTGATGACAACTGCGGGGATTGCTGGGCTCACAGGGCACAAGGCAGCAGTGCTGGCAGCCAAAGGCAAGTATCAGGAACCCCCGCAGTCTCTCGGGCGTCTACGACATTTCCCCAATTTCCTTCGGAGGAAGCGATCTCCATGGGTGGAAAGGCCTGGAGTCTCATCTCCAGGTGCCTTTGATGCCATTCATTCTACTTCCTGTTATTTAGATCATTTTTGTTCATTTATTAGTGGGTAGGTGTTTACTAAGTGCCAGGCACCGTTCTGTGCAGTAGGAACACTGCACTGATCGTACCTAACAAACTTCCCTCATGGAGGTTACATTTTACTATGGGTGTGTCTGGGGAAAAGATTTCCAGGCAAAGGGAGCAGCCAGTGCAAAGGCCCTGAGGTCAGAGGTGCCGGGAGCGTTGGCGGAACGTCGCGGCTGGTCGGCGTGTTGTGGCTGGTGGGTAAGGGAAGACAGCAGGAAGGATGTGGGGAGGTGTGGCAGTCATAGATTTACGGGGGTGACTGGCCTGGTGTAGCAGATAAATGCTAGATGTCCTCTGCCCGTGTCCCCTCTGAACTCGCCATCGTGATTCATGCCAACGGCTTCTTACCTGCAGTGCCCTAACCAAGGGCTTTCTCTGGCCACAGGAGCAAGCTCGGGGTGCAGCAGGGTTCCCCAGAAGGGCCAGAGAGTAGGGTGACCCACTCGTGTCTGGCTTTAGCACTGAAAGCCCCAGAGCCCAGAAAACCCTCAGTCCCAGGCAGACTGGGGCAGGTGGTCACCTTGCAGAGGAAGTAACGTCCAGGGAGCAGCCCTCAAGCAGGGAATGACGAGGATGATATATAAACCCCAGGTCCTTCCCCTCCCATGGGACAACTCAGTGCCACGCCCCAAGTCGTGGGGTCCCCAGCAGGCTGCCCGCTCAGGACCGCTCTCTTTATCATCTTCCCCCTGCCCGCCTCCCTCCGGCACCTTCTCACTTGTGCTTCCTGGGAGCACCTCCCCAACATGCTATTTGTACCAAATCCTTGTCTCAGGCCCTGCGTCCAGAGAACTCAGTGTAAAACACAAGGCAGAGGGGATTCATAGATATTCATTAGAATATGGGGTGGACCTATAGTCGCCCTGACTTGCATGCAAGGTTCTTGGAATTTGCGGGGGTGTCTCCATCCTGAGGCCCCTCCGGCCTGTGCTAAGCCTGGCTTTGAGTCAGAATGGACGTCACAGCTGAAAGGCCGAAACACAGGGTACCTCCCAGACTCTTAGGTCATCCCAGCTGCCCTGCCGTGGCCACCTCCCCTGCCGACCCGTCACCTGCCCCTCCCGACAGGAGGCAGCCAAGGTCACAGGCAAGAATGAATGGTCTGTGTCCTCGGCCGCAGCCTGGGTCACTGCCAGGAACCCCTGGGCTCCCCAAGGCCCGGTCAGCATCCCTGTGCTGACCCTGGCCTGCCGCCGGCTTGGTGGGAACCCAGGGGCTGCGTGGGGCTGCTGGCCCCGGCCTGCCCTTGTTCCGTCTGTCCCTCACTTGGCTCTGCAGTGCTGACCTTGAATCATTCCCTTGGCCTCCAGCCCCTGGCCTCTCTCTTCCTCTTTCCACGGGGAGCCCAGATTTGCTGATGAACTCACCGGATGGAAGTGGCCCTTCCCTGTGCTCTGACCTGTGGGGCCCTTGGTCCAGCCGGCAGCTGTGGGCCAGTGTAGACTTCCTGGGCCAAAGTCAGGGGGTTCCCCTCACGTCGCAACCCACAGAACGGTGGCTGCTCTGGAGCTGTGCAAGGTGGCGAGCCGCCCTGCCCTCCTGCAGCCCCCATCCACACACTCAGGGCAAAATCCAAGCCCCCTTCCAGACTGCCCCAGACCCCGGCACACACAAAAAACCCTCTCTCACTCATTTCCGGAAGCCCCTTTCCCAACACCTGCGTTCCATCCTGCTTCCGTATCAGTTCCTGGAAAGTTCTTTTTTCCTCTAACTAGCTTCACAGCATTGGCTTAAGATTTTCCTTTGGTCGTGGTGATGAAAGAATGACTCAGGTGAGGGGTTGGCAAACCATTTCTTTCAAAAGGAGGGTCCCTTTTCTTTCAGATGAAAGGACTCTTAGATTCAGAAGACAGCCCTGCCTTTAGCTGACTGTGAGCCTTGAACAAAGGAATCCCTTGGCCTTTCTTGAACCTCACCTGTTTCCTCCATAACAAGTGACCTTCCTGTCCAAAAGTGGAATCCTGGAGCTATCAGTTCCCTTTGGAGACTTTGCAGTATGAACTCATATCTTATGCGTAGAGAGAAAAAGTCCTTTACTATTCACAGTGTTTCCATTTTATAAGAATAGTAATGGCTACCATTTTTAAGTATTTGTGATGGGCCATGCTCACAACCTCCCTGTGAGGTGGTCCAACTACTGTCACCATTGTATAGATGAGGAAAGCGGGGCTCAGAAAGGTTAAGTAATTTGCCCAAGGACACATAGCAGGACTCAAACCTAGATCTTTCCAAGGGCCAGAGGTGCCCTGGGTGACTCATTCCGGGTTGTCTGAAGATTCCTTCTGGACTCAGCATTTATTTTACTCTTCTGTTTTTTTGTGGGTTCTGTTTTTTCCAAATCAAAACTGGTGGTGGTTGTTCCGATTTAGCTGGGGCCTGGTCGGACCTCCCCAAAGCAGGAAAAGATGCCTTTCCAGGATAAATGGAAACCGTTTACACAATAGTGGTCAAATGCTTTAGCAGGAAATAAATCATATAGGATAACACTGGAAAAGCTGAAATGAATCTGTGTGGGCAGCTGGGTTTAACCCCCAAATTAGTTCCAGCCTCTTTAAAAAAACATTTTTCCCCTCTCTCTTCATGTTTGCTTGTTTCCATTTTTTTTTTTCCCCTTGTGTAAATTTTCCAGACCTGGCTTTCGGAGAGGCTGCTGCTGAGTCAGACCATTCTGCTTATCTAAATGCTAACCAGGGCCACCCTGATCCCCAATTATCTTCATCCCCGCAAAGTCACCAAGGTGGGGGAGGGGAGGGGACGTCCAAATCAGCTGTAGTTCACGGAAGTTCCCTATCCCTGGGCTCCAGCTTTGGGGGCCCTCCCTAGAGAGGCAACAGGCCATGCCATCATCCCGAGCTCCTCAAGCCCCTCCACGTTGAGGGTCCCAAACCAGACCTCCTGAATTGGCCAGGCCCAGGTATCTGCATTTTGATGCACACCCCTGTTTTCAACCCCGGCTGTCTTGAAGAAAACCTAGGCACGCGGAATCCTGTACCACAGTTCCCAGAGCACAGGTGGGAGCCCAAGACCTCAGGAAAGAGTTCTTTGGAATGCTGTAGGACCCTTCAGCCCTCCACCCCGACCCCACCTCCCGGACCCAGTCCAAAGGGCAGCTCTGCCCGTGCAGGGTACAAGCCTCTGAAGGTTTAGGGGCAGCTGAAGAGCTGTGAAGTGTGCCCCTGCGACTTTCAGTCGCTTCAACATTGACAAGTAGGGCTTCCCTGGTGGCGCAGTGGTTGGGAGCCCGCCTGCCGATGCAGGGGACGCGGGTTCGTGCCCTGGTCCGGGAGGATCCCACATGCCGCGGAGCGGCTGGGCCCGTGAGCCATGGCCGCTGAGCCTGCGCGTCCGGAGCCTGTGCTCCGCGATGGGAGGGGCCGCAGCGGTGAGAGGCCCGCGTACCGCAAAAAAAAAGAAAAAAAAAAACATTGACAAGTAGCTGCTTCTTGCTTCTACTTCCTTTTCCCTCAAAACATCACAAGTAAAGTTAGGAATTCCATCAGCCACATGTCTGTGAACATGTTTACAATAGGAGAAACCAAATGCAGTCAAGAAAAACCCTTTATCAGGGGTTTCCAATGATCCATCCGTTTATTCAACAAATCCTCTCCTGAGTTTCCACCGTGTACAAGGCATGGACAGATGTCAGCAGCCAGACACACCCCTGGCCTGCCTGGGCCGACAACCAGGAGACAGACCTGTGATTCATTGTTTAACCAGGGGCTCCAAGAGCCTATACTGGGCTCCAACCCAGTTTAGGGAGACAGGGAATGTTTCCATGAGCTCTGAGGGGTGTGGGGAGGTGGGGAGGGAAGGGGGCTGATGAGCATCCAGACAAAGGCCACAGCCCTTCCCTAGTGGGGAAGGCTAGGGGCGTACGAGGAAATGAAGCCTGGGGTCTGGGGGGAAGGCCTATGATGAGGCCTGGTGCACCACGTGGAAGGTTCCGGAACAGCTGCCCATCCTCTCCATGTGTGCACATCAGACAGGACCCAAGCGAGATCTGCCTCCTCAGCTGACCCTCTGGCCACCAAGCGTGGCGTTCCCACCGTGCTCTGGCCCCTGTCCCCTCTCCTGCGGAGACGGCCTCTCCTCGGGCCCACTTCTGCATCCCGAGGACAGCGTTCCCACCGCCAAGGGCATCGGCGGAGCCTGGAAAGAAGGCTAACAGCTTCCAGATGCCCATGAACCCGGCCTGGCTCCTAGAGGGGCTCTTTGGCTTTTCCGAGGTTTATCAACAGCAGGATAAGTTCCCCTCCTGACCCTCGTGAGGCCGGGGGGCCCCCAGCCTGGCCGGCTGAGCACGCAGCAATCCCCGGGCATATTGATGTGGGCCCTCCGCTGTTTCTGCCCCGATCAGGATAGGAGGGGCTCCTAATGCCCAAATGGCCGGATTCTGCCCCAAAAGAGAGATGGCTGGAGGCAAATCCGGCGAACCCGAGGGCGGCTTGGCTGAGCTGGGAGGATCCTGGCCGTGCCTTTGACACGAACACAGCACCACTGCCAGCCACAGGAAGCCCCAGCCTCTATGACCCCACCGGCCCAGAAACACACACACACCCCCGTCTGCCGCCCGCTGAACTGACGGCAGCCGCTCTGACCTCGGGGCTCAGCCCGGAAGCGAAGCGGGGTGGGGAGGGAGGGCTGGTTCCGGAAGACAGGACACGGTTGGCCTGTCTTTCCAGGTAGATGTTAGCAGCCCTCCCTCTGACTCACTTGGTGGAAGCTGCTCCCATGAGCAGCCCGCCTCCCCGACCCCGGGAGGGCCCCAGGCACCACGAGCTCGACACACAGACGGCTCATTCCTCTTCTTGCAGAAGCTTCCGGGGGCCTTTGTGCTCCGGATGCTGGCGATTCCCACCATCAAGCCGGTCCTGCAGAAGCGGGGGCATCTCATCGTTTTCCTCCATATTCAGGGGATGCCACCCTTCCGAAATCATCGCACGTCCCGAGTTCCCCCCGCCCCTCCTCTGCCCACATCCCTCCTTCTCTGATCGGCAGCTCCAGCTGGTCCCGCCGGAGTTCAGTCTTGCCCACTCTGGTGGGTCTCGTTTCGGTTCTGAAATACTTTATTGAGGTGAAATTACATAAAATTAACGTTTTTATTTAAAGTGATCACTTCAGTGGCATTTAGCACCTTCACAGTGTTGTAAAGCACCACCTCCATCCGGTTCCAAAACCTTCCCCTCACCCCAGAGGAAAACCCCACACCCGTTAGGCAGTTTCTCCCTCTTTCCATCTCCCCCAGCTCCTGGCAGCCATCAACCTACTTTCTGCGTCTACGGGTTTATCCCTTCTTGATGTCCCATGTAAATGGAGTCACATGATATGTGACCTATGGTGTCTGGCTTCTCTCACTTGGCATACACAAGGTTTTCGAGGTTCATGTTGTAGCTGTGTCAGGGCTTCTTTCTCTCTTATGACCTAATCATATCCCACTATCAGGACAGACCACCCTTGGTTTATCCATTCACTGGCTCATGGGGAGGGAGAGAAGGAAGGAATCGCACCTCCTCCTAGGCCAAAGCCTCTTCCGCTCCATTTGGGGGTCTCCTCAAGGCCCCCCGAGTTCCTAACGCCACGTAGGAGCGGGTCTCCCCGTTGGGTCAGCTCATGTGCAGCCGAGGCTGTTGGTCAGGGAAAGCCCTGGCCTCTCTCCGAGGACTGAGTTCTTCTCAAAGCCGATTGACATTTCCACTTAAAAAGACTGTTGTCCAGCCTGAAAAAGCCCAGTGTTTCCTGCCTGGCTGTTGCTTGGTCAGCTGTGGCTGGGCTGGGCCAGGCCAGCTCAGGGCTTTCAACGTACTGAGCCTTTAAATGACCCCCGATCTGGCTCATTTTTAGCTGCCTTTGGCCCACCTACCATCTGTAAGCCATTTCCAGCCCGCGGCTGGCCCTCACCTCTCATTTACCAGAAGCAGAGCCGTGAGGCTGGGCTGCAGGGCAGATCCTGGGTGGGACCAGCGGGGCAGGAGCAGAGGATGAGCTTGGCCAGAAGCTGGCACTTCGTCTCGATCATACTTTAGTGCCACCTTGCCTCGGTCAGAAGGGTGTGTGGTTAATTTCATGCTGTGGACAGGCCCCCACGACAACCAGAAAGAAGGTGTACCAGGGTAGCCTCGGGTGCCCGAGCGGATTGGTGGTTGATGGTCACAGCTGACAGTATGAGCCCCCTGCTTGCGGCTAACAGCAGGCCTAGCAGGCCAGACCCTGGGTCATGGTGCATTTATAAAGGGGGAGACTGAGGCCCCTGGGGCCCTGGCTGATGTTGGCAGAGGCGGCCAGGTAATTCCCCTTCCCTTCGCCTTCCATATTCAGGGCAAACTCGTTAAGATGTTTTTCCCTCCTGCAGCATTTCCGTGTGTATCATGCGTGATTCCTGCATGTTGCAGATAATGCTGCATCAGGCTGAGGCCGGGACTGGGCCTGAAATCGCACCTGTCCCGTCCAACTCCCAGGCCGCCATCCCAGGAGCACTTCCGTATCGCCTGCGCGCAAAGCCTCACCTCGGGGGTGTGATGTGGGGACTCTGACCCCAGACACTGTGTGTTTGGGGGTTTCCTCCAGCACCTATCGCATAGTGAGCACTTAATTGATTTAGTCATTTATTCATTTAATGATTTATTCTTTTACTAAATGGATACATGTTGAGCACCGACTGCGTGCCGGGCACTATTCTAGGTGGTAGGAATGTCCATGCTCGTGTGTCTGTGTGTTTCTGAGTGTGTCAGGGGGGTATGTGTGTGTGTTTGAGATATTTCTATGTGACGAGCAGGTGGTGGGTCACAGGTGACAGATGGCAGGAGTGGTCCTCCTCCGTGTTCCTCACAGGGGGCAGGGGAGTTCTCATCGTCACAGGGACTGAGGGACCCCAGCTAAGGCAGGAGCCGCCATCTCAACTTTGTGGCAGGGGTCACATTGGCGATTAAAGGCTCTCACCTAGGCAGTGACGTGTCCCCACCACAAGGGGGCGGAAAACGCAATCCTACCAGGTGCCCGGAAGAATGAGGTCCAGAGATATTCGGAGACCCGCACTAACGTCTACTATCACTGCAGTATGGGCGTTGTGTGGGCCTGAGGGTCAGCAGGGAACACGGTAACTCACGCACTGACGGTCTAGCTGGGGAGACAGACAGTGAACGTACCACGACAGAATTAATGATTTAATTGCATCTATGGCAAGGGCTACCAAGAAGTGCAAGACACCAGGGCACCAAATACGGCCACATAACTTCATGGGGGGCGTTGGAAGACCTCCCTCTGCGGCTGAGCTGATGCTTAAGATAAAACCTAAAAGATGATGACTAGGGTTCTGTAGGTGAAGATGAATGGGAGAGCCTCTGAGAAGTGGGCAGAGTGATGGCAAAAGCCCTGTGGATGCAGGAAGTGTCCTCTCCAGGAACTGGAAGAAAGCCATCCCTGCTGGAGCACAGAGCACGGAGATGGAGATGAAGTTGGAAAGGTCAGCGGCCAGATCATTCACGGCCTTGTAAGCGGGTTTATGAAGCTGGCCTGTATCCTAAGAGCCATGGGGAGCCACGGAAGGTTTTCAGAAGGGGAGTGGGGTCGGGGGTTGGGGGGGTGGGGGTGGGAGCTGGACAGCGCCCTCTGGTGGTTGTGTGAGGACTGGCGTCCGCAGTGCTCTCGGCCAGGGCTTGTCCTGGGCTTGTTTCTAAGCCCTTCCCCGCAGGCTGTGGAGATGCAATCCTTCTGAGACTGCCCGCCCCGTTAATGCTGGTGGACACAGCTCACAGGGGCCAGCCTCCCAAATGGCATGCCACCAAGCCACGCTGTCCAGGAGACACCAGACGGACATGCCAGGGCTGCGTGGAGCAGACCCAGACAGCGAAAGGTCTGGCTGGCCTGCGTTTTCTCCAACGGGTGCCTGGTCTGGGTCTGACTTCAGACAGGACGGGAGGGACCCTGATTACCTTCCCGTTCCCATCCTGGGTAATCTCAGACCTCACATGGGTGTGTGCTTGTGAGTGTTCGAACAGACCCCCCCCCCCCTCCCTAAATGAGGGCTGATGGAATGATGGCCACTCAAATCCCCCGTATTACCGAAGGCAGATAAACCCCAACCAGCCAGAAGCAGGGGATCCCGTGGCCGCCGCCCCCACCGTCCCTTGCATGCTTGTGGCCTGTTTCTGCCTGAAACTGCAAATGCTTATCACAGGCGAGTGATGAGTCATGGCTTGGGTTCTTCCTCAAAGGACAGCCTCAAGCAGGAGACGTTTATCAGCTGCTTTTCTTCTTTATTTTCAGACAGGGCGATTGAGCCAACTGAACTTTGTGGAAAGGGAGAGGAGATGTTTTTCCTCCTTCATTTTCGGAAAGTGTGACCGTTCCAAAGTGCACTCAAGTCTCTCTCTGGCCCCGGAACCCAGTTTCCCTTCCCAGTCGCCAGCATCTGCCCTTGCAGAGGAGCAGGCACAGAGCAGCAACCACGGATCCACCAATTTCTACAAAAGTTGTGCTCCCATGAATATGCTCTGTTCCTTGCCGGCTACTGGCTTTACTTCTGTAGGGGAAGACGAGTTTGAAATAGCCCGGTAATTTTCTTTTGGGGTGCCCCCCATCAGCACCCCTTCTGCTATCACAACAGGGCCACGAAATGTGGCTTGTTGCTCAGGGCAGAGGAGAATGACTACAAAGGTATAAACATACAGCTTTGAGCAGGAAAATAACTGAGTTTTCTTTCTAATCCTTGGTGAGACAGTGCTCTTGAAAGCCGGGCTTTCAAGCATGAGTAAATATTCCTGGAATTCCCATTGCTGAGCCGTCTCCCATGAAGAGTCACGCAGGAGGACTGACCTCGGTGTGAATCAGAGCCCGGAGGATACAAGAGGCAGCTGAGGGAAGAGAAAAGCACATGGAGAGGAAGAGCTGGGGGGCAGGGCCAGTGGGAGAGACAGAGACTGGCTGCAGCCCTCTGCTGGGGAGACGGAGGCCCCATGCAGCCGTTCCCTGCTCCCCGGTGGGCCTGGAAAGGTGGCCCATGGCAGAGAGCCTCATTGTGGGCCCACGCAGCAATCAAGGTCGAGCCCAGGAAGCAGACACCCTCCTGGGCATTTCAGTGGAGGGTACTGAATGCAGGGAATTGATGATGCAGGTGACGGAATGGCTGAGAAACTGGACAGAGGAACGAAAGGGCCAGGAGGGGATTTGAAGGCAAAGAGGCCCAGGACCCCACAGCCCAGCACCGCTTCCCAAATGGCCCCGAATGATAGAATACAAACGGTGGAGACTGGGGCTCGAGAGAAGACCCCTGCTTCCCATGGCTTGTGAGTGGCATGCGGGGGTTTGAGGAGTTCCGTGTGCCCCAGTGGGGAATGTGGAATAGGGCTGAGGGGGCAGGCCGGTGAGCTCCTGGGGGGAGGGGGTCACCACTGGAAGGACCCCAGGGACCCTGATGGAGGATCGCGGAACAGTGAAGCTGGGGAGCGGTCAAAGTAACATCTGGATTCAGAGAGTCCCCCAACTCAGATATCGTAATGCGAGCGAAAGAACAGCAGCGTGGCTCTAAGAGACGACAAAGCCCTGCTGTGAAAGCCCAAGGACAGTTTGAATAGAATGAGTCCATGAAATGTGAGAGTAGAAAATAGCCATATTTCTAAGGAAGTCTCTGATATGATTTTAAATATGAATGTGTAAATTAATAAAATAAATATTATGTTTTTGTTTTCTCTTTTGGCGGTACGCGGGCCTCTCACTGTTGTGGCCTCTCCCGGTGCGGAGCACAGGCTCCGGACGCGCAGGCTGCAGCGGCCATGGCTCACGGGCCCAGCCGCTCCGCGGCATGTGGGCTCCTGCCGGACCGGGTCACGAACCCGCGTCTCTTGCATCGGCAGGCGGACTCTCAACCACTGCGCCGCCAGGGAAGCCCTTAAGTCCTTTTTGCGGGGAGGAAATCCCTTCTTAACCTGGAGTGGAGCTGAAACGCAACCCCCGCCCCCCGCCAGTTGGCAGAAACATAGTTTACTAGTTAAGGGTATGCTAGCTGCCCTAACAAGCAAGTCTCCACATTTCAATGACTTTCAATGCAATTGAAGTTTGTTTTCTTCTCGATAATGAAGAGCAGGTGTTGAGGGGGTGGTTTTTCCACAAGGCAATTTAGCAACTGAAGGCAGGGAACTCTCTGCCAGCCCCCAGGAGCCTTTGCTTCCAGCTGGTGGGAAGGGACAGGGCAGGAAGGAGCAGGTGTGGGAGGTTTTTAGAGGAGCACATGACTTCCACGTGAATCCCATTGGCCAGAATTCAGTCACATGACCTCGCCTGACGGCAAGGGTCGCTGGGAAATACCAGTCCGGCGGTGTGCCCTGGAGGAAGGGGAGGCGGTTGGGCTGTTGGGGGGGGTGGTGAACAGCCAGCGGGCCTCCGTCACACGCGGACCACGTGAGATTGCCTGTGCGACGCAGTGAAACGTCCCCCTGTAGACAGAGCTGCGGGGATGGCTGCCCTTTGGAACTTTGTTGCCATGTCCCGTGTCCCACGGGGCAGCCTCTCTTCAGTGCTCTCTGCAGAGAATCAAAGGACTGGCTAAGACGTGGTCCCCGTCCTCTGGGGCTTTCTGTGTCCCTGGAGTCAACAGACCCAGGAAGAGAGGCCTGAGCGAGGCCTGATGTCAGAAGTCCACACTGGCACCCGTGGGCAGGGAGATGCCTCGGAGCTTCAGCACAAGGCCCACAGCTGAGGTCAGCTCCCCGTTCTCAACAGGGCGGCCTGCCCTGTTTCCATGGCTCACCCAGAACAGCCAGGCCTCGGCGCCTCACCACCGTCAGCCGGTCCCACCCCTCCCAGCGGGGCCAGGCCCTGCGAGCTGCAGCTTCCGTGCAGGTGGGTTATTCACGTGTGGGGTCGCGAGTTCTGGCTACGGTTGAGTTTCCCACCCTGAGGTCCCACCATGGGAGCTGGATAATTCCTTTGTGTGTGTGGGTGTGTGTGCTGGCTAGGGGGTGCCCAGGTACTGCAAGAGGTTTACCAGCAGCCCCCACCTCTCTCCCCAAGACACTCTTAGCACAGCTCTGAGTTGTGACAACCAAAAGTGTCTCCAGACCTTGCCAGATATCCCCTGGAGGGCAAAACTGTTGCCAGTCGGGAACCATTGGCCTGGAGAGTGGTTCTCACACCTGATGACACATTTGAATCACCTGGAAGCTACAGAAAATTACCAATCCAGACCCCGCAAGTCCGCTGCTAGGTATGGGCCTGAGATAAATGAGGCACGTCTACCAAAGACTGTAGGACAATGTTCCTGTCCGCGTATTATTAATAGCTGATGGCTGGGAACAGCCCAGATGTCCATCCATAGGAGACTAGATGAACAAATCATATATATTCATATAGTGGAATAATACCAAGAAAGAAAAAAAAAAAACCCAGCAACAGGCATGAATTGCACTGCTATTAAGTTGAGCAAAGGAAGCCTCACACAAGAGTACATGTCGTATGATCCCTTGTATATGGAGTTCAAGAGCAGGCCAAACCAGTCTATCGTGATAGAGGTGGGGAGAGTGGATATTTCTGGGGAGGGTAGTGACCGGAAACCTGGAATGCTGGGAATGTTCTATCTTGATCTCCATGGTGACACGTGGTGTGTGCGGATATAACGATTCATCGTGCCGTGCACTTAAGATTTGCCCATATAACTGTTAACGCCTTGTATTCGCTTCCTGTGACAGCTGTAATAAATTACCAAAACTTGGTGATTTAAAGGAACAGGAGTGTATTCTCTCACAGTTCCAGAAGCCAGAAGTGTGAAATCAGGTGTCCCAGGGCTGTGCTCTCTCTGGAGGCTCTAGGGGAGGGACCTTCTTTATCTCCTCCAGCTTCTGGTGGCCACGTTGCTCTCCCGGCTTCTGCTGTCACACTGCCATGTCCTCTGTGGTTATGTAATCTCCCTCTGCCTCCCTTATAAGGATACATGTGATTGCATCTCAACCCACCAAATAATCCAGGATAATTTCCCCATCTCAGGATCCTTAGTTACATCTGCAAAGGCTTTGCCATATAAGGTAACATTGATGGGTCCCAGGTATTTGGACCTGATATGTTTGGGGGCCCTTATTCAGCCCACTGCATAACTAAATTTAAAAGAAAAATTTTAATTACCGGTGTGATGGCCCCACCACACACCAATTGAATCAGACTCTCTGCTGTTGCTGTTGATAAGTTACACAGTCCTGGGCGTCGGGGGTAGGGAGACACTGATCTGGAGGTTGTTCTTCCCTTGTCAGGTTCGGGAAGGGTAGGGATGTGCCTGTCTTGCTCGTCACTTACCTCAGTGCAAAGTTGACTTAACGAACTTGCTAAACATGGGATGAATTGATACATGAACGAATATAGTTACTACTAAGATCTGTTTTTTGCTCGTAACACTTCTGATGCCAAACACGTAGATTTTCCCCACCAAGCAATTCTCCAGTTCTCTGTGGACGCCAGCTGGGTGTCCTACAACTTAATTCGATTCTGATACTAACCACCCAGAGTGAGAGCAGACCCCGTGGTTAAGGGCTCAGTCCCGCAAGACTGCCCCCGCTTCAGATGCCAGTCGCAAGTGGTGGGTCCCCAGCTCACCCACCCTTCTCTCTGACTTGGCAACAAATCAAGGAATCCCACAACCCCCTCCTCAGGTTCAGTAATTTGCTGTTATGGTTCATAGAATTCAGGGAGGTACTTTCCTTACGTTACTTTTATTGTAAATGTAAATCTTTTACATCTGTTGTAAAGGATACCGATGAATAACCAGACGAAGACGTACGTAGTGAGAGGTCTGGAAGGGTCCCAAGTGTAGGAGCTTCTGTCCCCATGGAGTTTGGGGTGCGCACCCTCTCGACACGTGGGCGTGTTCACCAACCCAGAAGCGTTTTCATGGAGGTTCCATTACATAGGCATGGCCGATAACCTCATTTGCCGCTGGGGATGCCCTACTTGCCTCCCTGGAGGTCGGGGATGGAGCTGCAAGTTCCAATACTCTAATCACATGATCGGTGCCTCCGGCAACTGGCCCCCGTGCTGAAGCTCTCTGGGAGCCGCCAAGAATCACCTCGTTAGCATAAACTCAGGTGTGGTGGAGAGGGGCTTGTTACGGATAACCAAGGACACCCGTATCTCCCCATCAGCAAAGTACACAGGTTTTAGGACCAAATATACATTCTTTTTCTGTCACAGTATCACAAGAGAGGATGAGTGTGGCCACAGTAAGTTGGGATGATCTAAAGTCAGAGGACCCAGCTTCACACCCAGCCCTGCCGCTTATCGGCTGAGTGACCGTAACCAAGGCCCCTCGCCGTCCCACCCTTTCTGCGCACCAGGAACGTGAGGACACTGCTGGGGGAACATGAGATGACGTCTGTCCCTGTGAACCTGCTTGAAATCCAAAACAAGTGCACGCCTTCCCGTGCAAAACATCTGATGCTGAGCCCATGGTAAATAGTGACTTCCCGGGTGAATCAAATAAAATCAAAAGATGCCGGGTGTTAGGCAAGTGGGATTTACGTGCTTGCCTCATTGTCGGCATAAAATACGCTCGCTGTAAATGTGCAGAGCTTGTGAAATAGCTGAGCGCTCTTTGAAGGCAACGGGGAGGGACCCTGGAGAATGTAAGCTGGGTGGGGGGACAGATTAGGTCCTTTTGAGGATGACAACTGTAAAACCCTTTGCTAAGTCGAGGGTGATGTCCCAAACCAGTTCACTGCCTGCGTAACAGTACACCCAGTGCCATTTAGTTTGACAGGGGAAAACAAACAGACAAAAGAACACCCAAACGACAACAAAAACCTCCTTCTCAGGAGAGCTTGGAGTCTGATGGTCTTGCTGTAAGACGTCCCGCTTGGTTTGGGATTTCAGGCAGATCTCTGGGGGGAGGGGGGAGAAAAGGGCCTGGTCCCGTGGAAATTTCCTAGTAGGGTTTATTTTGAAGCAGAGGTTTGGCAGCCCTGACCCTGTCTCCTTGGCTAGACAGAGCCTCTTTGAAAAGAGTCGAAAACAGCAGGGATGGGAAACGGCCCTCGAGGGAGCTGGTTTTAGTGGAATCCTCGTCTTCCAAAAAGAACTGCCGAGACCAGCCCGGGCATCCCTTGCTTTATGAAATTCAGCTCAGCTCACCTGTGGTCGGCAGAGTAATGCCCGCTGCCTGCCCCCACCCCAGCCTAATTCCCGGAATCGCTGTGTACGTGACCTGACGTGGCAGAAGGCACTTTGCAGGCGTGCTTGAGTTGAGGACCTTGTGACGGGGCGATGATCCTGGGTGATCCGGGTGGATCCAGTGGAATCACATGAGTCCTTGAAATCAGAGACCCTTTCCCAGCTGTGGTCAGAGAAAGAGGAGGCAGTGGAGGAGGTTCAGAGATGCAGTGTCGCTGGCTTTGAAGATGGACAAGGGGGCCGTGAGCCAAGGACCGGGGGCCGTGAGCCAAGGACCAGGGGCCGCTGCTAGAAGCTGAAAGGGCGACGAATAGCTTGCCCCCTAGAACCTCAGGCAGCACCACTGATACCTTGGTTTAGCCCAGTGAGCCCTGTGTTGAATTTCCGACCTCCAGATGGAAGATGCTGAGCGTGTGTTGTTGATGCTGCAGAGTTTGTGGAAATGTATTGCAGCAGCGATCGAAAATCAAAACATCACGTTTCTTCTTTTTTTAAAATCGATTAACGTAGAGCTGATTTACAATGTTACGTTATTTTCTGCTGTACAGAAAAGTGGTTCAGTTATACATCTACATATATTCTTTTTTTTTTTTTTTTTTTTTTTTGCGGTACGCGGGCCTCTCACTGCTGTGTCCTCTCCCGTTGCGGAGCACAGGCTCCGGACGCGCAGGCTCAGCGGCCACGGCTCACGGGCCCAGCCGCTCCGCGGCATGTGGGATCTTCCCGGACAGGGGCACGAACCGTGTCTCCTGCATCGGCAGGCGGACTCTCAACCACTGCGCCACCAGGGAAGCCCTACATATATTCTTTTTCATAGTCTTTTCCGTTTTGGTTTATCACAGGATATTGAATGTAGTTCCCTGTGCTTTAGAGTAGGACCTTGTTGTTTATCCATTCTCTGTATAATAGTTTGCATCTGCTAATCCCCAAACTCCCACTCTGTCCCTCCGCACCCCCTTGGCAACCACAAGTCTGTTTCTGTTTTGTAGATAAGTTCATTCGTGTCATATTTTAGATTCCACAGATAAGTGATATCATATGGTATTTGTCTTTCTGTGTCTGACTTACCTCACTTAGTGTGATAATCTCCAGGTCCATCCCTGTTGCTGCAAATGGCATAATTTCATTAATTTTTATGGCTGAGTAGTATTCCATTGTACATACGTACCACATCTTCTTTATCCATTCATCTGTTGGTGTATGTTTAGGTTGTTTCCATGTCTTGGCTACTGTAAATAGTGCTTCTGTGAACGTTGGAGTGCAGGTATCTTTTTGATTTATAGTTTTCTCTGGATGTATGCCCAGGAGTGGGATTGCTGGATCATACAGTAACTCTATTTTTAATTTTTTAAGGAACCTCCATACTGTTCTCCATAGTGGCTGCACCAATTTACATTCCCACCAACAGTGTGGGAGGGTTCCCTTTTCGCCACATCCTCTCCAGTGTTTGTTATTTGTAGACTTTCTAATGGTGGCCATTCTGACCGGTGTGAGACATAATTGTAGTTTTGACTTGCACTTCTCTAATAATTAGCGAATGTTGCCTTTCTTGAGCACCTACTGTGTGCCCATTCCTGGGATGGGATCCCTAATCCTAGTAACCACCTGTGACGCTGAGCTTGTGATCCCATTTTACAGGTGTGAGTAAACTGAGGCTCAGCGAGGTGAACTGACATCCTGAGAGGGAACGGGAACCCTTGGCCGACTCCAGCCGCCCTGGGCCTCACGCTGCTCACAGGTAAGATGGGCAGGAATGTGAGCTTGAAGCGTGTGGTGCACAGTAGGTGTTTAGTCAGTGTTACTTCTCTCTTTCCTTTTCCCAAACATCAGGTGTCCAGCAGGTCTGGCTGTGAAGTGGGTGATATTTTCTTCCTGACTGCTCTATAAAACCATTACAAAATCAACCCTGGCTCCCAAGGGCAAAAACCTCCCCTGATAGAGGCCATTATGGTGGGTAAAAGGCTCTCACCAGCAGAACTGGGAGACAGGTCTCTCACGTTGGCTCTGAATGATTGCTGTGTGACCTCAGGCTGGTTACCGCCCCTCTCTGGGAAGCGTGTAGTTTCGGTTGACTCAAGTCCCCCTGCAGTCTCAGTCTCCAGGGAGCCTGTGAGCAAACTCTGGTCCCCGTCCAGAGGACTGAGGTCAGGCCAGGCTGGTGGCTGCTGCTGTGTCTCTACATGTATCCTGGGAGGACACACAGGGGCCCTCACAGCGAAGTCAAGCCCTCCTGCCATCCAAACGGCCGAAGTGTGAATTTCCCTCTGCTGTGCATCTGTCCCCTTGGCGGGGCCGGTTTCCTGGGCTTCTTCCCCAGGAAGGTCCCCAGGTTGTGGTCCAGCCCTGGCCGGGAGCTAAAGGTCTGTGTCCTGGCCTGCCTTTGCCAGCGGGCACCTGGCTGACCTCCAGACAGTTACTCCTTGGAAGGGAAACGTGAGGGAAGGTGGGACAGCCCAGGGGTCCCCAGCTGTCCCTGGCAGTCCAACCCTTCTCCCAAATCTGGGAGGGCATCGTGCGTCAGATCCGTCTTTCTCACACTTTGCTGTCAGCGTGGGAAGGACCTTGGGGGTGGGATGCCCCATAATGCTGGCCCGCTCAGCCGGCTTGAGTTGTATCCCTTAGAAAGATCTGTTCGAGTCCTAACCCCCAGAATCTGTGAGTGTGACCTTATATTTAGAAATAGGGGGCTTCCCTGGTGGCGCAGTGGTTGAGCGTCCGCCTGCTGATGCGGGGGACACGGGTTCGTGCCCCGCACCGGGAAGATCCCACATGCCGCGGAGCGGCTGGGCCCGTGAGCCGTGGCCGCTGAGCCTGCGCCTCTGGAGCCTGTGCTCCGCAACGGGAGAGGCCACAGCAGTGAGAGGCCCGCGTACCGCAAAAAAAAAAAAAAAAAGAAACAGGGTCTTTGCAGATGTTATCAAGTTAAGATGGGTTCGTACTGGATTAGGGTGGCCCTAGTGTAATGCCTGGTGTCCTTATAAGAAGAGGGGAGTTTAGACACAGACACACAGGGAGAAAAGCCACGTGTAAACGAAGGCGGAGATTGGAGTGCTTCTGCAGGCCACGGAACCGCCCCTAGAGCCCCGCAGAGAGAGCTCGGCCCCGCTGACACCTTGATTTCAGACTCAGGGCTCCACAACTATACATTTCTGCTGTTTTAAGAGCCCCTAGTTTGTGGCGCTTTGTTACGGCGGCCCCAGGACACTGACATACCCACTGCCTGCTCTTGCCCATTTCCCAGTAGTCATTGCTTTGAGGAAACATGAGGAAATCACCTAGTGTGTCCCTCCAAACTGAACAAATCCAAACGCACACAGCTCACAGCTTATGTCCTTCCTCCGTTGTTGCGGGTAATCATTTTACGAAGGGATGCTAGCCAGAGATGGCCGTTGAACTTTACTGATCCTTTGTTAGTTCTCGAAAGACTTTTCTGGGGCTTCCCTGGTGGCACAGTGGTTAAGAATCCGTCTGCCAATGCAGAGGACATGGGCTCGAGCCCTGGTCCGGGAAGATCCCACATGCCGCAGAGCAACTAAGCCCGTGCACCACAACTACTGAGCCTGCGAGCCACAACTACTGGGCCCACGTGCCACAACTACTGAAGCCCGTGCGCCTAGAGCCCGTGCTCTGCAACAAGAGAAGGCACTGCAATGAGAAGGCCGCGCACCGCAAGGAAGAGTAGCCCCCGCTCGCCACAACTAGAGAAAGCCCGCGTGCAGCAACGAAGACCCAACGCAGCCAAAAATTAATTAATTAATTAATTTAAAAAAAAAGAGTTTTCTGAATTTCTGTGAAATTCAAAAGTCTGGTGACATGGGCTCTGGAGTTAAGAGAGCTGGTTCTGGGTCAGGTCCTGCTTGAAATGCCCTGTGTGTGATTTCAGAGGAGCACCTCGACCCTCAGGGTCTTCCTGCCGTCAAGAGGGTTGGAGCATGCCTAGCTCTTGGCCAGTTGTGTCAGGTCCCTTTAAAACCGGACCAGCCGCACGCCTGTTCCTCCTGCCTCCCCTCTCTCCATCCCTTAAGCCGGTCTCAAGTGCTGTCTGCGTGGCGCAAACTGTATTTGGTTTCTCAAGGAAAGGACACCGCTAAATAAATAAGTAAATAAAAAGCAAAGTTCTTAGTTACACTTAGCCTCGAGAAGCTTAAAGGTCGCCTCTGGGAACTGTGCTGCCGAGTGAGCTTTCTTGACCTTCCCCGTTGGTTCTGGATCGCACGGGACTCCTGTATTTGTCAGTGACAGAGACCCAAGCCAGAAGGGGCTCCCAATCAGAGGCCGCTCTGGGAGCCGCGAAGGCTGTAGCCAGCACTTCAGTGCCATGGGATCTCGTGTCTCTATCTCGCCCCATCTTGGGGTCTCTATGGGGACCTCATTTTCTCTGAGAGTAAACAGGTTTTCTCCCAGCAGTGGGAAACACAGTGCTGGTATCCTCAGGCTTAGGTCCTCCAGCTTGATGAAAAAAGAGAAGGGAGAGCATCTCTCTTCCTGTTTCAGAATATAGATGCTCCAGGGAAGGACCTTTATTGGCCAGCCTTAGTCACATAGCTAAGCCTTGGACTTATCACTTGGAGGCGGGGAGGAGTTCTATGATTGGCCAGGCCTGAATCACATGTCCACTCAGGGGGTGGGGCCCTGTGATTGGCAGCTCACCCCGCATCACATGACTGATATAAGAGGAGCACAGCTCTCCAAGGGCTGGAAAGGGAGGTGGACAGAGCCAGGCCTCAGCTGTGCCCCAGCTCCCCCTGACCACAACCCAAGGAGCCCTAGACTGGACATCAGAACCACGAGATCCTGAAGTGCTGGTCAGTAGGTTTTGCACATCTCTTACTTCAAGATATATATATATATATATATATATATATATATATATAATTTTTATTTCTTTGTTTTTGGCTGCATTGGGTCTTCACTGCTGCGCGTGGGCTTTCTCTAGTTGCCGTGAGCGGGGGCTACTCTTCTTTGCAGTGCGCGGGCTTCTCATTGCAGTGGCTTCCCTTGTTGCAGAGCATGGGCTGTAGAGCGCAGGCTCAGTAGTTGTGGCGCACGGGCTTAGTTGCTCCGCGGCATGTGGGATCTTCCCGGACCAGGGAACGAACTTGTGTTCCCTGCATTGGCAGACGGATTCTTAACCACTGCGCCACCAGGGAAGTCCCAGGATTTATTTTCAAGTGAAGTTTTCCTTGGAAGACCAACCAGAATTGTTCTGGCTGAGGCAGAAAGGGATGGACAGAGGAAGCAGCCCTCAGAGTCCCCTCCCTCCCACCCTCGTCCAGGCTTCTCCGCGGAGCAGAGCCTGAAGGTCACAGAGCCGTCCCCGCCCAGCACACATGGGAGCGAGATCCCATTTTACAGACAGGAAAACCGAGGCTCTGAGGGCTCTACTCCTCGCCCGAGAAATTCCTCAGCAGTTCACAGCCACGTCTTCTGCTGCCCAGACCAGGCAGTTGCCTGGAATTTGGGCCAGCCACCTTTCACCCAGATGTTGGACCAAGTCCTTTGAATTCCCGGCAGAAGGGAGAGGTCCACAGACATCTCAGAGCTCACATTAGGACTGTGGACTGTGGCTCTCTAACCTGCCTTGCGGCGAGCTTGGGAAGTGACCCTGCGGCGTGGCGGCTGGCGAGTGCCTTCAGCCTGGGCAGCAAGACCCTTTTTCATGAGCGTGAACCGCCCTTGGCCCCGACGAAACAGCAGCAGGCTCCAGGCCTGAGGTTGTGCCCGCAGGATTCGCTGAGCCCAGCTGGTCAGTCCAGCCAGAGACGCAGTCACCAAAAGCCACAAGAGTCCCCACCCGAGGGACCTCTCCTGCCCTGTGAAGCCCCTGTTGTCTGCTGGTGGCACCCCCCCCCCCCCCCCCTGG
>NW_006796283.1:264514-272639 GCF_000442215.2 Lipotes vexillifer
GGAAGGGCCAGCGCAGTCCTCCCTAGGACAGCCCAGTTGCCGAGAGGGCCCCGTGTCAACGCGGGAGGGCCCAAGATTTGTGGGTGCACAGAGAGATGGGTGTGAGTAGAGCGCAGGGCCCCTGGAGCAGGGGCGTCGGGAGTGACTGGATTGAGGCCAGCGTACCCAGGCCCCGGTGGCCTTTCTCCTGGACTCACAAGAGGGCTGACGGGCGTGGGGCGGGGTGGGGCCAGCTCTGTATTTAGGTCCACGCTCCACTGGAGGACCAGTTCCTCCATCCACATCGCTCTGCCTGGAACTGTGTCCGGTAACTAGTCGGCTCTTGGCGCTGATGGCAACTCCGCTGTTCCAGTGTCTCTGGCTAAAACCCAGAGGTCACCCTTGAGGCCTCATTTTCTCACATCTCACACCCAAACGCTGCGTCACCTTTTACTGGCTCACCTGCAAAGGGAAGCCCAAGGCCAGCTGCTCCTCCCCACCTGCACTGCCTCTGCCTGCTCCAGGCCGCCGTCTCTTCTCGCCTGGACCGTGCTGTGGTATCCCCGCTGTGCTCTGTGTCCCTGTGAGCCTGCCCTCACCCCGCATGCTCTCTCCCAGCGCAGCAGGCCGAGGGATGCATGGAGAACTTGACTTCCGTCTGCGCCTGGGCCTCCCCTCTCAGAAGCCCCCAAGGTCTTTCCATCTATACTGCGGTGAATAGCATCCCCCCGCCAAATTCACATCTGCCTGGACCTGTGAGCGTGACGTTATTTGGAAATAAGGTGTTTGCAGATGTAATCAAGTTTAAAGGAGGTCAGACTAAAGTAGCCCTAATCTAACGACCAGGGTCTTTATAAGAAGAGGGGAATTTAGGCACACACACAGAGGGAAGACACATGTGTGAAGATAGATGTGCAGGGGGGAGGAATGCAGCCACAGGCCAAGGATACCTGAGGCCACCAGAAGCCAGAAGAGACAAGGAAGGATCCTCCCTGAGAGTCTTCAGGTGGAGCCTGGCGCCGCTGACACCTTGATTTCAGACTTCTGGTCTCCAAAACCGTGAGACAATATACTTCTGTTGTTTGATGCCACCCAGTTTGTGGCCATTTGTTATAACAGCCACAGGAGACTAATACCGCCTCCTCTATCTGCCTTGTGGAGATTGCAATGCTCATCATCTAGCAAAGGCTCTGAGAAATTCTGCAAGAAGCATGTGTTCCATTTTCCCGAGCTTATCCCATCATGCAAGCATCCAGTTGCAACTACCCTTTCACCTCCCATGGGAGCCGCTTTGGGAAATGTTGGACTAGAAAATTCCTGACGTCCCCTCCAGGCTGAAAGTTCTGTTGCTTTTGGAATTGGAAGCCAAGCCATGAAATAAATAGAAAAGTATATGCATGATTAGATACTAATTTTAAATATAGTCAAAATGCTCCTGCAATTGTGGGGAAGCAAAACGAGTCCGGGGAAGAACGGCTGCTCTAGTTAACCAGCTCTAGTTAAGCAGTCAGATGTGAGCGCCACTGACCCCGTAGGAGCTCAGTCTGAGGTTGGTCACTGGGGGAATGAGAACAGTGTAGTGTGTAAGATTCCTAGAAGTGGACTTGCTGGGTCAAAGGCTTTGCATTTTTAAGATGTAATTCATAGTGCCAAACTGCTCTCCAGAAGGTTGTACAGATTTAAACTTCCACTAACGCAGACCAGTGGTACCCATTCTCCCATCTATGCCAACACTGGCCATTATCCTATTTGACATCTATAAATTGTCCTGTGTGTTTTGACCACAAAGGTAAATAGAGCTTTTATTGAGTTATCTCGGTTTCTACCGAGTCATGCCCAGAGCAGCCTGCCCACCAGCCCATCGCTGCCAGGAGAGGACTCTTGCCAATGACTGGGCAGCGGTGCCCTGAGGTCAGGCCAAATTTTTGGAGGAAACAGCAGACCACACTCAGATTTGGCCCGAAATACTAAACTCTGAAAAAGAGAAGATTCAGTGTCATAGGATCCTTCCCCCGAGCAGAGTGGGAGAGAGAAAAGACGTTGGGATTTGGAGTCAGGAACACCCGAGGGTTTGTCCTGACCTGGCCCCTTTCTAGCTCCGTGACCTTGGGCGGCTCACGTGAGCTTTTTGCACCTCAGTTTCCTTATCTTTGATGTGGGATAACGACAGCCCCGACCTCTCTGAGTTTGATGGGGATTAAATCATTTCCTCGTTATGAGATGGGCTTTGCGTATGGAACCCTAATAGGAGCTGGGGTTCCAGGTGGCCCAATCCAGGCAGCATCGCAGAGAGGTGTAGTCCAGCCACCAAAATGGATTAGGAAGGAATTTGGATTCCCCCTTGCCTGTCTCTCAAACGTCAAGGGGAATCCACTGCTTAGCCCACAGTTGTGTTTCTTAACCTCCTGCTTCCTCTGCCCCCTGTGTGTCTTGCATCCATCCTGCGGCAGCTCCAGGACCCCCGCAGCCCCCCAATCCCCTGCAAAGGTCAGCTCTCCCTTTTGCCCTTTGCCCCCTCCATGTTGCTTTTGTCATGGAAATGAGCTTCCTCTCTCCAGTTGTGCTTGTTTCCTCCTGGCCTCCCCTAGGATCTGGATTCTCCACAAGAAAGGGAGGATCCTCCGCTCTGTTCTCTGGCCTCTGTGGGTCCTGTTCCCCTCTACCTACTCCCGCCTCTGCCTACAACGTGGAACCAGTCTGAGAAAGAAGAACTCTCTTCGGGAAGCGGGGGGGAGGGAGCCGAGTGGGCAAAGACAAAATACTCTAACTGATGGGGGCCCGTTCTGTAAACGTATCCGCGTGCGCTGTGCCAGCTCCCCTGCTTGCATCACTTCTCCCTTAACTGAAGCTTTGTAACATCTTTGGAGCTTTCCCTGTAGTGAACATGTTCTTTTCTTCCTCTGAGTCTCCCGAAAGAGAGGTGAGCGGGGGGCAAGTTCTAACCCGAGTTTTGGGGCCAGACCGGCATGGCGGCCCAGCCTTGGGAGAGGCAGGCATGGGAGGTCGGGGCTGGTGGGAGGTCGTCTTCAGTGGCTGCCTCTTTCTCCAGCCTCTTCCCCATATTGTCAGAGGGCCCCGTTGCTTGCGCAGCATGTGTTCAAACAGAACTCCACCGAGGGTCGCCTCTCCCTCCGCCACCATCCTCACCCTCCTGCTGGGGTCCTGAGAGCGCCGGGTGCCGAGCGCCCCCTGAGCCTTGCCCTGAACCTTATCGTGTTCCCTGAGATCCAGAGTGTGCTCTGCTCCTATGTGTCCTGTCCAGCCCTGACGGGAGAGGGTGGAGCAAGGTTCGGGGCTGGGGAGAGCTGGAGAGGTGGGGTTAGCCTGGGGTCAGCCGGCCCCCCTTCTTAGGAGCTGGGTGGCCTCACATAGGGTGCTGAGCCTCTGCAAGCGTCGCCCTCCTCATCCGCGAAGTGGCCGTGATTATACCTGCCCCCTCACGGCACAGGGCTCGGAGGAAACCGAACCTGCTAGGCACGCTTAGCTGTGGGCCTCCGTGCATTCCCTCCCTGTGCACCAGGCATCCGCCGGCTGTCCATTCACCACTCCGTGCCGGGCGTCCCGCCAACTCCTGGTGATACCCGAGGAATAGTAGCTGCCGGGGTGATCGCTGACAGTCTCACCCAGTGGGCGTATTTGCTTTGATGAAGAGTTCGGGGCCTGTGGGCTTAAAGGGGGGCCTAACCCAGCCTGGGGTGACCAGGGAAGGCTCCCTGGAGGAGGTGGTGACTGAGCCAGGCCTTAAGCAGTGTGTGAAAAGTAGTCGTTCATTTTTCCATGTGTGTGATTAACAAGCATCTATACCATGTCTACAGAGTACGGATGCCAAGTCACGTGTTGGGAAAACGAGGGCACATCAAGTGTTGGCCCTGAGAGATTTGAGGCCAGGAAAGTGGCGAGGATGTCTCAGACCTCCCTTTCCAGGCTGCACGGGGCCAGGGCGTGGCCACGCTGGGTGCGGGAGTGCTGGCAGGGCTGTCTCCACGTGGGGGTCAGAGCCAAGGGCCCGCACCCCGTTAGGTATGGGAGAGCCGTGTGGTGGAGTAGCCTGCAGCCAAGAACGAGAGGAGGTGGCGCTGCCTCTGGTTTGGAACGACCTCCAAGATACATCGTTAAGTGAAAAACAGCAAAGTGCCAAACTGCAGGATGGGGCCATTATGCTACATACGTGTGCACGTGTGTGTGTGAGTACACGTACGGGACACCCAGGACACGGACTGGCAGGTCTCTCACCCACCTGAGACCCTGCTCCTGGGAGGATGTTTGCTGCTCATCTGAGGAGCCCATGGGGTTGCAGAAAGCCAGCAGGGCCTGGGGGAGAGGGGACAGGCCCGGAGCAGGCGAGCACGGCTGGGGTGAAGGCCCCCTCTGACACGGGGTTGCCACGTGGCGTTGAGGTGGATGCTTGTTATGTGTATACAAACATGTGATGGGGTGTTTCTCAGCCGTGACCTGCTCCACCACGCATGAGCCTCGAAGACATGCTGAGTGAGGAAGCCAGGCACAGCGTGTGAGTCCGTCCACAAGCAGTGTCCAAAACAGGCAAATCCATAGAGACAGAGTACGTGAATGGTCGCTGGGGGCTGCGGAAGGGGGAGGGAGTGATGTTGGGTCTGGGGTTTTTGGGGGGATGATGGAAATGCTTTGAAACTAAACAGAGGTAGTGGTTACACAACACTGTGAAGGTACCAAATGCCACTGAATTGTCTACTTTAAAATGGTCAATTGTTTTTCTTCTTTTCTTTTTTATTGAAGTGTAGTTGATTTACAGTTAATTTCTGCTGCACGGCAGAGTGACTCAGTTGTACATATATATTCTTTTTCATATTCTTGTCCATTCTGGTCTATCCCAGGATATCGAATATAGTTGCCTGTGCTATACAGTAGGGCCTTGTTGTTTACCCATCCTCTATGCAAAGACATAGCTGCTCACCCCAAGCTCCCACAGTCCCCTCCCCCTTGGCAACCACAAGTCTGTTCTCTATGTCTGAGAGTCTGTTTGTGTTTCCGAGATATGTTCACTTGTGTCATATTTTAGATTCCGCACATAAGTGATATGATACGGTAGTTGTCTTTCTCTTTCTGACTTACCTCACTTAGTATGATAATCTCTAGTTGCATCCATGTTGCTGCACATGGCATTATTTCATTGTTTTTTTTATGGCTGAGCAGTGTTCCACTGTGTATATGTACCACATCTTCTTTATCCATTCCTCTGTCAATGGACATTTTGGTTGTTTCCACATCTTGGCTATTGTGAGTAGTGCTGCTCTGAACATAGGGGTGCAGGTATCTTTTTGAATTACAGTTTTGTCTGGACATATGCCCAGGAGTGGGATTGCTGGATCATATGGTAGCTCTATTTTTAGTTTCTAAGGAACCTCCTTATTGCTTTTCATTGTGACTGTACCAGTTTACATTCCCAGTAACAGTGCAGGAGGGTTCCCTTTTCTCCACACCCTCTCCAGCACTTATTATTTGTAGACTTTTTAATGATGGCCATTCTGATGGGTGTGAGGTGGTACCTCATTGTAGTTTTGATTTGCATTTCTCTAATAATTAGCGATGTTGAGCATCTTTTCATGTGCCTGTTGGCCACCTGTATGTCTTCTTTGCAGAAATGTCTATTTAGGTCTTCTGCCCATTTTCAGTTGGGTTGTTTTTTTTTTGTTGATTTGTATGAGCTGTTTCTGTATTTTGGAAAGTAAGCCCTTGTTGGTCGCATCATTTGCAAACATTTTCTCCCATTCTATACGTTCTCTTTTCGTTTTGTTTATGGTTTCCTTTGCTGTGCAAAAGCTTGTAAGTTTGTTTAAGTCCCATTTGTTTATTTTTGCTTTTACTTCTGTCGCCTTGGGGGACTGACCCAAGAGAACAGTGGTATGATTTGTGTCAGAGAATGTCTTGCCTCTATGCTCTTCTAGGAGTTTTATGGTTGTCCTCTCTTACATTTAGGTCTTTAAGCCATTTTTAGTTTATTTTTGTGTGTGGTGTGAACGTGTGTTCCAGCTTCGTTGATTTACGTGCAGCTGTCCCGCTTTTCCAGCACCACTTGCTGAAGAGACTGTCGTTTTCCCATTGTATATTCTTGCCTCCTTTGTCAAAGATTAATTGACTATAGGTGTGTGGGTTTATTTCTGGGCTCTCTGTTCTGTTCCATTGATCCATATGTCTGTTTTTGTGCCAATACCATGCTGTTTTTATTACTGTAGCTTTGTAGTATTATCTGAAGTCTGGGAGCGTTATGCCTTAAAATGGTCAGTTTTATGTTATGTGAATTTTGCCCCCATAAATTCTTTTAAACGAATTCAAACGGGGCTTCCCTGGTGGTGCAGTGGTTGAGAGTCCACCTGCCAATGCAGGGGACACAGGTTCGTGCCCCGGTCCGGGAAGATCCCACATGCCGCAGAGCGGCTGTGCCCTTGAGCCATGGCCGCTGAGCCTGCGCGTCCGGAGCCTGTTGCTCCACAACGGGAGAGGCCACAACAGTGAGAGGCCCGCGTACCGCGAAAGGGGCCGGCGTCCGCGAAAAAAAAAAAAAAAAAAAAGAATTCAAACGTTGTCCCGATGACTGTTGCATGTGAGACGGCCGCCCCGGGCCCCAGGCTGCTGGCCAGGGAAGAATGGGGCCCAGGCAGCCATGAATCGGCATTTCTAGGTGAAACCTCCTGTTTTGCAGGAGGCCTCGGGCTTTGCTGGGAAACAGGCCTCGGGCTTTGCTGGGAAACAAGAGGGCAGATGGAAAAGTACCCCTGGTGGGGAGAGAGCCCCAGACAAACTGAAGACGCTGGTGGTTTTCAAAGACACGAGCTGCAGCCTCTTAAAATTCCCCAGGCCTCCCTGCCATGGATAAAATGCTTTCTGGGGAGATTGCAAATGTTTGCTCTGGTGGGACTTTGTTATAAATGGACTTGGTTTTGTTTAGTTGGTTACGGTTTTATTTGGTTAAAAAAAACCAACCCTGCAAGATCATCTTAACTGAGGACTCCATGTTAATCCAGAAAAACCAAGAAAGGGCAAACAAGATGGACCAGTAGTCCGACTGCCCGCTGCACGTCAGGTCTGGCTGCAAAGCCCTTCATCGGACCAGCCTGTCATGGTTGCTACTGTTTCTGGAGTGCCTACTGTGTACCAGCCGTCCCGGTCAGCCCTGTATGGTTCCTTCTTTCTAATCCTCCCAAAGGCTTCACAAGGCAGGAACTGTTGTTGCATTGTTTTAAAGATGAGGAAACTGAGGCCCAGAGAGGTGAAGGTGCTTGCCCTAGGTCACACAGCTGGGAGGCGGCAGGGATGGACATTGTAGCCTGTCTGGCTCTTTCAGTGGTATCTCACAGCCACTTAGGCTGAAAACCAGACCTGCCCTCAGAGTAACCCTCACGGAGGCCACCTGGTCACCGAGATTTCTGGGTCGCTGAGCAGAGCCCTGTGTCTGCCAGCGAGCCTGCAAGGCCATCGGTGAGCAACCGTCCCCTGGTGCCCAGATGGCAAGGTGTCACCCAGGCCAAGGCCAGAGAAAGGCCATGTGCAGACCCCCCTCCCTGGCCACTTAAACCCGCACCCCTGCATCCCATTGGGGTGGCTTTCCACACCAGATGCAACCCCTGCTCCCACCAAGGACCCCTCCCTAACAATCCACCCAAGAGGGAAATGTCTTTGAAATTCCTGATCTTGAGAAGTCCGTTTGCTTTGCTCCTGGGCTTTGGGGGAGATGGTCAGCCCATCTTTGAGAAATCTGCTTCAGATGAGCCCCTGCCCCACCCAGCCGATGACCTTTGTGTCTGTGCACATGTGTTAACCCCTCAGCATCTTCTCTGAGCCTGGTAGGCTGACACGTGAGCTTCACCAGCTCTTCCAACCCCAGTGTTCTCTGATTTTAACCAGCTCCAATTCTGAGTTCACCGCCAAGCCTTTCCCTGCCCCAGAGCCTTTGCACAGCCCTTCCCTCCCCCAGGGGCCCTCCCTGATTCTTCTTTCTCTGTGATACTCTCGCTAATGCTCCCTCTTCCTGCTGCTCTGTTCTTTTATAGCACGAATCACAGCATATAATTATACATTTAATTTCTTATATTTGTGTTTGCTGAGGGCAGAGGCCTCGCCAGCACACAGTAGGTGTTCAGTAAATATTTGTGGACCGGGGGGGGGGGGG
>NW_006796283.1:272739-279974 GCF_000442215.2 Lipotes vexillifer
GGGGGGGGCTGGATGCGCCAATGTTGTAGGAATTTTTCTGTGGCCTGAGCAGTGTGCAGTGCCCATGCATTTGCTCTCCTGTGGCGCCCTCTGGTGGACATTAGGCAGATGCCAGGCTGAGACTAACCCCTTTCTCCTCTCCTTTCAGCATCGTCCCCAGCCCCGTGCCACCTGGGACCTGGCCACCAAGGTGTGGCCACCATCGGTGACGTGAGTACATGAAGCAGCACAGATGGGTCTTCCTGGAGTTCTGTGAGCTGCTTCTGGATGACCAGGTGAGTTGGAAGTCAGCCAGCTTCTCATTATTATCATTAATAATATTGTCATTGTTATTAAACAGCGTTAGTAATGTTCAACATAAAACACTCATTGTGCGCCACCCGTGGATCCCTGAGCAGCCTCTCCCTGTCGTCGCCTGGGTCCCTTCCCTCTCTCTTCTTCCAGGTGGTGATGGAGACCGTGGTGGGCATGTCCCTGTCATTAACCCATCTCCGTCGCCCCTGGATTTGCATTAAAGCTCATGGGGAAAAGGTCAAGCGAGTTTATATCCCGAGCCAGGGAATGTGATGCTGTGGGACACACATCCCAGACACTCAGAAAGCAGAGTCTGAATATCCGAGGAAGCCCACAAGTGTCCGGTTGGGCCTGGCACCTGCACACATGCTGAGCACAACACAGAGCTTCCGGCGCCGGAGCGGGCACAGCCCCGGGAAATCGACAGGCATTGCTCAAGTCTGAGGGAGGTGCGAATCAGCCTGCAGACAAGGGTGAGGTTCATCTGGCATATACTTTGCAGTTCAAACCCTGAACTGAAAATATTATCGAAAAAACCTCGGTGAAAGTTTTATTGTTCTCGACTCCTCTGTTTATTCAAGAAGTTATTATTATTATTATTTTTTTTTTACTGTTTTTACTTCAAAAAATAAAAACAGAGAAGGATCTAGGTTAGAAAATAGTGCTTTTATTCTAGCCAAAACGCCCGTGAGGAATCCCTCCTTTCTCCCTACCTGTGAGAACCTGGGCACATCCTGTAACCTTGATGAAACTCAGTTGTTTTGGTCTACGAAATGGGTATACTGTTACCTGCCTGAAGGTCGTAGGGAAAATGCAATCAGATCATGTATAGGAAGGCATTTTGGAAACCGGAAACGTCGAAACTGCGTCCTGGCATCATTACTATTCTTTAACCTTTGCACCTGGAGCTTTTCTTGGAACTCAAGCAAGTTCTCCCAGCCTGGGGATGGTGCTGGTTTGTCAGACGGCTGGTTGCTGCCTGTGAGCCTCAGTTTCCTGGTGCCCATGGGCCTGTCGACCTGTGGCCAGATGGCACGTCGAGCTTGGCCGTCCCATGCCGGGCGCCTGCTCGGGAGAGGATTTCAGGGCTGGTGCGCCTGTGGATTCAGGAGAACACTGTGTCTCGAATGAGCCAGAGCTTGTGTACCCAAAGGACCATGTCCGCTTCAAAGTGGGCCCCGGCCACCTCTGCACTGATTTGATGATGTCTCCGGGCCTTAAGACAGGCCTGCCACTTAGGGGAAGTGGCTTCAGAGCTGGGTGACCCCTTCCTCGGGGTGGCTGGGAAGCAGCCAGGGTCACTGCAGGGCGGCAGGTCAGCGAGGACCGCCCTGCGCTGCCGCAGGTCTCACCAAACCCCAACAGCAGCCGGGATGCTAGCTCTGCAGGACTGCTACTCTCCCCTCCCACGTGACACCGCTGAAGGGAACACCCCCCCACTGACTGACGCGTTTCCTGCTTAAATAATCTGCCTTTTTCTGCCTTTTCCTTCAGCCTATATGAGCCGTGTCGCCGTCCAGGCTTGTCTCGTTAAGTCATAGGCAGTCCTCAGAATGAGGAGGCTCTGAACACCCTTCTAAAGTAGACGGCAAGTGGCTCAACTCAGTAGCCTTCTTTCTGGGTCATGTACTCAAAAACACCGTTTATTCTACAAGCCTGTGAGGACTTAAAAATTGAGATTTTCTGAAAGGCTCGTCACCTCAGCAAATCCACATGCTCTCCTTGCTCTCTCTTCCCCTCCTGTTTCGACTTCATACAGATGTGCGTGTGTGCCCGTGCTTGTCATCCTGACCTAGGAGTGTAAGCGAGGGTTGTCCTCCTCGCTCACACAAGCGAAATACGTTTCAACGTTGCCAAATGGTTAATACTTTGCGCAGCTGCCATAGGGTAATTAACGCTTCCCATGTTGGCTGACATCTAGACTTTGCTACTCAAAGTGTGGGCCACGGACCAGCAGCAACAGCACCACCAGGAGTTGGTTAGAAATGCAGAGTCTCAGGCCGCACCCAGGACCTGCTGAATCAGAATCTAAAGTTTACTTGGATGCGGGGAATTTGTGTGTCCATTCAAGTGTCAGTGTGTAAAACGTTGGATGTATTTGGACAACACGGTGATGTCCTCACGAGAAGGCCTTGCAGGGCGTTCACTTCTGTGGGTTCTCGTGTGGAAACGACTCTTGAGAAGAACCTGGGGGCTTTAGGGACCCAAGTAAATGTACGTGCTTGCTCCCAGCTCATCTCCAGTCAGCCTTCAAAGTCGTGCTTCTTTGGGATGTTCCAGCACTGGAAAAAAAAATCACAACCATAGAGCCAAGTGTCTCTTGCCCACCTGGGTGGAGAGAGGAGACGACCAACAAATGGGCCAGATATTTTTAGGAACGATGGGCTGACGCCACAGGAAGGGAGACGGCATAACGGTGGCAACACCAAGTTTCATGAGTTGGAATTAAATGACGTCATCGCTGATTCCTGCAGCTGTTTAGTCTTACCTGGAGTTGCTGGGTTTGTATTACTTGGAAAACGTGTGGTGACCATGTGACCTGCAACCAGGTCGCCGTTCCTGTTGCGCCATCTTTAAAGCTCTGGGAGGTCCACGTGGTCTGGAGCAGCTCGTCACCCTTGGTCTGGGGCTGGGTAGGAGCCTTCGTTTCTCCCTTCTTGACTCGTTCCACATGATGTCCTCCAGGACGACAGTGAGAACAAGGAGATGCAATAAAAGAAGCAGCATAATTAAACCCCAGACGTGTCATTTGGTTTGAACGTTGCTTCTTTATCACTTTGAGGTCTCAAGTACGTCCCCACAAAATCCCTCAAAACAAAGTATGTGCCACTAATGCTTGCATTTGCAACCCCCAGAGCAGTGATGCCAACCATTAACTCTCTTCCAGACCCATCACAGCACTCACCTCGGCTGCAGTTTTCAAGTGGTGTGTGCTGCTGCTTCGTGATTTAGTCTTGGTAGGTTTCTGATTCTAGAAGTTGACCCTCTTCCGGGTTATCCAGCTTGCCGGCCCGTGACTGCTCGTAGTGGTCTCTTGTGACCATTCTTCCTCTGGCATCGGTTATAATGTCTAGTTTTTCATCTCTAGTTTTATTAAGTCTGCACAGACCTATAACTAATATAGAGATTGAGTCAGTGATCAAAAATCTCCCAACAGGGCTTCCCTGGTGGCGCAGTGGTTGAGAGTCCGCCTGCCGATGCAGGGGACGCGGGTTCGTGCCCCGGTCCAGGAGGATCCCACGTGCCACGGAGCGGCTGGGCCCGTGAGCCGTGGCCGCTGAGCCTGTGCCTCTGGAGCCTGTGCTCCGCAACGGGAGAGGCCACAACACTGAGAGGCCCGCATACCGAAAAAAAAAAAAAAAAAAATCTCCCAACAAAGTAAAGTCCAGGAATAGATGGCTTCACTGGTAAATTCCACCAAACATTTAAGGAAGAATTAATGCCATTCCTTCTCAAACTCTTTCAAAAAACTGAAAAGGTGGAAACACTTCCAAACTGATTTTATGAGGCCAGCATTACCCTGATGCCAAAGCCAACGACACCACAAGAAAAAACTACAGGCCAATATCCCTGATGAACATGGATGCAAAAATCCTCCATAAAACACCAACAAACCGAATCCAACAGCACATTAAAAGAATCGTATGCCATGACCAAGTGGGATTTATCTTTGGAATGCAAGGATGTTTCAACAAACAAAAATCAATTAATGTGATACACCATATTAACCGAATAAAAGATAAAAGATATGATCGCCTCTATAGAAGCAAAAAAAAAAAAAAGCATTTGACAAAATTTAACCCTCTTTCATGATAAAAACTCTCAACAAGCTAGGAATACAAGGAAAGTAACTCAACATAATGAAGGCTATATATAAAAAGCCCACAATTAATATCATACTCAATCATGAAAAACTGAAAGCTTTTCCTCTAAACCAGAAACAAGGCAAGGATGCCCGCTCTCACCTTTTCTATTTAACATAGTACTGGAAGTCCTAGCCAGAGCAGTTAGGCAAGAAAAAGAAGTAAAAGGCATTCAAATTGGAAAGGAAGAAATAAAATTGTCCCTGTTGGCAGACAACATAATGTTGCAAACTCTAAAGATGCCACCAAAAACCTGCTAAAACTAATAAATTCAGTAAAGTTGCAGAATACAAAATCAGCATGCAAAAATCAGTTGCATTTCTATACCCTAACCACAAACTACCTGAAAGAAATTAGGAAAACAGTCCTATTTACAATGGCACCAAAAAGAATAAAATACTTAGGAATAAACTTAACTAAGGAGGTAAAAGACTTGTATACTGAAAACTACAGAACGCTGATCAAAGAAATTAAAGAAGAAACAAACAAATGGAAAGACATCCATGTTTCTGGACTGGAAGACTTAATATTGTGCAGATGTCCATACTACCCAAATATATCTACAGATTCAGCACAATCCCTATCAAAATCCCAACAGTATTTTTTACAGAAATAGAGAAAACTCTCAAATTCATATGGAACCACAAAGAACAAAGAGGCCTCACACTTTCTAGATTCAAAATATATCACAAAGCTGTTGTAATCAAAACAGTATGGTACTGGCATGAAGACAAACATATAGACCAATGGAACAGAATACAGAGCCCAGAAATAAAACCACGTGTGCACGGTCAACTGGTCTTCAACAAGGGTGCCAATGTTACACGACGGGGAAAGGACAGTCTCTTCAGCAAGTGATTTTTAGAAAACTGGATGTCCACATATCTCACACCACAGATACTGGACCCTTACCTTACACCGCACATAAAACACATCAACTCCAAGTGGGTCAGACTTAAACAAGAGGCCTGAAACTCCTAGCATAGCACACAGGGGCTGAAAACAGTGTCCATACAACCTGTGCATGGATGTTTATGGCAGCTTTACTCATCATTGCCAAAACTTGGAGGCAAGCACGATGCCCTTAGGTGGACGAATGGATAAACTGTGGCACTGCCAGAGAGCGGAATACTATTGAGCACTAAAAAGAAATGCCCTGTCAAGCCGCGAAAAGACATGGAGGAACCTTAGAGGCATATTACCGTGTGAAAGAAGCCAATCTGAAAAGGCTGCTTTATGGTTCCAACTCTATGAGATTGTGGAAAGAGGCAAAACTATGAAGACAGTAAAAAGATCAGTGGTTGCCAGTGTGGGCAAGGGAGTGGAGGGATAGGTAGGCAGAGCACAGAGGATTTCTAGGGCATTGAAAATACTCGGAGTGCTGCCATAATGGTGGATACACGGCATCAGACACTTGTCCAAACCCATGGAATGTACACCACCAAGAGTGAACCTAATGTGACTGTGGACTCTGGGTGGTGATGACCTGTCAGTGTAGGTTCATCAGTGACAAGTGCACCATCTGGCGGAGACGGTGACAGTGCGGGGAGGCTGTGCGTGTGTGGGGACAGCGGGTATGTGGGAACTCTCTCTACCTTCCTCTCAATTATACTGTGCACCTAAAACTGCTCTTAAAAAAGCAGTCTTTTAAAAACTCTTGGAAATTAAAACTATCACAGCCTGAATAAAATATCCAATAGAAGAGATAGAAGACAGAGTTAGGTGTATTTTCCAGAAAACAGAGGAGACAATGAGAGGAAATCAGAGAGTCCAGGTAGCCCAATGTGTAAAAGTCAGAAAAATAAGAAACTGGAGAGGGTGAAACTCCCAAAGATGGAACACGGCAGTCTTTTTTTTTTTTTAATTTTATTTATTATTGGCTGCGTTGGGTCTTCGTTGCTGCGCGCGCGGGCTTTCTCGTTGCGGCGAGCGGGGGCTACTTTTCTTTGCGGTGCGCGGGCTTCTCATTGTGGTGGCTTCTCTTGTTGCGGAGCACGGGCTCTAGGCACGCAGGCTCAGTAGCTGTGGCTCGCGGGCTCTAGAGCTCAGGCTCAGTAGTTGTGGTGTACGGGCTTAGTTGCTCCGCGGCAAGTGGGATCTTCCCGAACCAGGGCTCGAAACTGTGTCCCCTGCATTGGCAGGCGGATTCTTAACCACTGCGCCACCAGGGAAGCCCCTGGAACACAGCACTTTTGTCAGAACCGAGGAGCACGTGTCTAAGGTGGAAAGGGTCCACCAAGCATTAGCACAAGGCATCCAGGCAGAGGACTGTTGACTTTGAGGAACCAAGGACTAACAAGAAGATAGTGAAGGCTTCCTGAGTTAAAAAAACAAAAAAAGGCAGGTTGTCTGAGTCAGGAACCAGAAGTTCCCTTGGCGGCAAAGCTGGGAGGCCGCGGTGGGGTCTCCAAAGTGCACAGAGACCCCGTTAATTTCCACGCCTCCCATCAGTCCTGGGGCAGAGCCATTCGTCCCGTAAAGATGAGCAGCCGGCTCGGGGCACGCTCGCTGACCCAGCCGCACACCTGCAGTTGGCCGTAACTTCCCCGTGTCCTGTGCAGGGAGCGCTCCGGTTTCATAGTGGATCCTCAGGCAACACTGTGGGCAGCTGACCTGTCACTGAAGGCTCCAGAATGCTACTTTGGGATCAACAAGGATTTTACGGGCACCCCGCCCACCGTTCCCGGGCTTTTCCCAGGCCGTCTCTCCTTCAGGATACCTCCCTCTGCTTAAGCAACCAAACCCAAATCTCCTAACGGAAGACAGGATTCAGCCACCTTCCTAGTTGGGTCATCTTTTCATTTTCCATTTTGATGCAGACGTCATCTGAGATGAGCCTATAAAACGTTCCAACAGGAAGAACACAAAACCGCGGCACAATTCTGCAGAGCCACAAACACAAGCCTGAGGGCGGCTGCCGGTGCAGCGGTGTGCTCGGGGACGTGTCTGCAAGGCCGGCCAGTGCCTCCCTACGTGGTGGCCACTCTCCCCTCGCCTCTCTGGGTCCCTCCCTTGAGTGCAGGTACTAGACACACTGTTGAATGAAGTTGTGGGCACCTGAGATGCTGGATGGAAGAG
>NW_006796283.1:279984-311536 GCF_000442215.2 Lipotes vexillifer
CGTGATCTTTAAAATTTTTATTTCCAAGTGCACTAAAAAAATGAAGGGATGTTTAGGACAAAGCCAATCAGATCAGTTGCGTCGACTGGAAGTAAAATGTTAAATGTGGAGACGGCGACCTTTGGGAGAGCGGCTCACCTGTCCCCGGCGATGATGGGGCTCTGGAAGCAGCAGGGGGGACCGCAGCGGCCCGGGTGCCGGTGTCAGAGCCGAGCACGGAAACACGCCAACGACCCATCAAGAACCGCGCCACTGAACAAACGGCTGGAGAATGTCAACTGGTGGCTTTATTTCTTAAAAAAGTTACATTGAAAGAAGAGGTTGAAAAGTCAAGTATACTTGATTTGCACATATTTGCCAAGTCTCACAGGATTCAACCACTTTGATAATTGTTTTTATTGATAACCAGGATATACATATGAAAAGCCTCACAATGAAGCCCAATACACATGTCCAACCCAGATGACAGATACTGCAGAACAGTCTCGGGAAGCCCATCAGTCTCCTGTTCTGTTAGTCCTCCGGCTGCGACTCGGCGCCCCCCCGTCACAGCCCACTTCCTGCAGTGACTGAGTCCATTTCACACCCGTCCCACAGCTCGCTTACTCAGCTAGACTGTTGTAGGCCCTTTGTGGTTCTGCGCCAGCAGTGGTAGAAACCCTGATCAGGACAGGGGACGGGTTAATGCAAACGAAAGCAAAACAGCTCACAGATGAGCAGAGAGGCGTGGAGACCAGGAGGGAGACGCCCACTCTTCTCAGCGTGGGACGTGGGCTCAGGGGACCCCCCCCCCAATACCTTGTCAGAGATGGCTTCCTCCTCAGTCCCGCGAAACACCGACAAACCAGGCAAGTTTAAGGCGAGTCCCCAGGGAGGGGAGCTGTTTGCTTTCTGGCATAATTTTAAGCTCTGCACCAAGGGTCCTATTTTATCGCTTGTGACGTGGGTAAAGAAACAAAATGATACCCCAAAAAGGTAAAAACTGAAAAATCAAACAAGCTGTCGCCATCCTGAATACTGTGTGCAAGCGAGGCCCACGGGGCCCAGGGGCTCCTGCCTCGCGGCCCCCTCACCTCGTCGGGCGGGGCCGCGTGCGCCCCCTGCAGGCCAGCTGCGCGAGCATCAGGCTGCAGGTGCCAGGCCGCCACAGGCGCTGCTCTTCTCTCACCGAGGGGCCGTTTACGCGCTGCCCATTTGGCCAGAACCAAACAGGTCAGTGGCAAAGCCCTCTCACGCACTCAAGATTTAAAAAAAAAAATTAAAACAGAAGGGCAACAGAAGACCACACAGGAATGATTGTTCTTTGGATTGAGATAGTCTCCAATATGCAGTACATTCATAGTAAACCCCACGGGAGGGGGGACCCCGCACAGCTCTCCCCTCTTCCCTGAAACGTTGGTTTCTAAAAAATAGCCTGTCTGTGGCATACGCCCATAACGCGTTATGTTGCCTGAACAACACGGCCCACTTTAAAACACACGTGCACGCACACACACAGACACGCGTGGACCTGCCCACAGGGTCAGGGCCCACCAGCCCCCGGCGGGGAGCGAACCTGCAGCCCTGCTGCTCCGTGCAGCGCCTGCGGCTCCTGCATACAGGCCCCTCCTGGACCGAGGCGGACCCTCGGGAATCACAGGGCCAGCGGGAGCTCCCCGAAGCCACCAGCCGCAGAATTCCTGGTCACTGGCTTGGCTGGTTTTCTTCAAGAGTGAGAAAAGCAGCTCAGCACCCAGGATTTTAATAACCCGTGTAACAACCCACGAAACTTCTTAAAAAATGCCAAGTATGTTAACAGAACTCCTAACTGTGCAGGAAGATGGTGACATTTGGCTGCTTCGTGCGGCCACGCCCCTTTGTTACTGGACGGTGACACGGATCAGAGCGCCACCCAGTTAGTGTGGGAACTCCACCATCTGTGACCGTAAACGTTATAGAACTGCTTGCTGCAAGCAACTGGTCTCCACTTGCCCTACTGGTCACAGGTGAGCGGCTGATAGCCTTTCTGACCCCAAATAAATAAAGTCCGTGAACAAGTCCCAGCACGATGAGAGCGCCTCACACCGAGAACTCGGGGCCCCCTTTCCTAGGTCTCGTCTGCAGTCGCCTGAATCGGAAGCCGACGAAGGGGTTCATCCAGAGCAGCGAGGGGGGGCCCCCAAAGACAGACTTCATCCCTTCCCACCGCAGCCTCCGCTCCCACGTCGGCTTCTCACTCTTCAGCCTCTCAATCTCCTGGGGGAAAAAGAAAAGCAAGTGGGCGGCAGCGCCAGGAAAACCCTCAGCAGGTTCGGGTCAGGCGAGCGGTGACAACAGGGGAAGCACCACCAGACTCACACGTCCCTCCGCACGTGGGAACGAGGCGTTGGGGTCAGCAGTGGGGGCTCTCCTGGCACCAGCCCCGCGGCCCCCGAGCACAGCCAAGCTGCAGCCACTAGTGGGGTGGACAGCCTAGGCAGCCCCAGAGGCAAAGGGGGAGTCAGTCCTCCGGACCAGGGATTGATCTTTTTTTCCACATACTGTATTACAAATATCAATCAAGCGCCTGCTCTGGGCCTTCAGTTCAAAGACATGAAGGCGACCAACTCCCTGCAGCTGCCAGGGGGCGGGGCCTCCTAGAAACGGAATGTGCCGGCTCCCCCTGCCTGGCTCTGTTGACTCTCACATCACAGGTACGCTTGAAACCCGAGCTGCACGCAGTGAGGGGGAGCACGTGCAGTGATGCTGTCGCGGCCCCTCGGGGCTGCCCCGTCCACCTCCCAGGTAACACGCGGGCCCCGCTGTCCACAGCAGTGCTGCCCGCCGACTCGTGCTCGCACCAAGGCCGCAGCAGACACAGCAGACAAGGAGCGTACCGTTTCATCATTGCATATGGAGTGGATCTGGGTGCCGAACATCACTGCGGTGAAAGTGAAAAACAGCAGACCCTCAAGGCACAGGAAGATCAGCAGGATCACAGTGACTGGAGGTGAGAAACCACTGCATTCTGTGAACGAGAAGAGGCTGGCTGTGGCCGGACATCAGAGCGCGGTGAGCCGCCCCGGCTCTGTGCCGCCCTCAGGCCGGCGTCCACGGAGAAAGGAGCTCGTTTTGCAAACAGGCACACCCGCTGTCCACCAGGGGTGGGAGGCAACCCTGCCAGGCAAGAACCCACACCACCACTTCCTGGTCGGCAGCTTCGGAAGGTTCTGTATTACCCCGGGTTTCTACTGAGACTGTATTCGTGTACTGCACTGCGTACTAAGACACAGCAAAAGCCAGAAAAGATGAGAGTCGTGTGTGCCTACGTATGTGAGCAGGCCTCACTCGGGGCGCACACCCCAGTCCAGGGCCGCCCAGCTCGCGCCTGCCTGGTTACACTTGCGGGGCGACTCGTACTCAGCCACGCACGGTCGACCAGCCAGAGCACACACAGGCCTGCTGGGAACAATACGCATTCTCACCCAGTCTCAAAAACCTGCAAGGTGCAGAAACTATTAGCTGACTAAGGAAGACCAAGTGTATGTACATGGCTTCATTATAGCAAAATGGCAGTGTGAGAACTGTCCTATACTCTTTTCTTAAAAAGCTCAATTAACTCCTAAATGGAGGGTCCCTTCTTCCTCTGCCTCCCCTCTCCCTCCACAGCGTGCACGTGCAGGGGGGCCTGTGCCTGCGCTTACCAGTCCACTGCCCTCGGACGCAGGCGACGAACTGCAGCCCGCAGAGCACGAGCGCGTGCACGGACGCCAGCGCGATGTACATCTGCGGGGAGACACCCGTTAGCCCATGCGAGGACGAAAGGCCGCTGACTGTACGTTTACTCCTGATCTCATGGGTCAGTAAAAATGAGTGAGGGAAGGAATAACAGCAGCAGTTGACATCCGCCTCGCCAGGACCACACTGGACCAAGGACAGAAACCCACAGCGGGGAAACACGTCTACCACCTCAGCCAGAGCCTATTACCAACTGTGGTTCAAGGTATCTGGGAGAGAATTAAGTCACAGTAAAACACCTAGAATTACACAAGCAACACACACTCATCTGCTGGCCTACTTCCTACCTGTGACAGCACAGGTATAATTCGAGTCCCAGAGAAGAGGCTGCAGGTCTGACGTCAGAATAAACTTACTCGCTCCAGGTAAGATTCCAGATAAAGAACTTAGTACAAGTCACTCACTCCATGAGTATCTTTACTCACAGTGAAGAGCACGAAAAATCTCTGATTCTTTTCTCCGACACAATTGTTCACCCAGGGGCAGTGATGATCCATTTTCCGAATACATCTTTTGCAAATACTGAAAAGGAGCAGTTAGATTTTCACTCTTTCACGCGCGGAGGAAACACCGCCCAACGAAGACAGCACTGGGAGGAAGCCACCCAGGGGGCCTCCTGCCCTGTGGAAGAGGTCCCTGCAGGGGCTGGGGCTCAGGCTGCACCTGGGAAAGTACCCCTCCAGTGGTGGGTGCTCTGGCTGTGCCTGCAAAGGGTTCCACCCAGTGGTGGGTGTTCACACTGCCTGGGGAAGGGGTCCCAGCAGCAGTGGGTTCTCTGGCTGCACCGGGGAAGGGCTCCCTCCAGTGGTGGGCACTTGGATATGAAGGGTGTCTGCAGATTGGGCACTCAACATGCCCTGGGGAAGCGGTGCCTGCAGTAGTGGGGGGCTCAGCCCCAAGTAAGGGGTTACAGCAGTGGTGGGTCTATGGCTACTGGGGAAGGGGTCCCTCCAGTGGTGGGTACTCAGGCTTCCCTGGGGCAGGGATTCCAGCAGTGCTTGGTGCTCTGGCTGCCCTGAGGAAAGGGTCCCTCCCTCAGTGGTGGGTGCTCGGGTTGCCTAAGGAAAGGGGTCCCTGTAAGGGTGGGTGTGGGTGAACAGACTGCCCTGGGGAAGAAATCCTTCAGCGTGGGCTCTGGCTGCGCCGGGGAAGGGGCCCCTCCAGTCATGGGCACACGGGCTTCCCCAGGGCAGGGGCCCCAGCACTGGTGGATGCACTGGCTGCCGCAGATAAGGGGTCCCTGCAGTGCTGGGTGCTCTGGTTGCCCTGGCAAAGTTGTTCCTTCAGTAATGGGTGCTCGGGTTCCCCTGGGGGAGGGCCGCCATACCTGCAGTGGTGGGCACGCTCGGGCTTGATACAGCAGCACTTGGGGCACTTGTAGATCACTTCTCCAGGCTTCAGCTGCAAACTCTCCATGTATTCTTTAGTAGCATTCCCTTTGGGTACTGCCCCCTATGGTTTAATAACAGTGTATTTAGCTGGGGGGAAGGAAGGTTAAAAAACATCAGTGAATGTAGGAATTAGTCTTGGGTGTTATATACCATGATATAATTTATAATGCAGTTGCCACTTACATTAATATGAAAAATAACTATTACTCAGGCAGAACCAGAAGTTTTATTTTTCATGAAAAATAACATATGCTTTAAAATGAATTCAAAATATAGAGTGCGTCATCCTTCGCAAGGTGAGTCACCTGGGTTTTTCAAACTTCATGCAGGACGTGCCAGAGGTGAGGTGTGTTTGCGAAGCCACTCCGGCCCCAGGGCAGCTGGCGTCCCCAGGGTGCCGGCCCTGCGCACACCTCCTGGGCAGGGTTCCCCTGATAACCACACGCACAGGTTTCCTATCAGCTGCAGCAGGGTAGCGATGAACAAAGCAATCTCAAAAAGGACTTTATCTTGTGTTTAAAGTTGCCAACCTAATCAGGAGCAGTCACACACAAGCCCCAAGACCCCCCTCCCCCAGGCGTCCGGCCCCAGGGGCAGGAACAGCGGGGCTTTAAGAGTGTGTCTGCAAGAGCCCTGAGTGCTAGGGGAGCTTGAGAGGGACGAGGAATCTGGAAAGGGGGAGCAAGAGCCGGAGAGCCCTGTACACAGGAGGGCAGTGGGCCCGAGTGGAGGGCAGTGGGCCCGAGTGGGCTGCAGAGGGGGAGGCAGTAGAGACAGGTGGTGGAAATCACATTTGGAAGATCGTTCTGGGCACCATGGCCTGTGGACTGGGAACAAGGCCAGGACCCCGTTTCTGTGCCCCACGGAGCCTGTCCTTCACACAGAAATGCACGTTTCTGGAGAAGGAGCCCCACTGGGAGGGAGGAGTAGAGCAGGAGCGCAGTGGCAGGAGAGCACGGGGAGACGGGGGCGCAGTGGCAGGAGAGCACGGGGAGACGGGGGCGCAGTGGCAGGAGGGCACGGGGAGACGGGGGCGTAGTGGCAGGAGGGCACGGGGAGACGGGGGCGCAGTGGCAGGAGAGCACGGGGAGACGGGGGCGCAGTGGCAGGAGAGCACGGGGAGCCGGGGGCGCAGTGGCAGGAGGGCACGGGGAGGCGGGGGCGCAGTGGCAGGAGGGCACGGGGAGACGGGGGCGCAGTGACAGGAGGGCACGGGGAGACGGCGCAGTGACAAGGAAGGCACGGGGAGATGGCGCAGGGCACAGGGAGACGGGGGCGCAGTGACAGGAGACGGGCGCAGTGACAGGAGAGCACGGGGAGACGGGGGCGCAGTGACAGGAGAGCACGGGGAGACAGGGAAGGCACGGGGAGATGGCGCAGTGACAGGAGAGCACGGGCGACGGGGGCGCAGTGACAGGAGACGTCAGGCACACCGCTGGCAGCAGGAGCTGCGCTGGAGCTCTTGAAAGCCGACTGCCCGGCTGCCCGAGCCAACGTCTGCAGGGCCAGGGCCAACACCCACGTCTGCAAAGCCCAGCAGGCGCGTGGAGACCCAGGACCACTGGCTCCAAGGCCCCCGGGGAGCAGGAGTGAGGCCCCACAAGGTGCCCCGGGTTCGGGGGGCAGTACGGGAAGGGCTGCAGGCAAAGGGAAGGTTCACTGCCTGACCCTCCCCTGCAACTGACTGCCCTCCAGATGGGCACCGGCCAGTCCCCCATCCTAACACCGGGTAGCTGCTGTGGTCAAGGTCCTGGCCTTAGCACGCCACCTGTCTCCTTAATCTACAGTGTAAAAACAGTCCAGGATTTAAAGGCTCATTTTTGAGAATTCACATCAGAAGGTCAGGTCCAGCATTTACTCAATTTCCCCAACACCCTCTGGAGTCTTTCTGGTCCCTCAACTAAGCCAGGACCCCAGCCCGCCCCACGCCTACCGCCGGCCCCGTGACACTGTTCTGACTTCAGGAGCTCCCACCTTGTACAGCTGCTCCTGGGGCACACGTTTCATAAGACGATGGAACGGACCAGGTTTAGCCACACACACGCTGCTGCCACAGTAAAACACGTGACCTGACACACTTCTGCGGAGCACGGCACCCCACACCGCCCGCTGGTTAGAGAGCGCTCCTGCAACTGCTCACGGAGGACAGGTGTGCATCTCGAGAGGGAGACATGTCAGATAACACGTAACAACCAGCCCGCGTGGAGATGAAGGCATTTTCTGGTCCTTCTTGCGGCCAGGCAGCCCCCGTCTCCCACAGTGCCTCCCGATGACTCACCCAGGTCCCCGCGGCTGGTGATCTACGCTTCGATTCCGTACTCCGAGATGTGCTCTCACAGGCCAGACGCGGAGCAGAAGGGCGGGCCCGGGTCCGCTCAGCACCGGGTCTCACCAGGTCACACCAGAGGAGCGCCCGCTCCAGTGGGCCCCTCTTCGATCCATCAAAGAAACCTTCCGAACAGGTGAGGCACGTTCCTCAAGCTCGCGTTCGCCTTCGAGCCATTTTCAGGGCATGTTTTTTCTAAGACGCATCTTGCGTGTTTCATCTGTGTCTTGCCAGGACTGTGATCCCTGCCATAGCCACGCCTCCTACCCCAGTACGGCCCAGACGGCTCCCCTTTGGCACAGCGTCCTCCTGACAGCTTTTCCATTCGCTGCTCCTGCTAGCGCCCGACCTCTCACACCCGCACCCACCCACCTCTGATCCGCCCTGGAGAAGGAAACCAGGTGCCCACTCTTAGGAAGAGTGCTCCCAACCACGGCATACATATATCCAGCGAAGTTACAATTTGCAAAGCACATTTCCCCCCCATATCTTTCCATCTTGACCCCCTGGTTCCCTCCCTGTCATGCATCCTGGATCCCCAGGACCTGTAGGGGCACGGGAGCGTGGCGCTTCCCCTATGCCTACCTACTAATCCATGGGCAGCACAGGGGGCGAGGAGCACATTAAACCACGTACAGGGATGTAAGCTGAAAACCCCAGAGTGGAAGGAGAAAAATGAGACACGTCAACCAGTCACAAAGGATACATCTTATTTGGATCCTGATTCAAACAAAAGAATATAAAAGGACGGAGACGACTGAGGAGATGTGGACTCTCATTGGACATAGTAAGGAATTCAACCGCTCCACACGAGCCACTGGCGTTGTAGCCATGCTTTTATAAAGAAGAGCCCTTTTGGGACTTCCCTGGTGGCTCAGTGGTTAAGAATCCACCTGCCGATGCAGGGGTCGAGCCCTGGACGGGAAGATCCCACATGCCGCGGAGCAGCTGAGCCCGCGCGCCACAGCTACTGAAGCCCGCACACCTACAGCCCGTGCTCCGCAACAAGAGAAGCCACCGCCATGAGAAGCCCGCGCACCGCAACGAAGAGTAGCCCCCGCTCGCCGCAACTAGAGAGAGCCCGTGCGCAGCAACGGAGACCCGACGCAGCCAAAAATAAATTTACAAATTTATATTAAAGAAAAAAAGATGATCCCTTTTTAAAGATACAGTTATTTACAAATACAGTTTTATAACGTCTGAGATGTACTTCCAAATATTCTGGGGCGGGAAGGGGAGTGGGCGAGGGTATCGCTGACACGAGACTGACCTCGAGGTGCCGAGCAAGGTGCGTGACCCTCTTCCCTCCACTTCCGTGTGCAGCGGCATGTAAGAGGTTAACGAGAAAGCAGGGGCTTTGGCAACAGATAACTGTTCAAACCCCAGCTCTGCCTCTTGCCAGCTGTGGGTCTCACCTTCTGACGTGATGTACGCCCACCTCCGCAAGGTGCTGGTGGGTTAATGAACGCCCAAAGGCATCCCAGGGCGCCCGGAGCAGGACCAACGGCTCCCGGAACCAAGGCGCCTTAGTGGGCCCTCGGCACACATCTGCTGATAAGGCCGATGCTTGTAAAACAAGGCTGGGGACAGAGGAGAGCTCTGGGTGCGGGGCAGTGGGTGGCCTTGTACAATTTCATGCTTCTGAACACTGAGACTCACCTCCAGAGGTGCGCTTGCTGCCTTGTGATCGATCAGCTCCCTGATCCATCAAATGTCAGAGACCCCATCTTCCTTTCTGCTCCCCCCTCAAAGTACCAATAACTTCTCAAGAAACAACCCAAGCCAGAGCCAATCCTAGCAAAGACTGACTGTTCCTACTGGCTTAGGACGAGAACGTCCAGCAGAGAACTGGCCTCGCCCCGGGTGGCGTGACGGCTCTCCTTCAGCCCAGACTGGACCCCGTTTTGAAGGTGATCCGCAGAGAGGAGAAAGCAGCCGCCCCGATGAGAGGACGGAGCGGACACCCGACCCCGCTGGCCACGCGGTCTCCCCCACACTGTGCATCTGGAACCCAACGCTCCCAATTCCCTCTGGTGTGAGGGGCCACCGTCTTCACTAGGCGGCAGAGGGCCAGGATGCCGGGAAGGACAGGGGTGCCTGGGGGCTCGGTCGGCCTCTCCCCTGCGTCCTTCCCGAGAGTTTCCCCACCCCAGTCCCAATGCGTGCCCGCGGCCAGACGCACCCCTGCCCTGGGCTCCTGACACCCCGCGGGGTGCCCTTGGTTCTATTCACACCGACTTCCGGTGGTTTCTGTAACTTGCCACTGGAGTCCTGACGGATGGCATGGCGGAAACAGTGACATCCAGATGTCAAGACAGAGGACTTGAACGGACAGTTCTCCAAAGACCTACAAATGGCCGAAAAGCCCAGCATCATTAGTCATCAGGGAAACGCAAATCAGAACACAATGAGGTATCACCTCACAGCTGTCAGGATGGCTCTCGTCAAACAGTCCCGAACAGTCACCTGAGGAGGTGGAGAGGCAGGAACCCATACACTGCTGGGGGGACTCTAGCGCACTGCAGCCGCCATGCAAAACCACCCTCAGCAGTTCAGCGTAGCGTGAACACTTCCACTCCTGGGTCTCTACCCAAGAGAAACGAAACATGGGTCCACACAGACCTGGTCCACAAGTGTTCACGGCAGAACTGTCGTCTATAACAGCCAGAAAGTGGGAAGAACCCCGATGGCCACCAGCTGATGATGGCTATAAACAAAACGTGGCCCATCCCCACAGTGGAGCAGCCTTCAGCCGTGAAAAGGAACGAAGCACCGACAGTGCACGCTGTGGATGAGCCCTAGAAACCTCGCGCCGATGAAGGAAGCCAGACCTCAAGGCCACGTATCCTTGTATGATTCCATCTATGTGATCTGTCCAGAACAGGCCAATCCAGAGACAAAAAGTACATCAGCGGTTGCCTGGTGCTCGGGGACCTGGGGGTTCGGGGCAGTGACGGCTAAGGGGTGCAGGGTTTCTTTTTTGGGTGATGAAAATGTCTAAAATGACTGTGGTGATGTGAATACACGAAAATCATGGAACTATACACTGCAAAAGGGTGAATTTTGCGGAATGTGAATTAAATTTCAATTAAAAAATGCTTGCATCCAGGACTCACACCCTCCCCCACCTCACACTCGGGCCCTCAGCGCTTCCATCCAGCTTCTTGGCAGCGAAACAAGTGAAGCGAACACGCCCACCGGGAGCAGAGGCAGCGCGCTGCACACACCTGCTACCCGACCCCCGGCTCTCGGGGCTTCCTGAAGAGCTGCGAGGCCTCTTCCCACGGGAGAGGGGCTGTAGCAGGAGCGGGACCACGGGGGGAGGGAGGCCTACACTGGTCAGGAGACACAAGCACTGTGATGAGAGGGGCCCAGCCGGGTAGCCCTCCCTCCACCGGGCACACCGCAGCCTGGCACCTGGGCACCGATGTGGTGGCCTCCTCGCCAAAACGCCTACAAACGATGGACCCAGCCCCGTTTTCAACATGCAGGAAGATGGCTGACACTACCAGGGCTCTTCCTACAGTGAACTTAAAGATAATAGCTAACCTCTAGCCCAGAGAAGTTAAATTAGTTGCGTGTGATTAAAAGACAACTGGAAAGATTCGTAAAGCGGTGGTGAAACCTAGATGCCACATCACTCAGCTTTCAGTCCATACTTCAGAGAAAAAAGTATTTAAACTAGAAAGGGGGACTTCCCTGGCGGTCCAGTGGCTAAGGCTCCGTGCTCCCAATGGAGGGGGCGTGGGTTTGATCCCTGGTCCGGGAGCTAGATCCCACATGCCACAACTAAAGATCCCACATGTCGCAACTAAAAAGATCCCGCAGGCCGCAACGAAGATCCTGCAAGCAGCAATAAAGATCCCACGCGCAGCAACTAAGACCCAGCACAGCCAAATAAATAAATAAATATTAAAAAATAAAATAAAGTAGAAAGGATTTCAGGCATTATTCAGTACACTTTCTTCATCTGAATAAACAGCTCACTGGAATGTTTTCCATGAATATACCGTGACATCACCTCTGGGCACTGGGTTCTCTCCAGCAAAGCCATGAACAATGCCACCAGCCTGTATCCAGGAACTCGTGAACCCCGAGGCTACGGGAGCACAAGGCCCTCCGACCGGTGCCGCTGGTGCCTCCCCAGCCCAGACCCGGCCGAAAACCCCAGCAAGAGGGCAGGTACTCACGGGGTCGGTGAGCATGGTCCTCAAGTGAGAGGACAGGGCAAGCACCGCCAGGCAGTTAAAAACGACTCCATTGACCACGGAGTACCAGAAGTCTTTGGAAGGCAGCAGCATGACAAACGTCACCACGAAGTCCGCGTACACGACCAGCAGCCACGTCACGACAGCACAGATCATGCCACAGCCGTCGCGGATGAACCAGACCCTGTCTGCCACATCGGCCTCGGATGAAGAGGACGAGGCAGAGTCGCAGTTGTCATTTTCGGTCAGGAGAGGATGGTGTTCGACATCCCGGAGCCGGTGTCCTGATGACGGCATGGTTTCCCTGGAGGGGCATGGGACACAGCTGGTGAGGCTCCCGGGGACACACGGCCACCTGCGGCTGGCCCCGGCCGCACTGTACAAGGACAATGCGGGGCAGGAGCTAGACACCCTTGGCACACAGTCTCCAAGCCCGGGGCAGACGAGGCCTGGGGTACCACGGCCCCATCCATGGTGCCAAGGCCCGACGGCCGACAGCGCACACATGCCAGCGGCTGATGAGAGGCTGACAGACAAGGGGCTCTTTCACTGCTCGTTTCCACCCCGACCCACGACCACAGAGCCCAGTTCTCGCCTGACTCTTCCCTGTTTCACTGACTTCTTCACTCTCACTTCTCCCTCGTTCGAACTGTGACAACGTGCGACCATGTTTTTGAGGCAGTCTTCTTTAAGTCTGTGCTGTTTCTAGAACACCCTTCCTCTTTCAGTCTTTTAACAGCTTCTTTCACTTATCTGTTCTTTCGACAGCTCTCCCATATTTCCTAATACCCGAGAACACATAGGGTCAGAAACTAAAGGAAAACCTACACTTTCCCTAGCAAACATTCTGATGCTTCTTTAAACCTATAACCTCCTCTCATCAATGTTTGATATGAGTAGTAATACTCGTGATAAAGAAAGAAAGGGAAACAGAGTCAGTTCATTTGGCCTTGTTGTTCGTGCAGGGGATGGAAAAACACTGATAGCACTTTATCAAACGCCCTGAGGGCTTTCTCTACTCAGGCTAGGCGTCTTTCAAACAAGCACAGGGCAAGCAACTGTGGTCTCCCCGACGTGGGCGACGTGGGCGGGGAGGAGGGATAAGAATGCTCCTGGGGTCGGGTCTGCTACAACTGATTCACAGCATCCGCTTTGGAATCCTGGCATTACTTTCTTCCTTAACTGTAACTAGAGCACAGTAATGATGAAAACATTTACTGAATGAATGAGTTTGCTGATGAGAGTTCCTTCTGCAAATATCTTGCAGAATTCCCTCTTGATACACAGATACTGACTAGTACAAGAGAGCAATGGAACTGTTCCCCGCAGTCTGCTCTCAGATCAGACAAAAAGGGCTTTAAAATTACTGAGGTGAAGAAACTGCAGCTAAGCCTTTGGGCAGCCCCGAACCAGCCGCTCTGAAGAGCACATTACTGGACCCGACGGCTGCCTTCCTGCCGACGCCTCTGCCGAGCCCCTTCCCTCCGCAGAGGCCACCTGCCCTACAGCGCCCGAGGCTTCTCTCTACCAAGCAAGTCATCCTGCAGAGGCAGTCCTCCTGCCTCTGAAAGGCACTTTGCAAAGGGACTCTGAACATCAGACACGGCTATCTGCAGAGGGTGCTGGAGTGTGGTCCTGTCTACACCACTGTAAAGCCTGATGCCGTCAGGGGGCTGAGACTCTCTGGGAGGAGGACCGGCTCAGCAGCTCCACGGGCAGCGCGCTCAGCACTCCCTACCTTGAGAGGGCGTCCGTGTCTCAGCCCCGGGCTGGCTGTCAGCCCTCGTGGGAAAGGCCTGGGCCTTCTCTCCGGGCTCCCCGTCGGGTGCCCGCACGCCCCTGGGCTCACGGCAAGTGTGCATCTGTTTACAGGCAGACGCAACAACGTGAATTGGTCCCCGTCTCAGATCCAGAGAGAGACCTAGTGATGGCCACAGAAGTTTTTTTAGTGAATCATAAATGTTCATCAAAGCCTTAAGCTGAAAAATTCCTCTGACCAGAATCCCTCTGCTCTATGGCTGCTCCGCAGATAAGACGCTTTCTATGAGAAATGGGTGCCCGCCTGCTGGGCAGTGAGCAATCGCTGCGGGGCCGTGTGTCCCGAGACAGGCTAGCTTTTTGTCAGAGCACACTTGTGCAGCCCGAGTTCTGCCTAGAAATCAGGACCTGAGTCTTCTGGACACCTGATCCAGTCCCGATTAACCTTCCTGGCTGAGGCACTGGTGACAGCAGCCGCAAACCTCCCCCAGGGGTGCAGATGGCGGCTCTATTTGTGAGGAAGGGTGACCGCACACATACCAACCCCAGTGGGCGTGAAGGGACATTCCCAGAAGCACGTTAGGATACTGAGGCATCACGCCTGTGTGCTTCAGAGCTGAATTTGTAAAATCCACTAGAAGGCAAAGGGAAAACAATCTGATACCCAAAAGTCACTTCATTTGCAAGAAAGCAATCGATGAACACGGCGAGGTTAGGCTGAACACATTCGGTTGTTATCTGTCATCAAGCCCAGGCACCTTCCGCTGAGTCACAGCACTTACACTTCATTAATGCAACAGGAAGGGAGGGGAGGAAATGAAGAAACAATTCCTTTACGCTCAACTAATCTAAAAATGCTGGGAACACAAGGGCAAATGGCACGGCAATTGGCGATGCGAAGCCAGGGCGAGGGCACAGCCTCACTCTGCGCTGATACCCATCGCTGGTGACTGAATACTTTGCGAGATCACGTCTGAAAAAAACCTGAAAACACTGTGCACTGACCGACGGTTTTTCTACTTTAATGTCCAGTTTAATGGGATTCTGTCTACACTCCGAACCTGAGCTGTTTATCCTGGTGTTAAATCAAGCCCGTTCCCCAGAACGCGAGGAGCAACACTGCGGACGTCCATTATTTAAGGGACAAGCACTCGAGCAAAACCCTTCCGGCGGTTTACATGTGAGAACTCCCCTCGTCTTGTAATACCTGCTAATAACTGATCAATTCCCTACATGGAATCTTCCTCCAGGGACACACTCTCCTTTTAGCGTAGGTGGTAAGCAAACCCAAAGACAATACGTGAAGAAAAAGATCTACTTGTCACCATTAACCATCTGAACTGCCCGTATTTGCCTTTTCAAAGGTGTGCAAGTTAGTGTCAGCTGTTAGAGAGGAAACAGTGATGAGAGACCTAAATAAACAATCACTTACCTCACAAATTATTTTTAGACATTACTTGAACATTTTGTGCCTTTTCTTCAGGATCTTAAGGTGCATACTGTCCTATGTGGTAGGATCTGAAAGATAGTAAAATCTGATTAGAAAAGTTACTTATTTTATGACCAAAGAGCATATACTGTTTCTCAGTGCATGATCAAATTTTGGAGCACATGTAACCGATGTGACGCTTCACACCTGAAGTTCCGTTATTCAGAACTTTCTTTACCTATGGAATCATGACTCCTCTAGGTTTTCGTTACTAGTAAACTGAATGGCAATCCTGAAAGTTAAGTAATTTATTTTAAACCTGTCCATTTTACCCTCTTGTTACTTTAGCCCTGGTCTTAAATACAAATCTCTAAGCCAAAATCCCTAAGAGACCCAGGGATAATCCAGACCAAATCTGGTCAACCTGCATTTCAACAGGCAACAACTGTTCACCGTTCACCAGCCACAGCAGAGGAATTACAGAAAAGACGGGAGAGAAAGAGGTGAGAGGTGCACCAGGCCCCGCTGGGGGAGGGTGCCCCGGGGGAGGGGGCACAGTGCACGAAGGAGTGGGTGGGATGAGTGAGGGGCGTCCCAGCCTGGCAGCATCTCCCACTGGGTGGGCAAGCAGGCGTAGCCTCCCTAGAAGCACCCATCTGGCCCAAGAAAAGAGGCCGGAAGACACCAAGATGCAGGGTGTCCCCCTCCCAAAGAGGTCAGATTGCTGCCAGGTTTCCCTAAGACCAGGGCTGCCAGAGGACAAAGGACCATGGACGCAGACGCTCCAAGCAGACGCTCCTGGTACATCTCATCCTTAAATATGAACCAAGGGCCAACAGATGTTCCGGAGAAGAGCTCAAACGGGTCTCATGAAAGAGCCCCAGAAAGAAAAGAGAGAAACCGGAATTTAGAGCAGGCATAATGCACAGAGAAGGAAACTTAAGAAGAATTAAGAGACCATCTGTGAGACAAAGAGGAACAGTCTGAGAACGTCCTAGTTATTGAAAAATAAAAATATGATGGTAGAATTTTTTAATCTTACAGACAGGATTGGAAGAGAGAATGGGGAAATTTCCCAGAAAGGAGAACTAAACAACAAAGGGCAAGGGGGGAAGCATAAACTTGGAGTTTGGGGTTAACATATACACACTACTATACAGAAAATAGATTAACCAACAAGGACCTCCTGTACAGCACAGGGAACTATATTCGGTACCTTATGATAACCTATACTGGGAAAGAATCTGGAAAAGATTAGATATATATAAAACTGAATCAGTCTGCTGCACACCTAAAACTAACACAACATTGTAAATCAACTACTGTAAGTCAACTAAAAAGCAAACGAAAAGAAGACAAAGACAAAGACCTTAGGAGAGAAAATAAAATGAAATCAGAGGACCAATCCAGGAGGTCCATCTTCCAAACAACAGGTCTGGCAAAGGCACCCCCGAACAAGACGTCCTTCCTCTGCACAGCTCCACTGCCACCCAGGCCGGCGGCCCCGTGTGCCTCGCAGCCTGTCCACTCTCTTTGCATCTGATATCCTTCCAGCGTAACATGTTTCTCTCAGCAAACCCTCAGTTGGTGTCTGTTTTCTGAAACCAAGACCCCTGACTAGGACACCAGGGGACTGGCGTGGAAGAGGGTGAGGGGACTGGGGGGTCGAGGGGTGGGCAGGGTAAGCTCCCCCGGTCTCCTCCCAGTAACTAGAGGCCGCTCGCTGCTTCCTGACCGGGAGTGCCCCCTCCACCGGGCCCGGCTCTGCTGTCAGGCTCCCCTGCCCACCCGACCCTACAAGTCTCCTCAGGACCCGTCCTCCCTCCACAAGGACCTGGACAGCCTCCCCGCACCCGTCGCCGCCACCCTGCACACCAGAGGTTCCCTAGCCTGTCTGTGGCTCTGAGTCCCCTCTGAACTTTTCAGTAACAAATGTGGCCGTGAACCACAAGCTGCTTAAACTAACGGAGGTGACTTTTAAACCATGGCATATGTACATATATAGTAACTTTATTCAAATATCTATGCAGTAGCCAACAGCTTTAAATGCCAAATAACACGCTGAACCAGTAATGCCTAAGTGTGCCTAGTAATACTTTCAACTTTTGCATTCACGTTCATTTTGAATATCTTCAAATGAGCTTATGTTAGCACTGTTTTAAAAGAAAACTGGCTTTGCAAAACACAGGACTGCCCGCCGCAGTCCTCAGGTCTACAGCAGAATCTCTACAATGAGACCAAATCCCCAGTTACTTTCATAAATTTTAAAAAATAACCAAAATGGCAACCACTTCGGAAAGCGGTCTGGCACTTTCTCAGAGTTAAACCAACACCCACCCTGTGACTCGGCAATTCCACTTCTAGCTATTACCTCAAGGTGCATATGAACACGAAACATGCACAGAACTGTTCACACCTGCTTCATTCATTAAGTCACCAAACCAGAACAAGCCAAACATCCCTCACCAGGAGATGAATAAACAAACCATAGTATTATTCATACAAGGGCATACTAAAACGGGGTGGCGGGATTATGGATACATGCAACGATGTGGATACATCTCAAAAAATCATGCTAAGTGAAAAAAACAGACAAAGAATATGTACAGTAGGAATCCATCTCCATGGCACTCTGAACCAGGCGAAGCTAATTTATTTTGAAAGAAATCAGAACGGGGTTGGAGCACAAGAGGGAATGACGGAGAGCCCAAGGTAACTTTCTGAGTTGATGGAAAGGGCAGCAGGCTACACAGGCACATGCACTGTCAAGCCAAATTCAATGAGCTGTTAAAATTATACACTTAAAATTGTGCATTTCACTGTACGTTAACTATGCCTCAATTAAAAAATGAACAGGAGAAAAAAAAACCAGCACAGGTACACGTGCAGGTGTAAAAGGGTGTAGTAACAGCCAAGTTCTACGTGCTGCTGAAACTGTTCTCTCCCTACAGACACTGCCTTCCGAGCCAGACCCTGTCACAGTTTTTTAACAGTATCTTCGGGCAAGTCTTAAACTCTTCCCCTCACTTTTTTCCCCGTGTCTATAAACAGAAAATGCATTTCTCATAAACAAACTGAAAACAAGTAAACAAAAGACATCAATGTACTTTGGTGATCAGTTGCTACAAAAAAGAATGAACATCCAATGATTTTCACTGTTGCAATAAAAGGAAATGTCTACCCTAGAGTCTGGTATTCACGTGCACGTTAAAACACTGCTTAAACTCATCACTGTTTTACTATTTATATGCCCACTGCTGACCTATAAGAAACAGGAATAAGCACATCTCTGCTTCAGGCACAGAAGCAGCATGTGAGGCAAACACAGGCCGTGAGATGTGCTGAATTCAAACGTGGGGGCGGGGCCTCCAAGCTGCAGACTCCTTGTGAGGCCCGAGGATGCTCGACCTCGGACAGGCCCTCAGCCCACAAGGGCTCATGGGAGAGAGAGGTGGGGACCAGCCTGGTAAACAACGTGCTCGGTGTTATCCCCAGTGGCAGGCAGAGGGCGATGAGGGAGAGAGATGACAATCGCTTATCCCGTCCAGAGGAACCAGAAAAGTGTCGGTTAGGACGACAGCAGGAGTGGGCCCACAGGACAGGCAAGATCCGCACAGGAGAGGGCAGTGCGGGAGGCACTGAGGCTGGAAGGGGAACCCGCGGGCTACAGGGTCCCGGGCTCAGCGCGAGGGAGGGCGGGAAGGCAGGGAAGGGGAGGCCAGGGCCCCGCACAAAGCACTCCGAAGGCCGAGTTAGGCAGCCTGAAATTCTGTACGTTATTCTGCTGCAAAGGGAGACTGCAACTTCGGTCAACAGACAAATGTTTTAGAAAGATAACTGGTGACAAACTAAGATTAGGATGGAGTAAGGAAGACGGGCAGCCGGGAGGCGGCTGCCATGCCCCAGAGCAGAGCTGACAGAGGCAGGGCCAGCAGGGGAGCGGGGCCTGCAGGGGACGAGCGGGGGCTGGGAGCAGGAAGGCTGGCTGGAGCAGACAGCACACCAAGGGGCCGGGACCTTCTCCCAGCAGTTTCGGTGAAGAGCCAAGAGCTTGCAGACTGGGTGGTGAGAAAACTAAAGAAGCAAATTTGTTTAAATGTGGTTATAAGTGAAGGACGTATGTAGCTGGAAGGAAAAAACAATTTTTCAATTTCCCCTCTTACGTATTATCTCATTTAAAGCTACAATGGGTGGTGCAGTGGTTGAGAGTCTGCCTGCCAATGCAGGAGACACGGGTTCGAGCCCTGGTCCGGGAAGATCCCACATGCTACGGAGCAACTAAGCCCGTTCCCCACAACTACTGAGCCTGCGCTCTAGAGCCGGCGCTCCGCAACAAGAGAAGCCACCTCAGTGAGAAGCCCGCGCACCACAACAAAGAGCAGCCCCCACTCTGCCACTAGAGAAAGCCTGCGTGCAGCAACGAAGACCCAATGCAGCCAAAAGTAAATTAATTAATTAAAAATAAATAAAGCTACGATGAACCTCTCAACAAGACAGAATTCTATTTGTTGTGTAAGCTGACTTCACCCTCACTGGCTCCCAATAAACAGAACCTAACATGGCTTCTGCAACGAATTTTAATTTGTGTAACAAATGATTGCTTTGTCCAAGTATTTAACTGATGTGATACCTTGTTTTCATTTTATTATAAAACCCTTTATACTGTTCCAGTAAATATCTTTATTAGTAAAAAAATAATAATAAATAAAACAAGAGGACGGGACCAAGATGGCGGAGGAGTAGGACGAGGCGCTCACTTCCTCCCACAAGAACGCGGAAAGCACATCTGCACGTGGACGGCTCCCACAGAACAGCTCCTGAGCGCAGGCACAAGACCTCAGACTGCGCGAAGGGCAAGAAAACCCCCAGCTAACCAGGTAGAACAAAAGGAAAAAGAAGGAAAGAAAGGAGTGTAGACGGGGCCTGCGCCCCAGCTGTGGGGGAGATCAGCCTGGACAGTCGGGGAGCGCCGGAGCCTAGCGGGAGAGCACAGTAACCAGTCTGCGGAGGGCAGCACAGAGAGCAGCCGGCACGGAAGGTCGGCGGCGCCACCCTGCGCTCCCCAGCCTGAGACGTTCATCCGTCAGTGCTTCGGAGGTCAGACCCAGGGAGAGGACCGGGGCGGGATGCACGGAGACAGCTGAAGAGGCTGGACTGTGGCAACTGAGGGTGTGCTCGGAAGAAGCCGGGGCCCGTCAGAGAGCCAAGGCGCCGTACTGAGGGGTGCACGAGGAGAGGGGAGGGACCACCATAAGAGCTTCTTTCCCTGTGAGTGCCCCAGGCAAGAGGATGCTGCGTGCAGGAGCTTTCCCTACGAGCGCTCCCAGGCAACAGGACACTGCCTACAGGAGCTCTGGGGGCGGGCGCGAGTCGCTGCCGCCATCGTGGGCTCCAGAGGCAGGCACAGGCCACCGCTACGAGACCTGCGAGCAGTCGCCAAGTGCTGCCCCTGCCATCCCAGTAGCGCACAGGGCGACTGCACCTGCACACCCCATATCAAGGGAATAAAAGCCAGCACGTGCTGAGGAAACAGACAGCAAGCTTCCAAACTAACAGCAGCCCCTCAATTCTGGAAAAGATGGCGGAGTAGAAGGATCAAGCTCACCTCCTCTCACGGAAACAGCAACATCACAACGAACTGCTGAACAATCATCGACAAAAAAGACTGAAACCTACCAAAAAAGATACTTTACATTCCAAGACAAAAGAGAAGTCACAATGAGACGGTAGGCTAGGTGCTTTCCTGCCAAGATAATTAACAAAATGGCAGTAAGAACATACATATAATTACCTAAAATTTAATGGGATTCATAATGGATACAAAAACAAGACCCGTATATATGCTGTCTACCAAAGACCCACTTCAGACTCAGAGACGTGCAGACTGCAAGTGAGGCGATGGAAAAACGTATTCCATGCAAATGGAAATCAAAAGAAAGCTGGAGTAGCAATACTCTTAGCAGACAAAATAGACTTTAAAATAAAGACTGTTACAAGAGACAAAGAAGGACACTACATAATGAACAAGGGATCAATCCAAGAAGAAGATATAACAATTGTAAATATATGTGCACCCAACATAGGAGCATCTCGCTATATAAGGCAAATGCTAACAGCCATAAAAGGAGAAATCGACAGTAACACAATAATAGTGGGGAAATTTAACACCCCACTTACATCAATGGACAGATCATTCAGATAGAAAATCAATAAGGAAACACAGGCCTTAAATGACCATGAAACCAGATGGACTTAATTGATATTTATAGAACATTCCATACAAAAGAAGCAAAATACACTTTCTTCTCCAGTGCACATGAAACATTCTCCAGGACAGATCATAACTTGGGGCACAAATCAAGCCTCAGTAACTTTAAGAAAACTGAAATCATATCAAGCATCTTTCCGACCACAGTGCTATGAGATTAGAAATCAATTAGGGGGACTTCCCTGGTAGCGCAGTGGTTAAGACTCTGTGCTCCCAATGCAGGAGACCCAGGTTCGATCCCTAGTCCGGGAACTAGATCCCACATACATGCTGCAACTAAGAGTCCGCATGCCACAGCTAAGGACCCGATGCAATCTAATAAATAAATATTTATAAATAAATAAACAAATAAATATTTGTTTATTTTTGGCTGTGTCGGGTCTTCATTGCTGTGCTTGGGCTTCCTCTAGTTGCGGCGAGCGGGGGCTACTCTTCATTGCAGTGCACGGGCTTCTCACTGTGGTGGCTTCTCTTTGTTGTGGAGCATGGGCTCTAGGTGCGTGGGCTTCAGTAGTTGTGGCACGTGGGCCCAGAAGTTGTGGCTCATGGGCTCTAGAGTGCAGGCTCGGTAGTTGTGGTGCACAGGTTTATCTGCTCCATGGCATGTGGGATCTTCCTGGACCAGGGCTTGAACCCGTGTCCCCTGCATTGGCAGGCGGATTCTTAACCACTGCGCCACCAGGGAAGTCCCAATAAATATTTTTAAAAAAGAAAGAAAGAAAGAAATCAATTCGGGAAAAAAAACCTGTAAAAAACACAAACACACGAAGGCTAAACAATATGTTACTAAACAACCAATGGATCACTGACGATATCAGAGAGGAATTCAAAAAATACCTAGAGATAAATGACAACAAAAACAAGATGATCCAGAACCTGTGGGACACAGCAAAAGCAGTTCTAAGAGAGAAAGTTATAGCAATACAGTTTTACCTCAGGAAACAAGAAAAATCTCAAACAACTTAAACTTACACCTAAAGCAACTAGAGAAGAAAGAACAAACAAAACCCAAAGTTAGTAGAAGGAAAGAAATCATAGGGGCTTCCCTGGTGGCGCAGTGGTTAAGAATCCGCCTGCCAATGCAGGGAACATGGGTTCAAGCCCTGGTCCAGGAAGATCCCACATGCTGCGGAGCGACTAAGCCCGTGTGCAATGAAAGCAACAAAGACCCAACGTAGCCAAAAATAAAAATAAATAAAAGAAAACGAATAAACTTTTTTTAAAAAAAGAAAAGCTGTGATGAACCTAAAGAAGGACTTGGTCTCCCTGTTTTACAGATGAGCCACCCCGGACCCCCAGTTAGTCTGGGGCCTCCACACGAGTCCCACCACGCTGCTTCTGGGTTTGAATAGGCCACACTTTTAGAAAGCCTAGGACAGCCCCAAAGAGATGTAACGAAAAGAGACTGAAGACTATATGCCTAGTTAAGCCAACTAAACAATCAGATTAAGAAACTATAAACCAAGAGGTCCTTGCATGGTTGCCTTTTTCTTTCTCATTTTATGCTTATTTGAACTTTTCCTGCAACTACAAAAGCAACATAGGCTCATTTTTTCTGTTTTTAAAGAATAAGGGTCCCAGTCTGCAGACGCAGGGGCTGACAGAGCAGAGGGACCGTTCTTCCCTAGGCGGGGGAGGGTGGGGGAGAGGGTACAGAGAAGATGGACGACGCAGAGCTAAAGCAGATCCCACCCCACACGCTGTTCTGAGCGGCAGGAGGTGGGCTGTGGGCGCTGGAAGTGGAGAAAAGCTGAGGACGGCGACTGAGACTGGAAAAAGGAAGGCGGGTAGGGGAGGTGGCAAGAGAGAGCTGAAACTCAGCACGGTGGGCCAGACAGCGCTGCGAACCCCGGTTCCCAATAAACGCCACAACAGCCAGGCCTTTCATCCACGAGCCCAGCCTGGCATCCAAAGCCCTGCAGGGGGTTGGGGATTCGATATGGAGGGCAGCACGAAGGGGAGCAGCCTGAGAAGCCAGGTGACAGGAAACTGCAAGGGACTGGAGGTCCTGAGGCCTGGAGGATGTGCAAGGGAGCCAGGTCGGCCTGAGGCTGGTCGGCAGAGAGAGAGAGAGAGAGAGAGTGTGTGTGTGTGTGTGTGTGTGAGATTTATCCTCTTCAATGGTGCATTTTCCATCATTTAGTCTAAATTTCATTCTTTCGATTTCTTTTTTTTTTTTTAACATCTTTATTGGGGTATAATTGCTTTACAATGGTGTGTTAGTTTCTGCTTTATAACAGAGTGAATCAGTTATACATATACATATGTTCCCATATCTCTTCCCTCTTTGTCTCCCTCCCTCCCACCCTCCCTATCCCACCCCTCCAGACAGCCACAAAGAACCAAGCCGGTTTCCCTGTGCCATGCGGCTGCTTCCCACTGGCTATCTACCTTACGTTTGTTAGTATATATATGTCCATGTCTCTCTCTCACCCTATCACACCTCACCCTTCCCCCTCCCCATATCCTCAAGTCGGTTCTCCAGTAGGTCTGTGTCTTTATCCTGTTTTACCCCTAGGTTCTTCATAACATTTTTTTTTCTTAAATTCCATATATATGTGTTAGCATACGGTATTTGTCCTTCTCTTTCTGACTTACTTCACTCTGTATGACAGACTCTAGATCTATCCACCTCATTACAAATAGCTCAATTTCGTTTCTTTTTATGGCTGAGTAATATTCCATTGTATATATGTGCCACATCTTCTTTATCCATTCATCCGACAATGGGCACTTAGGTTGTTTCCATCTCCGGGCTATTGTAAATAGAGCTGCAATGAACATTTTGGTACATGACTCTTTCTGAATTCTGGTTTCCTCAGGGTATATACCTAGTAGTGGGATTGCTGGGTCATATGGTAGTTCTATTTGTAGTTTTTTAAGGAACCTCCATACTGTTCTCCATAGTGGCTGAACCAATTCACATTCCCACCAGCAGTGCAAGAGTGTTCCCTTTTCTCCACACCCTCTCCAGCATTTATTGTTTCTAGATTTTTTGATGATGGCCATTCTGACTGGTGTGAGATGATATCTCATTGTAGTTTTGATTTGCATTTCTCTAATGATTAATGATGTTGAGCATTCTTTCATGTGTTTGTTGGCAGTCTGTATATCTTCTTTGGAGAAATGTCTATTTAGGTCTTCTGCCCATTTTTGGATTGGGTTGTTTATTTTTTTGTTATTGAGCTGCATGAGCTGCCTGTAAATTTTAGAGATTAATCCTTTGTCAGTTGATTCATTTGCAAATATTTTCTCCCATTCTGAGGGCTGTCTTTTGGTCTTGTTTATGGTTTCCTTTGCTGTGCAAAAGCTTTGAAGTTTCATTAGGTCCCATTTGTTTATTTTTGTTTTTATCTCCATTACTCTAGGAGATGGGTCAAGAAGGATCTTGCTGTGATTTATGTCATAGAGTGTTCTGCCTATGTTTTCCTCTAAGAGTTTGATAGTTTCTGGCCTTACATTTAGGTCTTTAATCCATTTTGAGCTTATTTTTGTGTATGGTGTTAGGGAGTGATCTAATCTCATACTTTTACATGTACCTATCCAATTTTCCCAGCACCACTTATTGAAGAGGCTGTCCTTTCTCCACTGTATATTCCTGCCACCTTTATCAAAGATAAGGTGACCATATGTGCATGGGTTTATCTCTGGGCTTTCTATCCTATTCCATTGATCTATCTTTCTGTTTTTGTGCCAGTACCATACTGTCTTGATTACTGTAGCTTTGTAGTATAGTCTGAAGTCAGGCAGCCTGATTCCTCCAGCTCCATTTTTTGTTCTCAAGATTGCTTTGGCTATTCGGGGTCTTTTGTGTTTCCATACAAATTGTGAAATTTTTTGTTCTAGTTCTGTGAAAAATGCCAGTGGTAGTTTGATAGGGATTGCATTGAATCTATAGATTGCTTTGGGAAGTAGAGTCATTTTCACAATGTTGATTCTTCCAATCCAAGAACATGGTATATCTCTCCATCTGTTTGTATCATCTTTAATTTCTTTCATCAGTGTCTTATAATTTTCTGCATACAGGTCTTTTGTCTCCTTAGGTAGGTTTATTCCTAGATATTTTATTCTTTTTGTTGCAATGGTAAATGGGAGTGTTTTCTTGATTTCACTTTCAGATTTTTCATCATTAGTATATAGGAATGCCAGAGATTTCTGTGCATTAATTTTGTATCCTGCTACTTTACCAAATTCATTGATTAGCTCTAGTAGTTTTCTGGTAGCATCTTTAGGATTCTCTATGTAGAGTATCATGTCATCTGCAAACAGTGACAGCTTTACTTCTTCTTTTCCGATTTGGATTCCTTTTATTTCCTTTTCTTCTCTGATTGCTGTGGCTAAAACTTCCAAAACTATGTTGAATAAGAGTGGTGAGAGTGGGCAACCTTGTCTTGTTCCTGACCTTAGTGGAAATGCTTTCAGTTTTTCGCCATTGAGGATGATGTTGGCTGTGGGCTTGTCATATACGGCCTTTATTATATTGAGGAAAGTTCCCTCTACACCTACTTTCTGCAGGGTTTTTATCATAAATGGGTGTTGAATTTTGTCAAAAGCTTTCTCTGCATCTATTGAGATGATCATATGGTTTTTCTCCTTCAATTTGTTAATATGGTTAATCACATTGATAGATTTGCGTATATTGAAGAATCCTTGCATTCCTGGAATAAACCCCACTTGATCATGGTGTATGATCCTTTTAATGTGCTGTTGGATTCTGTTTGCTAGTATTTTGTTGAGGATTTTTGCATCTATGTTCATCAGTGATATTGGCCTGTAGTTTTCTTTCTTTGTGACATCCTTGTCTGGTTTTGGTATCAAGGTGATGGTGGCCTCGTAGAATGAGTTTGGGAGTGTTCCTCCCTCTGCTATATTTTGGAAGAGTTTGAGAAGAATAGGTGTTAGCTCTTCTCTAAATGTTTGATAGAATTCGCCTGTGAAGCCATCTGGTCCTGGGCTTTTGTTTGTTGGAAGATTTTTAATCACAGTTTCAATTTCAGTGTTTGTGATTGGTCTGTTCATATTTTCTATTTCTTCCTGATTCAGTCTTGGCAGTTTGTGCATTTCTAAGAATTTGTCCATTTCTTCCAGATTGTCCATTTTATTGGCATAGAGTTGCTTGTAGTAATCCCTCATGATTTTTTGTATTTCTGCAGTGTCAGTTGTTACTTCTCCTTTTTCATTTCTGATTCTATTGATTTGAGTCTTCTCCCTTATTTTCTTGATGAGTCTGGCTAATGGTTTATCAATTTTGTTAATCTTCTCAAAGAACCAGCTTTTAGTTTTATTGATCTTTGCTATTGTTTCCTTCATTTCTTTTTCATTTATTTCTGATCTGATTTTTATGATTTCTTTCCTTCTGCTAACTCTGGGGTTTTTTTGTTCTTCTTTCTCTAATTGCTTGAGGTGCAAGGTTAGGTTGTTTATTCGAGATGTTTCCTGCTTCTTAAGGTGGGCTTGTATTGCTATAAACTTCCCTCTTAGAACTGCTTTTGCTGCATCCCATAGGTTTTGGGTCGTTGTATCTCCATTGTCATTTGTTTCTAGGTATTTTTTAATTTCCTCTTTGATTTCTTCAGTGATCACTTCGTTACTAAGTAGTGTATTGTTTAGCCTCCATGTGTTTGTATTTTTTACTGCTCTTTTCCTATAATTGATATCTAATCTCATGGCGTTGTGGTCGGAAAAGATACTTGATATAATTTCAATTTTCTTAAATTTACCAAGGCTTGATTTGTGACCCAAGATATGATCTATCCTGGAGAATGTTCCATGAGCACTTGAGAAAAATGTGTATTCTGTTGTTTTTGGATGGAGTGTCCTATAAATATCAATTAAGTCCATCCTGTTTAATGTATCATTTAAAGCTTGTGTTTCCTTATTTATTTTCATTTTGGATGATCTGTCCATTGGTGAAAGTGGGGTGTTGAAGTCCCCTACTATGAATGTGTTACTGTCGATTTCCCCTTTTATGGCTGCTAGTTTTTGCCTTATGTATTGAGGTGCTCCTATGTTGGGTGCATAAATATTTACAATTGTTATATCTTCTTCTTGGATCGATCCCTTAATCATTATGTAGTGTCCTTCTTTGTCTCTTCTGATAGTCCTTATTTTAAAGTCTATTTTGTCTGATATGAGAATTGCTACTCCAGCTTTCTTTTGGTTTCCATTTGCATGGAATATCTTTTTCCATCCCCTTACTTTCAGTCTGTATGTGTCTCTAGGTCTGAAGTGGGTCTCTTGTAGACAGCATATATATGGGTCTTGTTTTTGTATCCATTCAGCCAATCTGTGTCTTTTGGTGGGAGCATTTAGTCCATTTACATTTAAGGTAATTATCGATATGTATGTTCCTATTCCCATTTTCTAAATTGTTTTGGGTTCGTTATTATAGGACTTTTCCTTCTCTTGTGTTTTTGTCTAGAGAAGTTCCTTTAGCATTTGTTGTAAAGCTGGTTTGGTGGTGCTGAACTCTCTCAGCTTTTGCTTGTCTGTAAAGGTTTTAATTTCTCCATCAAATCTGAATGAGATCCTTGCTGGGTAGAGTAATCTTGGTTGCAGGTTTTTCTCCTTCATCACTTTCAGTATGTCCTGCCACTCCCTTCTGGCTTGTAGAGTTTCTGCTGAGAGATCAGCTGTTAACCTTATGGGGATTCCCTTGTGTGTTATTTGTTGTTTTTCCCTTGCTGCTTTTAATATGCTTTCTTTGTATTTAGTTTTTGACAGTTTGATTAATATGTGTCTTGGCGTATTTCTCCTTGAATTTATCCTGTATGGGACTCTCTGTGCTTCCTGGACTTGATTAACGATTTCCTTTCCCATATTAGGGAAGTTTTCAACTATAATCTCTTCAAATATTTTCTCAGTCCCTTTCTTTTTCTCTTCTTCTTCTGGAACCCCTATAATTCGAATGTTGGTGCGTTTAATGTTGTCCCAGAGGTCTCTGAGACTGTCCTCAGTTCTTTTCATTCTTTTTTCTTTATTCTGCTCTGCAGTAGTTATTTCCACTATTTTATCTTCCAGGTCACTTATCCGTTCTTCTGCCTCATTTATTCTGCTATTGATCCCATCTAGAGTATTTTTCATTTCATTTATTGTGTTGTTCATCATTGTCTGTTTCATCTTTATTTCTTCTAGGTCCTTGTTAACTGCTTCTTGCATTTTGTCCATTCTATTTCCAAGATTTTGGATCATCTTTACTATCATTATTCTGAACTCTTTTTCAGGTAGACTGCCTATTTCCTCTTCATTTGTTAGGTCTGGTGGGTTTTTATCCTGCTCCTTCATCTGCTGTGTGTTTTTCTGTCTTCTCATTTTGCTTATCTTACTGTGATTGGGTTCACCTTTTTGCAGGCTGCAAGTTCGTAGCTCCCGTTGTTTTTGATGTCTGTCTCCAGTGGCTAAGGTTGGTTCAGTGCGTTGTGTAGGCTTCCTGGTGGAGGGGACTAGTGGCTGTGTTGTGGTGTATGAGGCTAGATCTTGTCTCTCTAGTGGGCAGGTCCACGTCTGGTGGTGTGTTTTGGGGTGTCTGTGGACTTATTATGATTTTAGGCAGCCTCTCTGCTAGTGGGTGGGGTTGTGTTCCTGTTTTGCTATATGGTTGGCATAGGTTGTCCAGCACTGTAGCTTGCTGGTCGTTGAGCGAAGCTGGGTGCTGGTGTTGAGATGGAGATCTCTGGGAGATTTTCGCCGTTTGATATTATGTGGGGCTGGGAGGTCTCTTCTTGACGAGTGTTCTGAAGTTGGCTCTCCCACCTCAGAGGCAGAGTCCTGACTCCTGGCTGGAGCAGCAAGAGCCTTTCATCCACTCGGCTCAGAATAAAAGGGAGAGAAAGTAGAGAGAATTAGTATAAGTAGGAGGAAATAGGAAAGAAAGAAAGAAAGAAAGAAAGAGAGGAGGGAAGGAAGGAAGGAGGGAAGGAAGAAAGAAAGAAAGAAGAAAAGAAAGGAAGAAGGCAAGAAGGAAAGAAAGGAGGGAGGGAGGGAGGAGGGAAGGAAGGAAGGAATGAGGGAAGGAAGGAAAAAATACAGAAAGAAAGAAGATACAGTAAAATAAAATAAAGTATAATAAAGTTATTGAATTAAAAAAATAATTATTTAGAGGAAAAAAAAAAGGGAAGGATAGAACCTTAGGACAAATGGTGGAAGCAAAGTTATAGAGACAAAATCTTACATAGAAGCATACACATATACCCTCACAAAAAGAGGTAAAGTGGAAAAAATCATAAAACTTGCTCTCCAAGTCCACCTCCTCAATTTGGGACGATTCGTTGTCTCAAAAAGGGAAGGAAGGAAGGAAAGATAGAAAGAAGGTAAAGTATAACAGAGTTCTTTAAATTAAAATTAATTATTAAGAAAAAAATTAAAAAAAAAAATGGTCGGATAGAACGCTGGGACAAATGGTGGAAGCAAACCTATACAGACAAGATCTCACACAGAAGCATACACATACACATTCACAAAAAGAGGAAAAGGGGAAAAAATCATAGATCTTGCTCTAGAAGTCCGCCTCCTCAATTTGGGATGATTCGCTGTCTATTCATGTATTCCACAGAGGCAGGGTACATCAAATTGATTGTGTAGCTTTAATCCGCTGTTTCTGAGGCTGCTGGGAGAGATTTCCCTTTTTCTTCTTTGTTCTCACAGCTCACAGGGGCTCAGCTTTCGACTTGGCCCTGCCTCTGCGTGTAGGTCGCTGGAGGGCGTCTGCTTTTTGCTCAGACAGGACGGCGTTAAAGGAGCCGCTGACTCGGGGGCTCTGGCGCTCTCAGGCCGGGGGCAGGGAGGGGCACGGAGTGCGGAGCGGTCCTGCGGCGGCAGAAGTCGGCGTGACGTTGCCCCAGCCAATGGCAATGGACGGACAGAACGCTAGGACAAATGGTGGAAGCAAACCTATATAGACAAGATCTCACACAGAAGCATACACATTCACAAAAAGAGGAAAAGGGGAAAAAATCATAGATCTTGCTCTAGAAGTCCGCCTCCTCAATTTGGGATGATTCGCTGTCTATTCATGTATTCCACAGAGGCAGGGTACATCAAATTGATTGTGTAGCTTTAATCCGCTGTTTCTGAGGCTGCTGGGAGAGATTTCCCTTTTTCTTCTTTGTTCTCACAGCTCACAGGGGCTCAGCTTTCGATTTGGCCCTGCCTCTGCGTGTAGGTCGCTGGAGGGCGTCTGTTTTTTGCTCAGACAGGACGGGGTTAAAGGAGCCACTGACTCGGGGGCTCTGGCACACTCTGGCCGGGGGGAGGGAGGGGCACGGAGTGCGGGGCAGGCCTGCGGTGGCAGAGGCCAGCGTGACGTTGCACCAGCCTGAGGCCCGCCGTGTGTTCTCCCTGAGAAATTGTCCCTGGATCCCGGGAACCTGGCAGTGGTGGGCTGCACAGGCTCCCCGGAAGAGGGGTGTGGATAGTGACCTGTGCTCGCACACAGGCCCCTTGGTGGCGGCAGCAGCAGCCTTAGCGTCTCCCGCCCGTCTCTGGTTTCCGAGCTTTTAGCCGCGGCTCGCGCCCGTTTCTGGAGTTCCTTTAGGCAGCGCTCTTAAAACCCCTCTCCTCGCGCACCAGGAAACACAGAGGCAAGAAAAAGTCTCTTGCCTCCTCAGCAGGTGCAGCCTTTTCCCCGGACTCCCTCCCGGCTAGCCGTGGCGCACTAACCCCTTCGGGCTATGTTCAAGCCGCCAACCCCAGTCCTCTCCCTGAGCTCCGACCGAAACCGAAACCGAGCCTCAGCTCGCAGCCCCTCCCGCCTCGGCGGGCGAGCACACAAGCCTCTCGGGCTGGTGAGCGCCGGTCGGCGGCGATCCTCTGTGCGGGAATCTCTCCGCTCTGCCCTCCGCACCCCTGCGGCTGCGCTCTCCTCGGCGGCTCCGAAGCTCCCCGCTCCGCCTCCTGCAGTCTCCGCCCGCGAAGGGGCTCCTAGTGTGTGGAGACCTTTCCTCCTTCACAGCTCCCTCCCACTGGTGCAGGTGCCGTCCCTATTCTTTTGTCTCTGTTTTTAATTAATTTTTTCTTTTGCCCTACCCAGATACGTGGGGAGTTCCTTGCCTTTTGGGAGGTCTGAGGTCTTCTGCCAGCGTTCAGTAGGTGTTCTGTAGGAGCTGTTCCACATGTAGATGTATTTCTGATGTATTTGTGGGGAGGAAGGTGATCTCCGCGTCTTACTCCTCCGCCATCTTTTCCCAGATCCCCTTTCAATTTCTTGATATTCTCTCAACTTAGTATGATATAAGATACATAATTATGAACCAAAAATAAGCCTGCAAGGTGGAATTTTAAGAACTCAGAGGAGAAAAAAAAATTTTTTTTAATTAAAAAAAAACCAAAACATTCTTGGGCTTCCCTGGTGGCGCAGTGGTTGAGAGTCCGCCTGCCGATGCAGGGGACGCGGGTTCGTGCCCCGGTCCAGGAAGATCC
>NW_006796283.1:311847-314000 GCF_000442215.2 Lipotes vexillifer
CCACGGAGCGGCTGGGCCCGTGAGCCGTGGCCGCTGAGCCTGCGCGTCCGGAGCCTGTGCTCCGCAATGGGAGAGGCCACAGCAGTGAGAGGCCCGCGTACCGCAAAAAAAAAAAAAAAAGAATGGAGCATTCAGACAGCCTACCCCAGTGCCTTGGCTCCAGTGCATTCAGTGCATTCACTGCCACTGCACTTATGTTCTTATATGTTCTTTCCATCAATCTGCAGTCATGAAAGATTTAGTTTGTGCTTTCAAACCAGACCAGTAATGTATGCCATATGAACCAGTATTTTCTTCTCAAATTTCTGAATCTGAAGAACAGAATATTAACCTTTAAGGGAAAAAACCAATGGAATATTAAGTGAACAAAAGCCAAGTCTCAATACTATGCTGGCACACTGTCCATACTGTGAACAGCAAACTCATGTAACCTTTCCAGAAAGGTCTTTCAAACTAAAACAAAACAGGGCAAACTGAGAAACCCACAAGGAGCCAAGGCTCTGGGAGAGGAAAGCCAATCTCACGGGGGTGGGAGGGGACGACACTGGGCGTTTCCCCAGCCCGGCAGCCACTCTTCAGCCTCCTGCCAGGGCCTTCTCCACGGACATCGAACTGTGGCGGTGCCTGGGCTGGGTCCTGCGTTGTCCTCTTTAGCTACATGCTCTCTAAGTAATCTCACAGCATCTCAGTTCCATGTAGTTAGAAAAGATGCACGTGGGAAACTGCCAAACGAATAATGCGTTACTGGGTGTCTCCAATCCGTTACTCAACAACTCCAGGGTAGGGTCAAAGCAGAAACCCCTCCACCCACCCAAACCGCTCTGCCCCTACCTCCTCGCCTCTATAAATGGCGCCACCATCTAGTCGCTGAGGTCAAACACCAGGACACACCCTTCATTCCACTCTCTTCCCAACCTCCCCACACCTAACCCGTCAGCAGGTCCTGTGGGCTGGACCTCCAACACCGACCCAGATCAAGGCTGCCCCGCCCGGGCAGCACAAACCAGTGCTCCGTTTCCACACTCACTGCCTCTGTGCACCCACTAACCCACTCCCCGATCAGCACCCAGGCCCAGTTTTTACAGATATAAGTCAGATCCTGCCACTCCCTTACCTATTAAAACCAGCCAATTGCTGCCTTTGTGGTTAGAATAAAGCCCAAAGGCCACCCTGTGGCTACAAGCCCTACCCGGCCCGGAGCCTGTGGACCTCACCTCTTACCTCCCCTCCCACCCGGGCTGTCTCGTTCCTCTGTCATCACCGCAACAGAATGTTCTCATAATATCCCCAGCACACCCCGAACTCCTCAAACACTTGTTGAGTGAGAGAAGGAAAAGCAAAAACAAACCCCACAGGAACCGGAAAGGAGTAAGAAAGAGGGTCAAAGTGGGAGGCCTGGGATGGGGTGGGATGGGATGGGGTCAGACGGTCTGGGGAGCTGAGGGGGGAGAAACATGGACGGGTTAACGGGGGAGAGGGAGAAGGGGAGGAAGGAGAGAGACCCATGCTGGCAGGGCTTTTTCTGGTTGTGTCACTGGGAGCACATAGGCTGCACGAGGCAGCCTCAAAGGCACGTGTACACAAATGCCAAAGCTTCCACCTTTATCCCCATACCAGAGTCACAGCCTGAAAGTCAAATGGAGGAGCTATTTTTAAAAATCCCAACATGGTAGCTAAACCCTCAAGAATTCCAAAGCCAGAGACAAAAAGAACCCCAGAGTCCCCAAACCCTTCAAGTGTCCCGTCCCAGGGAAAAGGTGAGCCTGAACGAAGCTGGTGAATCCCCGCCTCTTTCCTTATCTTCCTAAATGGGGTTTCTTTGTCTAATAGGAAATGAACTTTTTTAACATCAGACTTGCCCAAACCTGCAACACGAGGCCCGTCTGACCTGCTCACAATGAACCTAGCTCTCAGATGCAAGTTAACGACAATGTAAGATACTGGAATGTGAAAGGACAGGCCAGTTACTGAACATCTGCCATGTGTCAGGACCTTTGTATACATCATGACGGCGAACCCTGCCACTACCCTAAAAACGAGGTGCTCGCTGAGGGATGAGGAAATTGCGCCTTCGAACTGCAGTACCCTGCCCAAGCTCACGGCCAGCAAAGCGTGGAGTCGGGGCTGTTCTGACTCCAAAGCCCACGCTCTTC
>NW_006796283.1:314011-317349 GCF_000442215.2 Lipotes vexillifer
TCCATGAAAGCACGCCACCTCCCTGAGCACTTGGTTTCAGAAAACATGTTCCGTAACGTGGACACTGAATCTGGAAAATATGGACCGCTAAGAATTCAAAACGTTCCGACCAGAAATACTGTTAAGAGCCTGTCTCAAGAGCAACGGGAAGCTTCTCTACACTGCCTGCCCCTGCTTGTTACTAGCTCTGCAAATGCACTGCGTCCTGTCCCAGAACGACCCAAACCACCAGCTTAACACAGAGGCGGCCTCTCCTTCCATTTACTGATAACACTTCTCACACAGCCAGTATTTACTAAGCACCTTTTTTTTTTTTTTTTAATGTTGAGCCTTCTTTTAATTTATTTATTTTTATTTTTGGCTGTGTGGGGTCTTTGTTTCTGCGCGAGGGCTTTCTCCAGTCGCAGCAAGCGGTGGCCACTCTCCATCGCAGTGCGCGGGCCTCTCACCGTCGTGGCCTCTCCTGTTGCGGAGCACAGACTCCAGACGCGCAGGCTCAGTAGTTGTGGCTCACGGGCCCAGTTGCTCTGCGGCATGTGGGATCCTCCCAGACCAGGGCTCGAACCCGTGTCCCCTGCATTAGCAGGCAGATCCTCAACCACTGCGCCACCAGGGAAGCCCTACTAAGCACCTTTTAACCTCTGGACACAAGGCCTCCTCTTCCCTCATTCCTACATGCTGCCCACGCTTCCTGCTTACAGCTCTGACCCTTCCCTTCCCACCTTTCTCACAACCCAAGCTTAGGCACCCTCACCTCTGGCTGTACCTCTGTAGAACCCTAACCAACAGAGGCGCCAAACCTTGGGACCATGGCATTCAAGGCGCCACTGAATCTGGCTCCCCTGCCCTTCCAGGCTCTTCCACGCAGCGTTCATCCTGCTTCCCCTGCCGGGCCTGTTCACATCTCTGTGCTTCTGCTCCCGCTGTTTCCTCCAATTAGAAGACTCTCGCTCTCTGCCTATTTACCACGCACCCACTATGTACAAACCTCTGCAGGGTAAGTGTTTTCAAAACTGTGAGGTGCTGTACCAATATAAGGCATTATCTTGGCCCCATGAAGAGTCTGGATTTATGAGACAATGATTAAAATTCTACCACTCGAGGTTTTTCAAGAATAGAATGAAGTAGTAAGCAAAACAAGAATACATCTGTAGATAGAGGCCAAGAAGTGAGTGAAAGAGAGAAACTCAGAGGCCAGTGAGAGTAAGTGACTAAATGCCGTCCCCTAACAGGCAGACCAAAGTACGGACACATGCTGAACTGGAAAGTAGGCGTTTTCTCCTCCTCAGAGGCAAGGGGAAGAAAAAGACGGATGGGCATTCAGAGATATCTCAGCTGGAATGGAGTCAAAGTTGAGAGAACTCTCCCAGCAGTCTCTGCTCTATGATCTATAAGGGAGAGTCCTTTGTCAATGGTAAAGCAAAAAAAGTGTGTGTATGTATATAATATATATATATACACATATATATGTAATTTTAAGTGAGGTATAGTTGATTTACAATATATAAGTTTCAGGTGTATGACATGCACAATTTTTAAAGGTTATATTCCATTTATGCTGCAACTAAGGAGCCCTGGAGCCACAACTAAGGAGCCTGCCTGCCACAACTGAGACCCGGTGCAACAAAGCAAATAAATTTAAAAAATTTTAAAACTGGCTGTATTCCCTGAGTTTTACAATATATCCTTGTAGCATATTTATTAATGATGGTTTGTACCTCTTAATCCCCCACCCCTATCTTGCCCCTCCCCTTCCCTTTCCCCACTGGTAACCACTGGTTTGTTCTCCTATAGCTGTGAGTCTGCATCTCTTTTTAAAAAGTATATTTTTAAGGAAGGTACCATGAATGAAGGAAGGATGCTGTGTAATAAAGAATTTAACCATGCTCAAAAGAAGGTCTGGGCTTTATCATCGGCTGACAATCTGATTTAGGGTGGGGACTGGCCACAGCAGAAAGACCAACATCATTTAGGGTGGGGCTCTGGGTCACGCAGTATCAGTTGACCTGGAAACTGAGATCAACCTTGTGGGCAGTCAATCAATCAATCATTTATGCCCACGTCACAGAAGCCCAATAAAGACTCCAAACACCAAGGCTCAGGTGAGCATGCCTGGTTGGCAATACCCAGTGCACAGTGTCTCGTGTCAACACCAGTTACATACCACATTCCAACTCCTTGGGGAGAGGACAACGGAAGCTCCATGTTTGGTACAGCCCCAGATTCTGTCCTAAGAGCCGCTCCACTTGGCTGACTTTAATAAACCATAACTCTGAGCGCAACAGCTTTCAGTGAGTTCTGTGAGGCCTTCTAGCTAGTAATCGAACCTGAGGGTGGCTTGGCGAACCCCCAGACTTGCAACTGGTGTCAGAAGTGACAATGGTCTTGTGTGGACTGTTCCCTCTCAACTTTGTAGTTGACCAACTCTGCAGGCGGCCCAAACTCTTCTCAGGTGCTACAGCTGAAGGGTCACACACAAGTTGCTAACCTGACCCTGGAAACTGGCTTCGGGGACAAAAAGGAGCAAAAGTGAGTGTTTAGATTCTATACTTTATGCTCTGCTCTAGTGTTCGAACTTTTTTTTTTTTTTAACAAAACAAGCATGTATTACCTCTATAATTAAAACATTACTTTTAAGAAACATACCCCCAAAAAGCTGCTTTAAGAAAACTATCTTGTAGAGTTGCTCAGCATGGATTGGAGCAGGGAAATTCTGGAATCATCAGGAAAACGACTTCTCAGTTCATCCCAAGCATTAACTTCATATGTGAACTTACTGCTCGTTCCACTTCCTCACATTAACAAAGATTATGTGATTTATGTCACCAAAGGGCCCAAGCGTTGCAGGTAACAGTTTCAGAAAGAATGTAAAAGCACGTCCAGACTTTTGACTGGCTCAAGACTGTTCTTATACAAAGTTCCCTTCAGTACCTTCTCTCTGTCGCTGAGAGGGTCATTCTATTCATGCTAATATTTGTCCTTTCTAGAAGAGGATTTCTGCTTTCATAGTGCATTGATTAGCAAGGCTGAAAATTCCCAATTCACTCATCGTAATCGAGGCAGGCTCTGAGTCATTGGTAAAAATAAAAAATTAAAAAAATAAAAAATAACAAAAGAAAACTTCTGTATACATCTCTACCCACTTTGCTTTGACGTGAGATGTGTGCATAAAAGAGTTCCAGTTGTTGGGCTTCCCTGGTGGCGCAGTGGTTGAGAGTCCGCCTGCCGACGCAGGGCACACGGGCTCGTGCCCCGGTCTGGGAAGATCCCACATGCCGCGGAGCGGCTGGGCCCGTGAGCCATGGCCGCTGAGCCTGCGCGTCCGGAGCCTGTGCTCC
>NW_006796283.1:317537-336736 GCF_000442215.2 Lipotes vexillifer
AAAAAAAAAAAAAAAAAAAAGAAAAAGAGTTCCAGTTGTTGATTTATGAATTATTTAGGATATTACTATCAAATAGTCTCATGCTCCTCCACCTCACAACTTAAAAGCCCACCTACCAGCCTCACTCCTGAAAGCACACAATACAAGTAATGTCAGTCACTCGACCCTTCTATTTACCAGAATCTTCAGGAGGTGCAATTTAAGACGTCTGTTCCATTCCGTTTTTCAAATATCCCAAGTGCCTTTCTCTTTAATCAAGTACTCTGGGGCTTCCCTGGTGGTCCAATGGCTAAGACTCCGCACCCCCAATGCAAGGGGCTTGGGTTTGATCCCTGGTCAGGGAACTAGATCCCACATGCCACAACTAAGTGTTCGCATGCCGTAACTAAGTTTGCATGCTGCAACGAAGATCCTACATGCCGCAACTCAGACCCAGCACAGCCAAAATAAATAAGTATTTTTTTAAAAAAGTATTCTGACTTCCTAAGAAGCAAATTTACGGTGCAGGCTTTCTCTAGTTGCAGCGAGCGGGGGCTACACTTCGTTGTGTTGCGCGGGCTTCTCACTGCGGTGACTTCTCTTGTTGCGGAGCACGGGCTCTAGGCATGTGGGCTTCAGTAGTTGTGGCTCGCAGGCTCAGTAGGTGTGGCTTGCGGGCTCTGGAGTGCAGGCTCAGTAGTTGTGGCCCACGGGCTTAGTTGCCCCGTGGCATGTGGGATCTTTCCAGACCAGGGCTCGAACCCGTGTCCCCTGCATTGGCAGGCAGATTCTTAACCACTGAGCCACCAGGGAAGTAAGTCCCCAAGGTGACTTTCTAAAAAGGTGACTTCAGATAAGTAAACCTTGTTAAGACAGTATCAAAAAGATTAAATCTGACTTTTAAAAAGGTGACTTTAAGCAAATAACATTTGTGAAAGTATCAACAGATTAAATTTATCATCTTTAAGGTGAAGCGTCTAAGAAGAAATATACATTGGCCCAGATTTCTAGACCATTTGAGACAGCAGTAGTGAAACAGATAAATCTATGTACATTAAGTACAAACACTAAGCAGACTGCAAACATTAAACACTGTAGCATTGCTTGGACAGCCCTTTACACCACCTGGTCAGTAAAAGAAGCTACAAAGCAGCTACATCAACAGTTCTTAACCCCTCCCCCCCCAAAAAACTGGTTACCCATAAGCCAATTAAGTGTGTCCATCCAACAGCGAAAAGAGACTTAGTTTCAGCAGCAATGACGCCTCAGGAGAGATGAGCCTTGGCGACAGCAAGAAAAGATGCAAACACTGCCCTGAAGGCTGACTGTCTCAGGTGCCCTGGCAGGCAATCCCCCAAAGATCATTGGCAGGGGAAGGGAAGATAAGGAAGAAGGTGGGCACAGAATAAAAAAGAAAAATTAAAACTTACAAGGGAGGGAAGAACTGGAGCATTCATTCGAGAAGCCATGGGCGACGTTAGAGGAAGCCCACTGCAATGCATGCCTATAAACTACTCCTTACAGCTTACACAGGATTTACTGCCACTCTTCTGACTCCAAACGACAACCCCGTTATTACTTATTAAAGGAGAAAACCGCGGCTCGGAGACCTGAGACTATTTGCCAAGGTCAGGCAAAAAGCTGGGGCTGCAATTCGGGCCCTACCCCGAAAGATGCACTAAGGAGTGACAAGGAGACACCTGGAAGAGAAGTCAAGCGCTGGCACAGAGGTGCCCCGAGGAACTCGGGAAGGTCGTAGGTGCGGGGTGGGGTGGAGGAAAGGGAGCAGGGGGCTCGGGGCTGGCGGACGGGGGCCTGGAGTGGCCGGGAGACCCGGGCGCGAGCAGCCAGCCCCGGCCCACCGCACTCACCCGAGGCCCGGGCGGGGTCGCCCGGCGCTGCGGCTCCTCCCGGCCTGCGGCGGCGGCGGCGGCGACTGCAGCCAGCAAGAGCGTTTCATCCACTCGGCCGAGGCCTGGGCGGGGTCGCCCGGCGCTACGGCCCCTCCCGGCCTGTGGCGGCGGCGGCGGCGACTGCAGCGGCCGAGGCAGGGACGCATCATGCGGCCGCACTCATGGCCGAGCCGGAGGGGGCCCCGCGGCTCGGCTCGGTCCTGCCGGGCCGGTCGGAGGGAGGCGGCCTCCGAGCGGACACGAGAAACGGAGCCCAACCTGGAGAGCTTGGCGGCACGACCCCCGGAAGTGAACCTCGCGTGGTCAGCGGCGCCGCGTTTGCGCAGTTCCGGTCGCGCCGCTCCCGGCAGCGGAGAAGGGTGCTTGAGGTGGTTTGCTGGGACTCAGCTGCCGGCATCTCTCTGGGACAGAGGACCTTAAAGACTGACATTTCCCAGAGAAAGGCGGCTCTTAGTCGCAAGGTCCCCTCGCTAAAATAAAGGGATCCAACCAAACTGAGGTCCGGAAGAGAAAGGATGAGGGCTACGTGCCACCGCAAGGTCCAAGCCGCGCGGCTAGGCTTTTTGACTCGGGGAGGAGTTCTTGCCCGGGTTTACTGAGCCCGCGGTGGCCCTTCTGAGCCAGCGTTAGGTGTGACCTGTACGGCGTGCGAGGACGGAACACGGGTTAATGGAGAAGCGCGAGTGGCAACGACGGAGCCAGAAAGCACGTGGGGAGCAGGGGAAGCGCCATTGGATGCGCGATTCCTGATTCGCTGAGCCTCTGGTTCCCCTATGAGCGACCTGGAAACCATGGCATCCCAGCGATTCCTTCCAGATGCTAAGTCCTAAGTTTTTTGCAGGTGGAAATGTGGTTGGGTTTTGTTTGGGTTTTTTGGGGGCGTGGGAGTGGTATTTCCTACAATAATTTGGGAGAATTTCCGCAGGGCTGGGAAGTAGGCGCTCAGTGTTTGTTATTAAACTCTTTTAAGTACCCACTAACTTGTCAGATTGATTAGAAACAGTAATTGCAGCTGCGGGATCAATCAGACTCCCACTGCCTGCAAGCCACCTTTTCACAATGTACCGTTCTTACTCCCAGAAACGCTTATCCAGCCAAGCTTTTGGAAGTAAGGGGTGCATTAATCATCAAAATTTGAACTTTAAAAGCTTAAAATTTTGTTACTGTACCTCTGCATTCACAATGGGGCTATGCATTCAGTCAGCCCTCATTGAGCCTCCTATCTCCTGGTCTGTTTATTCCCACAAGGAAGAAAAGTGGGGTAGGCCTCCAATCCGTGGTCAATTCTTTTTGCATAGGCTGGAAGAAAGGATGATTGTCTTTGGAGAACATCAAGACTACAAGTGCCTGCTATGCTTAAGATATACATGCTATGAGCAAATTAAGAGTATTTTTTTTTAATTGGAGTATAGTTGATTTACAGTATCGTGTTAGTTTCAGGTGTACAGCACAGTGATTTCAGTTATACGTATATATACATATGTATCTATTCTTTTTCAGATTCTTTTCCCTTATAGGTTATTACAAAATATTGAGTATAGTTCCTTGTGCTGTACAGTAGGTCCTTGTTGGTTATCTGTTTTATATATAGTAGTGTGTATGTTAATCCCAACCTCATAATTTATCCCTCCCCCCAAAAGAGTATCTTTAAAAAAAAAAAGCTTAAATCGTAACTGTCATACAAATATAAACACATGTCAAAGATTTAATTGAACTTGCTAATTCATGAGGAAGCAGGTAAGATGATACATGTGGTTCAGAGATGAATCCGAAAGGCAGGCACAATGAACTTGCTTAGTAGAGCCAAAACTGGCTTCTACAATGGGGAAGTCAATTGAACTTGTACCAGACAAGATTCATTTGTATGTCTGATATCGGTGGACAAAAATTGTTACCAAGTTGGTCAACTGGACCTGCGCCAGGGTCCTAGCCCCAGCCGAGACCTCTTGTCTTTTTCCGATCAGATTCGCACAGACAATGATGGAACCAGTGCTGAGACTGAAACAGTACCAGCTGTATTTAGTAGCCAAAGAATGGAAAGGGGGAATCTAGTTCGCAAATCAACTTCTCCACCCAATTCAGGTGGAGCCACCAAATACATTGGCAGGTCGAGGTTAAAAGGAGGGAATTGGAAGGAGTGGGAGGAATATTCATGACTTACTGGAGAACAGGGGCGTGGTTTGGACCTTGAACTGTTGCAACTCTCCTTTTCAGTCCTTATATGGGCTTTTCTGGTTGTTGGCAATCGTCAACTTCCTGGCCCTGGTGGGTGTGTCATTTAACATATGCTAATATATTACAGTCAGAGTATAAGGAGGCTCAAGGTCTACTGGAAGTCAAATCTTCGGCCATCTTGGGCCTGGTTGGTTCTAACCAGTTCTTATTTTTTTTCTCTCTGCATCTTCCTCCTGAAACTTAGATAAGAATAATCGGTTTACATTCGAGGGAGAGTCAGGGATATGATTCTGGGGCAGCAGCCTTGGTAACAGAATCACTTGGATTGCTTTCGATTCTCCAAACCTATAGAGTTATAAATAGCTTAAAGCAAAGAAAAACATCCATAGACACACATAACCCAAGGGTGTGCATGACAACACCTAGCTGTCCATTGAAGGCACCCAATAACTTTTTGTGACCCATTTCAAAGTCTTTCACAAAAAGACTCATAATTCTCTGTCCCCACACTTGTACAGACTTGTTTATTGTGACTTTAAAATTGCATTGTTGCTAAAGGAAATAGCACAGTAAAATCATTCATTAAACTATTTAACAGGGATGACAGCAGTTGACAAAAACAATTCAACTCTTTTAAGGATTTTCATCTCTTTCTCAACAGACTTGATATGTGGTCTTCTGCAAGTCACTTCCCCTCTCCAAACCTCAGCTTTTTTTTTTTTTTTTTTTAATCTCTAAAATATGAGCTCAGACTTGATTTCTAAGGTTTCTTCCTGTTCTGAGACTGTGGTTCAACACAGTTTTTTGCCTCACCTTGATCTCATAAGGCCCATAGAACCAAAATCCTAACATTGGAGGCCCTTTTGCAAGGATGGGAAACATCCCATCTTCAAGATTAGTCCTGTTTACCCATCAGGAGCTAGTTGCCAGCTAACCACTCATCCCAGGAAATAGTTCTTTTAAAGTGGAGCCTCTGTTCAACCACGTGGAAAGATCCTCAGCCTCATTCAAAGTAAAAGGAATGAATGCAAATTTAAAGTACCAAGAGACCCCATTTTTCACCTAGTGAGTTGGCAAAGATGAAAGTTTGGTGATTCTCTGTTGGCAAGGCAGCCCAAATTGGTGCCATTGTCAATTTATTCAGCTCTTTGCAGAGCAAGATAGCAATGTGAATCACAAAAATATAAGTGTACGTACCCTTTGACCCAGCAGTCCCACTCAGGAATTTATCCTACAGATAGACTCACCCATGTACATAAAGATGTTTGCACTTCAGTATTTACAGTAGGATGTTTGCAGAAGCAAAAAACTGCATCGCCCTGTATGCCATCAGTATTTTAAATAAAGTATGTTATACGTACAAATGGAATGCTGTGGTGTGCCGAGGCCCTTGAGGTATATTAAGCCCTTTGTGTAAAACTGCATTTGTGTGAAAAAGAAGATTTGGGGGATATACGTGTTTATGTACACAGAATATCCCTGGAAAAATATACAAGGAATAGGTCTGTAACTTGTTAAGCTTGTAAACCATGTATCCGTTTTTAAATACATAAAAATTAAATGAGACACAACCCAATAGAACAATTGGCAAAACGCAGGTACGTCACAAAAGAATATCCAAAACATGAAAAAAATGCTCATTTTCATTAGTCATCGGGAAAATGCAAACTTAAACCACAATGAAATCGTAGTTACACACCACCCACTAAAACGGCTAACGTGAAAAAACAAGTGCTAACAAACATGTAGAAAAACTGGGACTTCCATACACTTCACTGCTGGGGGTAGGAATGTGATTATTAAACCGCCCAGGACAGCTGTTAGGAGTATCTGCTGAAGGTGGACCAAAAGACTTGGGCTAGAATGTTCCCACAATACACAGTACAGTGTTGTTCACGGATGTTTAGGTTGTTTGTAGTTTGGGGCTAGAATGAATGAATCGTGGTATACGTATACAGTGAAATACTGTACGGAATGAAATTACACACTACATAAAACAATACAAATAAATCTCACAAATAGCATGTTGAATAAAAGAAGTAAGGACATGAAAGAGTACATACTATATAATTTTATTAATAAACAGCTCAAACTTGGGCAAAACTGATCTTTGGTGTAGGAAGACAGGGCAGGGCAGTGACGACCACTGAGGTGGGGATGCTAGGGTGGTAGTTATATTCTATTTCTTGATCTGGGTGCTGGTTGTATGAGTGTTCACTTGGTAAAAATTCAGCCATGTACATTTATGATTTGTATGCTGTACTTTAAGTAAACAGTGGGAGAAAGAGAGAGGCTTCCAACGGTTGTACAGTGGAAAATCAGAAATTTCTTCAGAAGGGAGTTTGGGTGGTTTCTTATTTTTTCCACTGAGATTGTGATGTTGAATGCATCAGGAAGCCAGAAGGTTGAAACTCCACAGCCCATGGTGTTGAACAAGGCCCAGGAAGTCCAAAAACCCAAAGTGGTATGATATGTTCCTGAATTCCTTTTCACTGGGCCACCTCACCTCCAGCTGTGGGTAAAGCCTGCTGCGGCAGCAGGCCTGTGCTTGGGGCTCTGTGTCCCCTGGATGTCCCAAGCTTGCTCTCTCATGCCCTTCAGGACTTGACTCGGAGCACATCTTCCTCCCCGGCACCCTATTGAAAAATTCTCCGTCTCTCCCATTCCTGCAACAGTTCACTTCCCCCTCCCTGCTTTGCTCCTGGTCACAAGTCAGCTAACATCCTCTGTCACTTAGTTATCCCAGTGTTTATCCCTCACTGCAATGCAAGCCTCGTGAAAGGCAGGGATTTTGCTGGTCTCGTTCGCTGTCAAAATGCAGCGACTCAATAAATATGCATTGAATGAATGAATGAACATGCCATGGTTGGCCCCTTTTTCAGACGAAGAAACAGGCCCAGTGAGTTTAAGGAGTGTGCTGAAGGTCACAGCTAGGAGAGGAGCCTCGCTGCCTCATAGACTCTCTTCATCCTCATGTCTGTGAAACTGGTACGATCTCTTTGTACAGCTGAGAAAACAGGCTCAGAGTTAAGTGATCGCCCCAAAGAAGCAGAGCACAGCTAGCCTGCAGACCTCATTCTGTCCAGCTCTGAAGATCCTGCTCTTTATACCATAACATTCTCACGCTCTAAGGAGCCAGAGGCCACGCGCTATACATAGCAGCTCTATACCAAGTCCTGAGGGCTCACCTGGGATGTGATCCCCAGCTCCTCCTACCAGGACCTGATCCACCAAGTTGCCTGGAAGCAAGTCCCTGCCCACTTGTGCTCTGGCTCCAATAACTCAGTCCTCTTCTTTTCCTCCACCTCCACCCCCCAGATCCTTACCTTAAACCTATATTGGTTCATTCAACAAATATTTAATCGTCTACTCTCGGAACCATGTTAAGTGTTGCAGACAACGGGGGTGAGCAAAACCAAAGTTCCTACCTGTCCTGGAGCTCAGAGACTAATGAAACAGACAAAAAAAGTGGAGAAGCCACATTGCCTGCTTTATCCTGTATAGTTCTTTTTTGGATTCATCCTCTAATCAAAGTATTTTGAATATTGATTCACCCATCAAATGAATATACTATTTCTCCCACCTTTTCTTCATGCCCATTATACAATATCACAAGATATCTTAGCAAATGCTTGGTTCCAGGTATCTGTTGCTTTCCCTTTTTTAAAAATAAATTTATTTATTTATTTATTTTTGGCTGTGTTGGGTCTTCGTTGCGGTGCGCGGGCTTTCTCTAGTTGCGGTGGCTTCTCGTTGCGGAGCACGGGCTCTAGGTGCGCAGGCTTCAGTAATTGTGGCACACAGGCTCAGTAGTTGTGGCGCATGGGCTTAGTTGCTCTGCCGCACGTGGGATCTTCCCGGACCAGGGCTCGAACCCCCGTCCCCTGCGTTGGCAGGCGGATTCTTAACCACTGCGCCACCAGGGAAGTCCCTGTTGCTTTCCCTTGCCTGACCCAAATCCACCCCCTTCTTCTGGCAAGAGCACCTCAGTTTCCCATGGGCACCCACCGTTCCCTTCCTCTCCACCCAGTAGTTAGGTGGGGCTGATCCCCCAAACCTGGCCTCAGTGGTTGGTTTAAGGGCATGAGCACATGAGCGCTGCTGGTCCTTTCAGACCAAATCCTGAGACGTTTGCTGGAAATACCAAAGGAGAAAATTCTTTTTTTCCACAGGGGCTGCTAAGTTGAGAGAACATAAGCCTGTTGCAAGACCACTCTATAAAAAGAACCTGATCTGAGAATGAAGCCCAGCTCAGAGGGAAGCAGTCAAGAAGGGGAGAGAGACCAAGTTCTGATGACATCACTTAGCCCCTGGATCCTGCTGGGCCAACCCCAGAACTTTTCAGTTTTTGAAAAACCAGTTTGCCGGGATTTCTGTCACTTATTACTGAAAGAATTTTGGTAAATATACCTTCCAGGTGCAAATACACTCCTGTCATATTTCCTTGAATTACGAGTCTGTAGATTTCATAGCTTGAAATTTCATGCTTAAGCCAGCATGACTTGGTCTTTGACGTCAGTGCTTCCTCTTCTGAGGGGTCACAGATGTTTTCCATGAGTTATCTGGCCTGAATGCTTCCCAGGCCCAATGTCAAGTTCACTGGTCTGTGGTTTGTAGAACTCACTTCCCCCCCCACCCCCTTTTTAAAAAATAAAATGACCATATCATCTGCCTCTCTCCAACTTTCTGGCAAGTACAGAATATCTTTTATGTGGTATGGAGAGATAAGGTCCATATGAATCTCTTGAGGAGAAATGACATATCCCCCAAATGGAATCCGACCCTGAATGAACTCACATTTTCCAATTTTCTTGAAAAGTTGATCTATCCAGAGTCAGAACAAGGCTGCAAGAGCCCATGCCTGGTCCTGGGTTCACTCACTGAACCAAGGGAGGACTTCCTCTAGCCACAGATATGACCCTCCTCCATCCCATAAAGTCTTCATGATGGGCTTGTATTCTGCTGGACGTAGGGCAGAAACTCACAGGGCAGAAACTCACATGCCCACCAATCTGTAGTGCCCACATAAGGGAATGAACGCCACCTTACACTCCTTCCCTTCCTGAATTCACACCAAGCTTAAAGCACCCAGAGATCCAGTTTCTTGCACATGATGGCTACACTGCGCTGGTCAAGCAAATCTGGAATGGACCTGTGGTGATGAAGGCCCCGTAACTCTTGTGGAACCACAGCTCCCAGCTTTGTCCTCCACGTTGGTCCCTTTAACTTCCCCCAACAAGTTTTTTCTTAACTTTTTGGCCACACCACAGGGGCATGCAGGATCTTAGTTCCCCAACCAGGAATCGAACCCATGCCCTCTGCAGTGGGGAAGGGAGTCTTAATCACTGGACTGCCAGGGAAGTCATCCCTCCCAGAAAGTCTTTTAAGTTCAATAGGCCAACTTCCCAGCGATCAGCAGCTCCATGCTTGGGGCACAGGAAAGACACTTGATCATCAATCCCTATGTCATCTTTTCTCCTACATGGCAGATCTTTAGTTCCTTCTGCCTAACTGCTAGGACTTCGGAGAACCCCCAGTTTTCTGAAATTGACGGTCTGCCCTAGTTCAGATACCAGGGCATTCATTTAAAGGTAGAGCTTTATTATGTCATGCAGCCAACCCCCAGAAGGAGCACTGTAGCTCTGCAGTGTAGCTCTGGAAATGTCTTTAGAGAATTTGAGGCGTCAGAGCCCACACTCTGTTTTGCTAGGTGCTGGAACCAAGTTTGCCATAACCGCAAAATTACTGGGAGGGTGTGTCAGTTTACATTTCTGTACTTGCTCTAGAACTGAAAAAGCTCCCGTAGGAGATACTTTTATTTTTTACCTTTTGTGGTTTTGGTTTGTTTGTTTGAATTGAAGAGACGTGGAAGAAACCCAAACCCGACAGCCTGAAAATTGTGTTTATTGTATCTGGTGAAAAGATGCTGATTCGCCTAGACGTTTCGGAGCAGAAGGTGGAATCCATCAGCTTTTAAGAAGCCCCCTTTCAAAAAATCAATCGGCCTCAAATTGCCCTTCTATTCCATACATCCTCGCTTGACTTGTTTTACAAGTATGCTCGTTAATGTCAAGACGTCACCCTAACTCTGAAATAGGCGCGGAGGAAATGGCAAAGGGCATCCTTGTTTTAAAGGTGCGGATACCACGGCGGGCAAGCAACCAGAATCAGGCCATACTCTCTGGCTCCCTGCCGGGGCTCCCCTCCCTCCAAAATCACCAAATCACCCACTCATTTGTTTGCATAGCGGCCTGCGCCCACCCAGCTGTGCCCCGCCTGGGAGAACACCCTAGTTTTGAGCAGATCCAGCAAACGGGGTTCCCGGGACCCTCTGTTAGAACCACGGGAAGTCCCCGAGCGTGCTCCCAGGGCCGCAGGACGAGGCCTCCCGCCGAGGGGCGACCCCAGGCCCGAGCGACGCGGGACGAGGACCGAAACCCTCGGGAGGGCCGGGCGCCGGCAGCTGCACCGCCCCGTCACGTGACGCCGCTCCCGGGCCGCCCCGCGCCTGCGCAGACGGGGCCGGGGGGGGGGAGTGGCTGCATTCCCGAGCCCGACGGCGCCCGCTCGCTCCCCGTCTGCCCGGCCGGGCGGCCGGCCCCCGCCGCGGTGAGAGGGGACCCTGCCAGGGGCCGAGAGGGGAAGGCGTGCCGGGTTCTCCCGGCGGCGAGGGGGCTCTCCGAGGGGCGACAGCTGGAGCGCCCAGGGACCGGCGGGTGAGGGACCGTGGGGTGGGGTCGAGGGCCTCTGGGATTTCTGCAGGAAATGGGAAGGCGGGGCAGGAGCCCACCGTGTGAGGAGCAGTGCGGTACCTGTGTGTGTGGGGTGGCTGGACAAGGTGTCCCCGCTCCCCGGTGGCTGACGGTGTCGCCAGGTGGCTTAGGGATGGAGCCGGTCCCCCCCCCCACCCCGAGCCCCCCACACCGCCCTGCCTCGACTCCTGGAAGGGCGTGCTGGGGAGGGGTGCGTGGGACCGGGATGGGAAAGACATTTGCCAAGTTGTGCTGTGTGTTGGATTTTAAGTTTGCTGTCCCTCTGCTCCTGGGGTGGCAGCTGGGGGCGGCATGGGGGCCAAGGGGAAAGGGCTCAGCTTGTGCCTTCCCAGGGCCCCCTCCTCCCCACGCTCAGGAAGCAGGAGGAGCTTTGCAGAGGGGCCCGCACTACCGACACAGTGTTAGAGGCTGTTTGGAACAGCTGGTTCAGGGTGGCCTGCACCAGTGTCCAAGGTCTTGGAAAGGACAGGATGCGGTCTTTCTGGAGCTGGGTGCGAGTTGCCCCTTGGTGGGGTCTGGGCTTCCCTGGGTTGTACGTTGATTGGATTTGGGAAGAGGAAAAGGACTTGGCAGTGGGCACGAGCCAGCTCCTGTGACTGTGCTTAAGTGTGAGGCCAGGGTGCCAGCCTGCAGACTGGGCAGGACCTCACCTCTGAGCTGGCACAGGTGAGGTGCTTGACATGCAGGCTGTCCCTGAGGCGAGTCAGCGTTTGGAGGCAAGCCAACAGCTGTCAGGGACCAGGCTGCTGTAGCCAGGCTGCCCTCCAGACCACTGTCACCTAATGCTAAGGTTTGGGGCTCATTTGCTGAGAGGCACCCCCTCCCTCACCGTAAACCAGGGCAGCCAAGATGCTTAACACCGAATTAAGCAAAGAAAAAAAAATCCAGTTGTATTACACGTGAGCGCTTCTTTCCATCTTTTCACGGTTCTGTTTGGAAGTGTATGTTCTCCCATTGTTCCATCTCTCCCTTGGGCTGTCACTGGTTTTTATTTCCACCTTGTGCAGAAATAGGACTGCTTACGCATTTGAAACACAGGGCAACCGGCTATTGAGATCAGCTCACGATGAGAAAGTTGACTCATGACATTCTCTTTTTCCATTAAAGAAATGAAGATGGCTAAGGATTCAGGCACAGACACTTTAGGGAGCAGCAGATTAACTTCTCATTTGGTTCTGGAGTACATTCCTGTGTTTTGGGTTTTTTTTTTACAGTGTTTGTCTTTTGTATGGCCTGTGTGAGTTAATGTGAAGATAGTTCATATTACTTGAGAACATAACAACTAAGGCCAGTGAAAAGCTACTCGGTGACCTGAGTAAATCACAAACCTTAAATAACTTGCTTGGGATTTCCAGAGAGTGGAGGGTATCCACAGATATTAGATGTGCTTCTTTTTGCATGACAATAGCTTTGGTTCTTTGAAGGTAAATTGCTTTGGGGTGACCCCAAATGGCTCTGAGGGCACTTCTTTTAGGATAGTCTTTAGGAAGGTTTTAGGGTGGGATGAGTCATGCTACATGCCTCCCCATCCTCCCTCAAAAAAGAAAATAATCCAGTTAAAAGAATGATCAGAAGCAGCCTGGGAAGAGAAAATGTCAGGAAAAGTCAACCCTCATGAGATGCAAAGGGAGCGGTAAAAATCCTTATTGCCAATGATAACCCCTCACTTTTACAGGACGGAGTAATTTGCAAACGTCTTTCACACAGAATCTTAATTGATCTTCACAAATGTCACAGTTGAGGAAACTGAGGCTAAGTGGTTTGCTCAAGGTCACTTAGCTACTAGGGGGCAAAGCAGAGTGTTAACCGTTGCCATCTGACACCAGATGCAGTGGCCCGTCACCACTCTGCCGAGTGGGATGTGGGAAGGATGAGGACAGATTACACACACATCCCAGGGCCCTAGGGCTTTCCCAGCATCCTCCTCTCCCACCGCTTGCCCCACCTGCTAAGTCAGCTTGGCTCGCAGCTGTAGATTCTCTTCACCACTTCCCTCTATCCCAGGCTTGGGAGTCTGCGCCTACTCAGATTTGTTTAAGTCTTTGAGAAATCTAGTGGGAAGTATGATTGCAGGGAGTGTCTTTTGCCCAAGCGCTCAGTGTTTCCTAATAGTCTAGGTGTCTTCAGCCATGTGATGCAAGAGACCAAAGCAATTCTAGGGAAACTTACCATAATCATTTTCCTTGTCCTTCACCCGGAAGAAAAATGCAGTGGTTGTGAAATCTGAGGAGCTGACCCAGTACTTTTGTTTATTTTATCCAGTTTTTTATGCGTGGCGTTGTTTGTGTTATGGTGACACTTTTTTTTTTTTTTTTTTAAAGAGGGCACAGCTGTTCTCATTAGGGAAGAATAAGCTTGAATCCTGTTTTCTCGATCTGAGCATCTAGATCTGAAAAAGGACACCAGCGGAGGTTATCTGAGATGTGTTCCAGCAGGTCAGTGGTACAAAACAGAATTAAAACCAAGGCAATCTTGGGGCACGTCAATGGACATGTAGCTCTGGAATGACAAAGGTGAAAGTTCTCATCTACTTCCTGCTTAGAATATCGAGTTCTTTTCTGTGCATCACACTTAATGAAGGACATAGAAAAAAACATCACGCATATTTCCTGGAAATTGCTACAGTGGGGAATGAATTAGAGCTGGTAAGCCTGGAAATCTTGGGAGCCGTGATTCAGGAATGTCACTTATTAGACTTGTTCTGTGAAGGTCCAAGATCCCAAGAATGAAAGGACAAAAGGTATACTTAGAAAGACTTCAGTTATAAGAACTTTATGGTGTCAGAATGATCTTTTAAAAACTAAGAATCAAATCATGTCTCTCCCCAGTGACTCCTCAGTAGTCTTGGGGTCAGATGCAAACTTCTTACCTGGGTCTACTATATAAGGACTGACTGACCTTCCTTGTTTCTCCAGCTTCATCAATTAACCCTCTCTCACGCTCTCACAAAAGTCCCTCTTTTTTTCTGTGCCTTGTCCGGGTCTAGCTTGCTCTGCCTCAGGTCCTTGCACTGGCTGTTCCTCTGGTCACATTCTCCGTGGCTGACTCCTTGTTATTCGGGTCACTGGTCCAGTATCACATGCTTAGTGGGAGCTTCCCTAGCAATATAAATAATTTCATCCTGGTTCCCAACCCACTCACTGGTGTTATGGTGTTTTACTTTCTCCAAAACATCAGAAATGGCCTTATTTGTAAGTGCTTTTATTGTCTGCTCCCCATTTTACCACTGTATTAACAGTGCTCCAAACCGTGCCTGCCTGGCACGTAGTAGGTGCTCAATGAATATTTGTTGAATGAATGATTTTTACGACAGACCTTTTCAAAGATGGGAGGGGTTGCTGCATTGGTAGATACTAAACTAGTCGTCTTTTACTAGAGACAGTCATCCATAGGCTGGCCAGCTGACCATCGGGCAAGAGAATTCAAGCATTAGATTGACAGTAAAACCAGATCCCTTTCTGTGTGAGGCTCCTAGGTCTGCTATAACAAAGTACCGCAAACTGGGGGGCTTAAAGCAATAGATATTCTCTTATGGATCTGGAGACAAGACATCCAAAATGAAGGTGTCAGCAGGGCTGGTTCCTTCTTGGGGGCTCAGCGGGAGCGTCTTTTCGGGGCCCCCTCTCAGCCTCTGGGGGTTTCCAGCCATCCTTTCTGTTTCTCAGCTTGCAGCTGCATGACTCCTACTCCTGCCTCTGTGGTCACATGGCCTTCTCTGCACGTGCACGTGCATGCGTGCATGTGTGTGTGTGGGCGTGTGTGTTTTCACGTTATCTTCCCTCTGTGTGTGTCTCTCTGTCTCCTCTCTTTTTGTAAGGACACCAGTCAAATGGGATTTGGGGCCCACCCTATTCCATAATGACTTTATCTTAACTAATTACATCTGCAAAGACCCTGTTTCCAAATAAGGTCCCATTCACAGGTTCCAGGGCTTCGGACTTCAGCGTCTCTTTTCATTGTTCAGTTCAACGCATAACGCCTTCTAACTTCGAGATCCATTGACCTTTTAAAGGGAAAAACTGGCAGGAGGGGCTGGGTTATTTTTCAGGCTAAGGACATGGTTTTGGATGTTTGTGCCCAAAGCGTTTGTGATGCTTACAACTCGCAACTGACAGCTTGTGATCTGTGTGTGTCCCAGGTGAGGGGAGGGAGGGTCTGAGCCAGTTGAGTGACTTGCCGGAGGTCGTGCAGGACCCGACCAACCTCCTGGCTGATTGCAGAGCCCGTGGCCTCTCCTCCCCTCCCCCACCCGCCGGTGGCCAGGCCTTTCTCGTGGCTCCGGCCCAGGTTAGCGTGCGGGTTTCTCCGACGGCTCTTCAGGGGCCCTGGAGGGATGATTTCCTCCCTTGATCTTCTGCTTCACCCCGTGTCCTTGTGGTAGAGAAGCGGCCCACTGACAGTGAGATAAACGGTGCAGCTGGACACGATGTTCCCAGGCCAGACCTCGCGCAGCTGCTCAAAGCCGGAGGCCACAACATCAGAGAAGTCGCGTTTTTATTTTGTTGGGCTTTTCCAGTGATTCTGAGAGGCTTTTAAATAAGGTCTGGAGAGTTCTGAGTTGCAGTGTCTCAGATTTTGACCCTGAGAAAGTATTGCCGATGTTCCAAAGATGAGCCGTGCAGGAGTTCGTAGAGAGACTTTTCTGATTTGGGCCCGGGGGGCGGGGGCGGTGAGAGCAGGGCAGGCTGCCAGCAAAATAGCTAATGCGACTGGTCCCTTCGCCTTCAGAGACCTTTTTGTTTCTGGCTCTGTCTCACCCAAATGCCCAATATCCCCCCTCCCTTATTTCATTTTTTGTTGGCTGGGTCATACATGCAGACGGTACAAAACTCAGATAATACAGAAAGATGTCCAGTGAAAAGTGGCTTCTGTCACTGCTTCCCCTACCCTCCCCCAGCTTCCCAGTCTCTTCCCCAGTGGCACCGTCTCCACCAGTTTCTTCTGTCTCCTTGCAGAGACCTTGCTGTCCTTGACTGTCCCCAAGTATCACCTCCACCCCGCCCCATCCCTGCTTTCCTTTCCGCCTTCCTCTGGCCTTTTCACACCCCTTGCTGTGGGCACCTGAGAGGTTGGTCTGTTCCCAGGTGCTAAGAGCTAATGACAACACCACAGCCAAGAGTTTTATATTTAGACGGGAGGTGCTTAAAAGAAATGAGTCTGTAACGGTAAAATGTGGGGCTTTCAGGGAAGAGTGTGGGGAAAGAGCTTGTATTTATGGGGCGCTTTTTAGATCGGGTTCCTTGAATGTCAGGGTTAGCCCTGATGAAGAGGTGAGTACAGAGACTCAGGGAAGGAAGGAGGGAGGGGCAGTTGATGGTGTGTTTCCCCCAGGGATCGAGATGGTGTCTTTCCAGCTTGGATTTGCTGTGCCGGGTGCTCTCTGGGGGTTGTCACTAACCCTCACGAGAACACTAATCGGGGAGCTGCTGTTACCCTCCCCGTTTCACAGGTGAGAAAGCTGACGCACAGAGAGGCAGAACGATGTGCCCCCGTCACATCTGCTTGTAAGGGCAGAGCTGGCTCTCAGCTCCAGGCAGGTTCAGTCCAGGTACCAAAGCTGCGTGTACATGTCATCTCCCCTGAGTTTGGTGGTATCTTCATAGCTCTCAAAAGGCAGCGTGATCCCAGTGTGGCACACGGGTGAGACTCCATGTTGTGCCCCAGAGGAGGAACCTCACAGAAGGAAAATCTGTCATCCCTCAGGCTTTCTGGGCTCATTCAAGAAATGTTCTCCTGCCTCTAAAGATGCAAAATGACGGGACTTCCCTGGCGGTTCAGTGGTTAAGTCTTCGCCTTCCAATGTAGGGGGTGTGGGTTCGATCCCTGGTTGGGGAGCTGAGATCCCACATGCCTCATGGCCAAACAACCAAAACAAAACAGAAGCAATATTGTAACAAATTCAGTTAAGACTGAAAAAAAAAAAAGATGCAAAACGAATGACCAAGACTCATCCCACCGTAGGGATAATCTCCAACAAAAGCTGAAAGAAATGGTAAATTTGGAGGGGAAAAAAAGAGAGAGAGAAAAGGGGGTTATCTTTTTCTCCTCTTTACCCCACATGCGCAAGCTTGTGCCTGGGTGCAGGCCGTGTTCCTCAGGGACAGCCTTTCACAGACAGGTGTGCTCTGAGGCCTTTGCATCACAGCCTGGCATGAGTCAGAGAAGATGACTCACCAGTAGCAAAAATGACCAATGAGCTGGGGAAAAAGGAGACTCTAGGATCAGCAGAGCAAAGGGAAAATACCAGAGTAAATGAGCTTGGAGGGCTGCTGTGCAGCTGACATCCTTGAGCAAGAGGCTTTGGGAGTAAAGCAGGGAGGCTAAGATCAAAACTAGGGCCGAAGAAAAGTGGGGGGGAAAAAACCACGCCAGAGAAGAAAACAGAACTGAACTGGGCGTTCATAGTAAATACCAAGAATGAAGTAAAAGAATTAAGTGAGATCAGAACATTGAAAACCTAAGACCCCTGCCCGCGTAATTCGTGTGGTGGTGTACAGGAATAGGAAACCAGTCCACGGAGGAAAGCTGGTCCGGTTCCCTCTCTGCTCTAGGAGGGGGTAGATAATGCTGAACTTCCTGAAGCAGCAGGATCACTCTCAGAACCCCGAGGCTCCGTGTGGGTGATGAAAAACTTCAGGGCCGCCCCGCCCCGGTCGGGGAACTAAGATCCCTCATGCCGTGCGGTGAGGCCAAAAAAAAAAAGAAAAAAAGTCACTAATCTGAAAGAAGAAAGTGAGGAGGACGAAAGAGGTTGTCTACATAATCAAAATCTAATGTAAGGGGACTTAACAAGAATCCTGTGCCCCTGTGGCAGAGACCTCCTCTCTCAGGTCACGTCGAGGGGCTGAAACCCGAGGGGTCCCGCTAGGTTGAGCTCTCCCGCCTGGTGGTCCTGCTTTGTCCTCGCCTCCGTGCCTGTCGCCTCTCTGCACGGCCACCCGCGTGCAGCATCTTTGCAAAATCGAAAACAGACTGTGGCGTTCCCCTGGTGCAAACCCTCCATTGCTCTCCCGTTGTTCCTGGGGTGAAATCCCGACTCCTTAACTTGGCTCCCAAGCCCCTGCCTAGTTCACGGCCTGCAGCTCTGCCAGCCTCAGCTGGGCCAAGTTCATTCCCACCGCAGAGCCCGTAAACTTGTCATTTCCTGGGGCTGAGGACGCTGGTGGTGGAGGTCTCTCAGGCTGAGCCACATGCATGGGCTTCAGCTTCTAGCAGCCACGCAAAACAAGTAAAGGAAACAGGCCCAGTTCATTTTGCTAGTAGATTTTATTTAATCCAAGATATCCAGAATATTATCGTTGACATATCTAATCAACATAAAAATTATTAACGAGACAGCGTATGTTCTCTTTCTGCACTAAGTCTGGGATCTGCGTGGTTGGCACGTCTCAGTTTGAACGAGCCACGTTCCCTGGCTCAGTGACCACACGGGGACAGTGGCTGCAGCTCTAACCTGCTTGTGCTTCATTCATGGCACTTATGACGGACCATGATGCTGTCTGTTTACCTCTGTTCTCTGACTTGAGCACACGCTCCTGGAGGCCCAGACTTTTGTTTGCCTTGTCCACGTGGCCCAGCACCTGGCACCCTGTGATGCTCAAGAATGTTTATTGAGTGATCAAATAAACACATGACCGAACAAACGAACCTCACCTCCATCCTCTGCATGTCCCAGAGGCAACTCAGTAGTTAGTGCCATTTGGAGCCTCTTCTAATCAGGGGGATTGCGTGCACAAGGTTCCCTGCTTCTTGTAGGTCCCTAACTGTTTCATGTCGGGACTGGTGTATTGTCAAAGGCCCGTCATGATTATTCTTTATTGGGCTTTTCTGGGGGGAGTGACAGTGATACTAACGAGAGAAGGATTTTCAAAAGAAAGCAGTTAACAGGATTGAGACCCTGGTGTTATTACTGCTAGGAGTTAATCTAGATCAGAGATTTCAGCTGGGGGCAACATCTAGGGACCTTTTGGTTGTCACGACTGGGGGTTGCTTCTGGCATCCAGTGGGTGGAGGCAAGGGATGCTTCTAACCATGCTACAGCTTGGCACACGGGACAGACCCCACTACCAAGAATTATCCAGCCTGCGTGTTGATGGAGCCACTGTTGGAAGCCCTGCTGTAGATCAGCAGGGCTCCGCATTGGCTGCGTTTCTGAATTGCCTCTGGTAACGTCAGGGAGGTTATTAGTCTCCAGAAACTTGACAGGTTCTATGCTGGGCCCCATCCTTTCATTCCCTTGTCTCTCTTTCATGGGCCCCTACTTATCATTTATTTTCCTAAAAGGATAGCCCAAACGGGAGCTGCCTCCAGCTAAAGCCCTTGAGATGAAAGAAAATCAGCTCCACGTTTACAGCAGGAA
>NW_006796283.1:336868-342424 GCF_000442215.2 Lipotes vexillifer
AGCAGGAATTAGAATTCTGCAGAGAAGACATCTGGAGAAGCCCGTGCCTCGAGAACCATGGATCAATGCACTTTAAGCCCTTGGAAGCCATTTGGAAAGCTTTGAAGCAACGCAGTAGCAGAAACCCATCTCTTTTCACCTATGTTGAAATAAACATCTGCCAACTACGCTTTCAAACAAACAAACAAACACGTATTTATACTCAGAAGCAGGACTGGAGTGCAAAATTACATATATTTCAATTCTTGTTCAATGTTAAGGACCCCCAAAATAAGAGAATTCAGCTCTCATAGTATTGTGGGTAGAAAAGGGATTGATTATATATGTTTCAATTTTAAGGTTTTGGGGAATACTTGCAAATATAGAGTTGTGCTAGACTTGGCAATATTTTTTATCTTTCCCAGTCCTCCGACTAGTTCTGAATAAGTCTGAATAGTTGTGTGTGTGTCGGGTGGTTCCCACTACCCCTCACCCTCTGCTTCATGCTGTTTTCTCCTGCAGTGTCTTCCCTTGTCTGACTGGCAGGCTCCTACCAGATTTGACCCAAGCGCTGCAGTCTAAGTCTCCCCAGGCAGCATCGAAGGCTCCTGCTTCTGGGCTTCCATGCACGTCTGCATCCTGGAATTAACAGCACTTGTCCCGTTGCTATAATCATTTACTTATGTCTGTGTCTTCTTAGACTGTGTTTGGGAAAGGAAGGCCCATATCCTCTTCATCTTTTATCCCCAGGACTTAATCACAGTTCACAGGACATGGTAGGGGCTTAATAAATGTCTGTCGCACGAGTGACCTGAACGCTACAAGATAACACCTTTTATCCGTCACGCTGGTACGGCCTCCACCCGAGAAGTGAGGCGGCGGCTCTGTTCTTGGCCTTGGATGGTGAAGTCGCAGGACTCGGCACTGAGCGGAGATGACAAACCAGTCCCAGGGTAGTAGTGGCTCGCATTGTCCCTGGGTCTCTGTTTTAGTCGGCTGGTGACGTTGTGGGCGGAAAGTGTGGGTTCCAGACGCAGCTCTGTGTGCACCGCTGTCCGGTGCACACGCCATCCGCCTGTCCCTTCCCTGCCCTGGGTCTCCATTTCCCATCTTAGGGCAGCTTCCACGAGTCTGTGCCTTTCCCCTGAACTTCTTGTCTGCCGCCCCATCCCTTTCTTTTCTGTCTGCCAGCCGCCACCGTCTTCTGGAAATCTGGTCTCATCCAAGCCTAACATCTTGGGGTTTTATTCGAGTAAAACAAAATCTAGAATTACGTAGTGCATAACGGTTTTGTTCCCGCTCCTCTGCAAACATCTCCTTTCTTCTTCTCTTTTTAAAATTAATTTATTTTATTTATTTCATTTTTGGCTGTGTTGGGTCTTTGTTGCTGCGTGCGGGCTTTCTCTAGTTGCGGCGAGCGGGGGCTACTCTTGGTTGTGGTGCGCGGGCTTCTCAGTGCGGTGGCTTCTCTTGTTGCGGAGCACGGGCTCTAGGCGCACGGGCTTCAGTAGTTGTGTCACGCGGGCTCATTCGTTGTGGCTCACGGGCTCAGTCGTTGTGGTGCACGGGCTTAGTTGCTCCGTGGCATGTGGGATCTTCCCAGACCAGGGCTCGAACCCGTGTCCCCTGCATTGGCAGGCGGACGCTTTTTTCTTTTTGTCACCATCATAAAAAATCATTTATTAGATGCCGAGTTGCACATCACTTAGACAGTAACTACTGCCCAGTGAGAGCTTGACCTCTAGAGCTAAGACTGATGAGAATATACCAAAAATTGTAAAATCAAAACATTAAACACATAGCACAAGTGCCTCCAACAAACATATTACGTCTAAGGCATCCAAAGGAACTAGAGATTGCAGCATATTCTCAGGTTTATATACCTGTATATTTATATCATATCCCCACACTCCCTAGACTGTTAATACAAGGAAGGATGTCAAAAAATAAGACAAAACACCTGTAGTCAGACAGGCTGTGAAAAGATGGGTAATGGTCATCCTGATACCAGATCAATAGCTCTCTCAATCTACAAAACTAAAACAGATGAATATACACCCTTCTCATGCAGATCATTTAGTTACTTTTTAAACAGGTGTCCAGGCAAAAACACTTTCCAATGGAAATCCTATAGGCTTAACAAGTTTAATGAACAATTTCACATAGACTCTTTATTCAGATAAATATAACCTGCTTAGTGCACATTTGCAGTAAATTGGCAGATTACTTCGAGCAGATTCTGCAGTATCAGATTGTATGACATGCTGCAGTCATCAGAACAATGCCACTTGATTATATGGAATCGCAGGAGTCAAAGACTCAAAACAGCATTTGCTGTGGAATGTCACTTGTTTTTAGTTTTAACTCCCTGAATTACTGGGTTAGTCATTTTCTATGTTAAAGGCAGAGGTGTGGATAGACTATTACCTACCGCAACAAAGCTGTAAACAAAACTATTTTGAGTTCAACTCCTTCAAGATAACAATTGAATTGCACAGTTTCTTTAATTACAAAATGTAAACTGTTAATATCTGCATGCTACTGGAATAATGTTGCTTCACCAGTGATGGATGTTACGTAACCTGATAGTCCAGGAAATCACATTAAGGACTTTGATACACATTTTCATCACTACATCAACAACAAAACCCAAGAAATTTGTTCAACAGTTGAATTCTTCAGTACAGAGTTTTCACTCTGCATGTGTCAACATCCATGCTGCGAAATGTCGTGAACCAACCATCCCTAGCAATAAATTCCTGCATTTAGTTTTTCATCACTATATTAACTTTCATCCAAGTATTCATTAAAACTGACATGGTAGGATAATGATGTCTCTGAATTAATGACCATCTGTGGAATCTGTCAGTTAACACTGTAAACAGAGGGTGAAAAAGCCGTCAGCATAAAAATAGCATGGGTCTCACTGACGGACACTGACCGCTTCCTTCAACTCCCTGCGCTCAGAGCAGCTCGAATTACATCCAGCAAATGGATTTCGGTGCAAGTGCCCAATAAAGCAACAACTGAAAATATGCCTCTTTCACAGTAACTGACACTCAGGGATTTTATTTTCCTCTGCATACCAATCATTAACAATATTACACCGAAAAGGCCTTTTAATTACACTCACGTATATATTAATGTCTTCGTAAAAGATATTTTTCTAATCTTTTATGGAGACCATCTCTCTACACAATTCTAAGCACCTCAGACAGAGAGACTAGCTGAAGAAGAAAGTACAGAAGACCTCGCTTTTTTATTTGAGACCCCGAAGGCCCGGCAGACTGGTGTCCTGTATCTGAATGGTGGAGACATGGGAAACAATGAGCCAGGTGTGACTTTGACATACAGAGCACAGGGTCTCAACTGTGGATCTGCAAACAAGAAGCCAAAGAAGAATGCGGAAGAGGGGGAAAGGAGTGGATGAGCTGGGTTAGGGCTGTTGGTTTCCCTTTTCCTCACCAACAGTATCTTCGGCCGGCGGATTCTTAAACACTGCGCCACCAGGGAAACCTCTCCTTTATTCTTTTTTCTCTTTTTTTCCCCTCGACTGTGCCACGCGGCTGACGGGATCTTAGTTCCCTCACCAGGGATCGAACCCGTGCTCCCTGCATTGGAAACTCGGAGTCCTAACCTCGGGACCGCCAGGGAATTCCCAATTCTTCTATTATTATTTTAAAATCGTTCCGTTTTTTTTCCTGAAGGCCCTGAGTAACTAATATGAAAGCCTAGCATTTGTGGGTGAAAAGTGCTAAACCCTTTTTCTTTGCCTGTCTCTACTAAAATAGGAATTAGAAAACTTCTTTAAATGCTTTGGAATAAATGTCAAATTGCTAAATCAGACGTTGCCTGTCTCACTTCCAAACAGGAAGACCTGTAGCTCCGGTAGGGATTGGTGAGGGAGACTTAAACCACTCCAGTCGTTGATGGCTCTTTGGAGCGTCCTTATCTGTACCCCAAATGAGCACAGTTACCTACTTGCCCTACAGCAAGCCTGTGGACTCAGACTCTGCTGGGGCTTATCTAGACTCTCGTATTTAGCTCTATGGCTTTAGACAGCTACTTAAAAATATCTATCTAAAAAGCTCTTTACACAGCTTTTCTAAGCCTTAAAGTTTCTTCAGCTGTAAAATGGGGATAATAATAACCTAGCTTCTGTGTTCTTGGCTTTCTCACGCCACTGTCATTGGCGGAAGCAGCATTAGGGAGCGGTGGCTTTGACCTTCTAGAGAGAACGTCACACCGGGAGCCACAGCAGGACTCAGGTGTGGCAGGAGGTCTCAGGTGAATGCGTGAGAGGTGGGAGCAGTGACTCTTTTGAGATGTCTGGAAATGCTGTCCTTTTATTCAAATTAAAATTTGCCAGGGGGAGAACATTTTTAGAAAAATATGATTGTGTATAGCTTCTATCATGGCTGGTATAAAACTCTTTAAAAGGTTTGGTGAAAGACTCTCTTTTCACATCTCAGACGACTCTGTAGAATTGATGATACTCTGTCATTAGATCCAGCGTTGAAACCCACCCTCACCCCACCCCCGTCTCCCTCTCTGTGTCTCTTTTGCTGTCTCCGTCTCTCTCACTCTCTTTCTGCCTCTGTCTCTGTCCGTCTGTCTCTCTGGTCATTGGAGCAACCTAGCAAGTACAGTCTCGTCAGAGGCCCTTGATGAGATGACACTTTCCTCCATGTCATGTTTTGGGGGATTCTGAGGCCAAAGGCACGTGGGATCTCTTATGTTAACACAAAGCATCTGGAATGGGATTTTAGGAATATACTCACATTTGCTCAATAAGGGAGGCAGCAGTGGGGAATTGGGGGTAAATCACTCGAGGAAAGAACAAGCAAAACCAGCCGTGGAGGCGGCAGCCTGGAAGCAGGCATCCTGTCTCATCCTAGCAGGGCACCCAGAGCCATCGCCCCTGGTTCTCCTGAGCCCTGGGCCTTAGGTGGAAAGACGGGCCGATGGCCAGCAGAGGTTTGGGTCAGGCTGTGGCCCAGCACAGAGAGTGTGGCCTCCTCCCCAGTCTGCCCTGTGTGACTGACGTGTGTTAAATTGCCTGAAATGCCTTACAGGGACCTTCGTGCCTTTAGAAAGGCGTGAACGTCTCCCCATCTCTGTTTCCTAAAAACCACAGTGGCTCGGAAAGAAGAGGGCTTGTCTCTTCGCCGCGTGGACGCTCGACGAGGTCCCTGCGGCTCAGCGCCTTTGTCCAATTAGTAGTGAGGAAGCTGGGTCCGCAGCGTGAGCTCGGAGGAAGGAGGTGACCCCGGGCCCAGAGTGCACCTCAGGGGCCACGGGTCCCCAGGAAGGGGAGGTGGTGGGCTCCTGTGTCACCCAGTCCAGGCTTGCAGGGAGGTGACTCAGAAGCCAGGCCCCAAGGGGGAGCTTCGACTGCATTTACTGTCCGTGGTGCAGAAGAGTGAGACCCCAACTCTCCCAGCAGCTCTGGACTCAGCCTGTCTCCTGCCACCGCCAAAAGGAGGTGTTCCTCCCTTAAAAAGGGAGGTGTTCCTCCCCAGTCATGGGCGTGGTCTGTAACAGACTTGGACCGTTTCCTTGGCAGGGAAGAGGGGG
>NW_006796283.1:342757-343853 GCF_000442215.2 Lipotes vexillifer
AGGAGGCCGGGGCTGCCACCCAGCTCCTCCCAGAGCTGCGAGGGGCTGTCTTACTGCAAAGTGAGCACGTCCTCTGGGGAGAGAGTGCTTGGATTTGATCCTTCAAGGAGGGTCCGTGACTGTGTTTTAACAGTGTAGTACCGGAGCTCTTGAAATTGAGTCCCACTTCAAAGATTCAGTGATCCTAAGTCATTGTCACCGCAGAGAGGGGACCGAGTCCTGCCCTGCGTGTGTGTGGAGGGACCTGTCCCTCAGCCCCCGCAGGCTGCATTGACGTTAGACCTGTGGTCAGCTCACGAGGCTTAATGGAGCTCCTCTGGATTCCTGACCTTGATCCTTAAGTCCAGCTTGGGCTTTTTTTTTTTTTTTTTTTTTCCGGTACGCGGGCCTTTCACTGTTGCGGCCTCTCCCATTGCGGAGCACAGGCTCGGGCCGTGCAGCCTCAGCGGCCATGGCTCACGGGCCCAGCCGCTCCGCGGCATGTGGGATCTTCCCGGACCGGGGCACGAACCCATGTCCCCTGCATCGGCAGGCGGACTCTGAACCACTGTGCCACCAGGAGAGCCCAATGGGCTTTTGTACTTGTCTCGGGCCCGTGGCTGGACCCCCAGGGGGTGAGGCACATCTTCCAGTGGCATCCACCTGCAGTAGGGGTCAGAAGGGAGATGTTGGCCGGCGGTGGGGAGCCGTGTGCAGCCCTGGGGCAACGAGTGGGCCCGTGTGCTGACACTGCCGCGTCTTTCAACTTTACTGTCGTGACTTTGGTCTTTGTGCTTCCTGTAGAGAATCCAGTAGGAAGCATTTCTGTGAGATTTTCTCTCATTAAACCTTTCTTACCATGTATCTTCACTGTGCAGCCACACCTGTTACACGTGGCTATTCTGCCAGCGGTTTCTTACCTGTTCAGTTTTAAAACAAAACTGACTTGATCCAGAGTAGCTTCTACCTGCTTGACCCCTTCGTCCATGCAGACAAAGGATGAAAAATCACAGAAAAACGAGGGACTCTGGGATCGAGGACTACCCCCCGTTCTCCACCTCTTTTCTCACGTGTCTGACCCTGTCTACCTGCAGAGGAAGGACAGCCCACGTGTAGG
>NW_006796283.1:344064-360798 GCF_000442215.2 Lipotes vexillifer
GTGTAGGGAGGTGCCATCCTTTAAGGTCAGCTGGCATGGAGATTGAAAGGACTGGTTTCGTTGTTCACATTCTCTAGGGATTCAGGTTCAGAACCTGTTTGTCAGGAAGGGTGTGTGGTTCCAAATGGACACCTGGGAGGCATGTGGACACAGGTAGCCACCAAACCAAGAAATCTAGGACACACGCTAGGCTGGATGACAAGGGAATGTCAGCCATGCAGCTGAGGGGTGTGGGGTCTCTAGGGCCCCGCATTTTATAAGAAAAGGGAACTACTATTTACATAGCCCTTGTTTGGGGCACTTGGCTGGCTGCTTCCACCTCTTTTTTTTTAAAAACTTAACATATAGTAAAATTCACCTTTTTTTTGGAGTACATTTCTGTGAAATTTAAAATACATATAGATTTGTGTAACCACAAATTCAATTAGGAGGCAAAGCGTTTTCTTCATCAACCCCGCATCTCCCTTGGGTTCCCCCTTGTTGCACCCCATCCCTAACTCCTGGCAACCCACACCCCCTTCTTTTGGAGCACATCTCATAAATAGAGTCTTGCCTTAGGTGAACTTCTGAGGACCATCTTTCACTCAGCATCACGCATTTGAGGTTCACTGAGGTGTTACGTGTGGTAGGATTTCATTGCTGAGAGGTAGACTCTAGTGTGGGTACAGCGCAGTTTGTTTAGTCATTCACCCATAGGAAGACATTGGGGCTGTTTTCCGTTTGGGGCGATTATGAATAGAGTTGCTAGAAACATTTGTGTACAGAATTTTGTGTGAACCCAAGTTTTCATTTGTCTTGAATACATATCTAGGTGTTGCTGGGTTATGTGGTAAGTATATGCTTAACTTTATAAGAAACTCCCCACATCTCCCATGCAGAAGAATTCCAGATGATGTGTGTAGATCCTGTGCCCTGAAGGACTTGGAGCCTAGCTCCCTACTCCTTAAGGGGGTGCTGCGTGAAGTGACCTCCTTCCAAAGAGCACAATTTGGAAGGGGGAGATTAACAAAAGAGCACTTTACAGTGGGGAAGCCTGGTAAATATGACCTCAGCCTGGTGATCCGGGTCAACGGTGAGAAGTCAAGTTGATGGTATGTGACTTTGAAATGTTGTGGTGAAAATGGCACTTTACCTCTGTGGTCTTCCTCCCCAAAACCCATAACCCAAGTCTAACCGTGAGAAAAATACGAGACAAATCCCCACTCAGGCACATTCTGCAAAATACCCGACAACTCAAAGTTGTCAAAGTTATCAAAAACAAAGAAAGTCTGAGAAACTGTCATAGGTAGAAGGAGTCTGAGGAGACAGGATGATAGTGTCATGTGGGATCCTGGAACAGAAAAAGGGCATCAGGACAAGACTGAGGAAATACGGATAAAGTGCAGACTTTAGTTAATGAGAATGGATGAATAGCAGTTCACGAATAATGACAAATATACCTAATTGATAGAAGATGTTAACAGTAGGGGAAACTTGATGTGGGCTGTATGGGAGGTCTGTACTATCTTTGTTACTTTTCTGCAAATCTAAAACTATCCTACAATTGTAGTTTTTTTAAAAACAACAACAACAACAACAACCAAAAAGAGCTGCCAAACCATTTTGCATCCCCCCCCAGCAACACAGAGTTCCAGTTACTCAGCATCCTTGTCAACACTTGATATTATCAATATTTTAAAATTTTAGCCATTTTAGCAGGTGTGTAGTTGTGGCTCATCATGGTTTTAATTTGCATTTCTCTCATGGCTAATAATGTTGAACACCTTTTCATCTACTTATTCATCATCCGTTTCATCCCTGGTGAAGTGTCTGTTCTTCCCATTGTTAGGTTGGCTTCTTTGTTTTCTTTCTTTCTTTTTTTTTTTTTTTTTTTTGCGGTACGCGGGCCTCTCACTGCTGTGGCCTCTCCCGCTGCGGAGCACAGGCTCCGGACGCACAGGCTCAGCGGCCATGGCTCACAGGCCCAGCCGCTCCACGGCATGTGGGATCCTCCCGGACCAGGGCACGAACCCGTGTCCCCTGCATCGGCGGGCAGACTCTCAACCACTGCACCACCAGGGAAGCCAGTTTCTTTGTTTTCTTGCTGTTAGGTTTTGAGAATTCTTTCTGTTTTCTGAATACAAGTCCTTTGCTGGATATGTGATTTGCAGATATTTTCTCCTAGTCTGTAAGTTGTCTTTTCATTCTTTTAATAGTGTTATTCACAGAGCAAAAGTTTTTAATTTTTGTGAAGTCCAGTATATCACCTTTGTCTTCTCTGGATAGTGCTTTCAATGTCATAGTGTCTAAGAACTCTTCACCTTGTTTTATTCTAAAACTTTTATAGTTTTGTTTTACATTTGGTCTGGGATCCATTTGAGTTAATTTCTTATAAGGTGTGAGGGTTAGGTCAAGGTTTTTCTGTTTATTTATTTCTTTGTTCATGGATGTCCAGTTGTTTCAACACCATTTGTTGTTGAAATGCCTGTCCTTGCTCCATTGAACTGCTTTTGGATCTTTGTCAAGAATCAGTTGGCTGTACTTGTGTGGGGCTGTTTCTGGATTCCATCCTGTTTCATTGATCTGTGTGTCTGTCACCCACCTCCATGACACTGTCTTGGTTACCATAGCTATTATAGTAAGTATGATTAAAATCAGAAAGAATGATTCCTCCAACTCTGTTTTTCTCTTTCACCACATATACATTTTAGAATAGGTTTGTTTATATCTATCAAAAAATCCTGCTGGGATAGGAATTGCATGAAACCTGTAGATCAGTCTGGGGAGACTGGACATCTTTACCGGGTTGAGTCTTAACAGTCCTTGAACACGATAGTTATTTTCTTTATTAAAGTCATCTGTGGTTTCTTTCATCAGTGTTTTGGATTCTTTAGCACACAAATACTGTACATGTTTTGTTAGATTTTTGCCTAAGTAGTCACTTTTTCAAGTTATTGGAAATGCTGTTCAGTTTTTAACTTCAATTTCCAAATATTCGTTGCTAGTGTATAGAAATATGATTGAATTTTTGTGTTAACCTTGTATCTTAACAACGTTGTTAAAGTCACCTATCAATTCTAGGGCTTTTTAATGAAAGATGCCTTGGGATTTTCTACTTAGACAAGATGTCATCTATGAATGGAGACAGGTTTATTCTCTTCTTTCCAGTATTTTTTTCCAATGCCTTTTAATATCTTTCCCTTGCCTTATCGCACTAGATGGAACTTCCCATACTGTGTGGAATAGGAATGGTAAGAGCGGATATTCTTGCCTTGTTCCCAGTCTTACAGGGAAAGCATTCAGTCTTTCACCATTAAGTGTAATGTTAGATACAGAGTTTTGTTTGTTTGTTTGTTTGTTTGTTTTTGGCTGCGTTGGGTCTTCGTTGCTGCGTGCGGGCTTTCTCTAGTTGCAGCGATTGTGGGCTACTCTTCATTGCGGTGGCTTCTCTTGCCGCGGAGCATGGGCTCTGGGCACGTGGGCTTCAGGAGTTGTGGCTTGCGGGCTCTAGAGTGCAGGCTCAGTAGTTGTGGCACACGGGCTTAGTTGCTCCGTGGCATGTGGGATCTTCCCAGACCAGGGCTCAAACCCATGTCCCCTGCACTGCAGGCGGATTCTTAACCACTGCGCCACGAGGGAAGTCCCAGAGTTTTTATCAATGCCCTTTATCGGATTGAGGAAGTTCCATTCTATTCTTAGTTTGCTGAGAATTTTTATCATAAATGGAGATTGAGTTTCGTCAAATGCTTTTTTGTTGCTGTTGCTTCAGTTGATATGATCATATGATTTTTCTTCTGTAGACCGTTAACACAGTGGATTACATTGTTTGATTTTTTTTTCATTATATCCCCAGGATAAACTCCACTTGCTTATGATGTATTCAGTTCTTTTCATATGGTGCTGTATTTGACTTGCACATATGTTCACGAAGGATATTGGTTTGTCATTTTCTTGTACTGTCTTTGTCTGATTTGGTAGAGAGTGATACTGGCTTCATAAAATGAAATGGAAAATGTTGAATTTCCAAGAAGAGATCGTGTAGACTTGATGTCGTTTCTTCTTTAAATGTTTGGTTGACTTTGCCATTGAAACCATCTGGACCTGGAGTTTTCTTTTCTGAAAGGTTTTAAACTATCAGTTTAATTTCTTTAACAGTTATGGGACTACTTAGGTTATCCGTTTCATCTTAGGTGAGTTTAGGTAGTTTGTGATATTCAAGGAGTTGGTCCATTTAATCTGACTTGTTGGCTTTGTGTATGTAGAGTTGTTTGTAGTTTGCCCTTATCATCCTTTGAATGTCTGCAGGATCTCTGGTGATATCCCCCTCTTTCATTCCTGATATCCGTCATTTGTGTCTTCTTTTTTCCTTGGTCTATCTTGTTAGAGGTTTATCAAGTTTAGTGATCTCAAAGAAGTTTTTGGCTTTATTGGTCTCTCTTTTTCAACATCATTGATTTCTGCTCTTCATTATTTCCTGATTTCTTCTTTTTGGGTTATTTTGCCCTTTTTTCCCTAGTTTTTAAGGTAGAAGCTTAAATGATTGATTTGATACCTTTCTCTTTTTCTAATGTAAGCATTTCGTGCTATAAATATCTCTCTAAGCACTGATTTAACTGCACTTAACAGGTTTAAATATACTGTATTTTCACTTTCATTCGGTTCAGTATGTTTTCCGACTTTCCTCGAGACTTCCTTTTTGACCAGTGGATTCTGTACAAGTACGCTGTTTCATTTCCAGACGTTTGGAGATTTTCCTCTTATACTTCTTATCAGTTCCTAGTCGAATTCCATTACGGTCAGAGAACATACTTTGTGTGATTTCAACTGTTTTAAATTTACTAAGGTTTGTCTCGTAGTCCATGATATCTTGGTGAATATTGCACGTGCGCTTGAAAAGAATGTGTATTCTGCTGATTTTGGGCGGCATGTTCTATAAATGTCAGTTATATCCAGCTGGGTGAGGTTACTTATCCGCCCTTCTGCATCCACGCTGATTTTCTGCCTGCTCGCTCTACAGATCACTGAGAGGAGTTTTTAACGCCTCCTACTTTAATTGTGGATTTGTCTCCTTCTCCTTTCAGTTTTGGCAGTTTTTGCTTCATGTATTTTGAGACTCTGTTGTTAGGTACATACGTATTTAGGATTATTATATCTTCTTAATGAATTGAAACTTTTATCATCATGTAATGTTCCTTTCTATTCCTAGTAATTCTCTTAGTTCTGATGTATACTTTGTTATTAATAGAGCATTTCAGCTTTCTTTTGATTAGTGTTTGCATGGTATATCTTTCTTCTACCCTTTTATTGTTAATCTACCAATATAACTATATTTGATGTGAGTTTCTTGTAGGCAGAATATAGTTAGGTCATGTGTTTTTATCCATTCTGGTCATCTCTGTCATTTAATTGGTGTGTGGGTTTTTTTTTTTTAATATGTAATTAATGAATTTATTTATTTTTGGCTGCTCGGGTCTTAGTTGTGGCACGTGTGCTCTCTAGTTGAGGCGCACGGGCTCAGTAGTTGTGGTGAAGGCTTAGTTGCCCCACGGCATGTGGGATCTTAGTTCCCCAACCAGGGATCGAACCCACGTCCCCTGCATTGGAAGGTGGATTCTTTACCACTGGACACCACGGAAATCCCTAATTGGTGTGTTTACACAATTTACATTTAATATAATTATCAATATGTTTGGATTTAGGTCTACATTCTGTTTCTTTGTTTTCTATTTGTTCCCTCTTTTTCCCACTCTCTGTCCATTTTCCTGTATTCTTCAGGATTGTTGGAATGTGTTTTAGCATTCCATTTTAATTTATCTATTGTGTTCTTTATGTGTAGCGTGTGTGTGTGTGTGTGTGTGTGTGTATTTGCTCTAGGGATTACAATATGCACACTTAATTTTTCACAGTCTACTTAGAATCAATATTTTACCACTTCAGGTGAAAGTAGAAAACTAACCATCACAGGTCCCTTTATTCTCTTCCCTGTATGTTGTAGTTTTCATATGTATTCTGCATGACTTGTGGGATCTTAGTTCGTTGACCAGGTATTGAACCCGTGCCCCCTACAGTGAAGGCACAGAGCCCTAACCACTGGACCTCCAGGGAAGTCCCTATCATTTTTGCTTTCAGCTGTCAAACATGCTTTAAAGAACTCAAGAGGAGGAGGATAGTCCATTATATTTACCCAGATTTTTTTCCTTTGGTCTTCCTTCATTCCTGATGTTCCATTTCCTTCTGGTATTATTTCTCTTCTATCTAGGGAAGTTTCTTTATAACTTCTTACAGAGCACATACACTGGCAGCAAATTCTCTTGAGAAAGTTTTCACCCTCATTCCACAAAGATTTTTGGGGGGCACATCTAGAACTCTAGACTGGCAGTTCTTTTCTTTCAGCACTTAAAAAGTGTTTTGTTTTTTTTTCCACTTCCTTGTGGGTGTCACAGTTTTTGTTGAAAAATCCACAGTCACTTGAATCCGTATTCTCCTCTGAGTAATGCATTTTTCTCTGGTTGCTTTCAAGATTTGTTCTTTGTCTTTAGTTTTCAGCAGTTTCATGATGATGTATGTGGGTGTGGATTTGTTGGATTTATCTTTTTTGTATTCCCTGAGCTGCCAAAATCTGTTGGTTTATGTCCTTTGCTAAATTGGGGAAGTTTCAGTCATTATTTCCTCAAATATATTTTTTGCACCATCTTCTTTCTCCTCTCCTTCTGGGACACTAATGACACAAATGTTACATCCTTTAATTTTGTCCACAAGTCCCCAAGGCTCTGCTCACTTTTTTAAAACCTTTTTCTCCCTGTTTTTCAGATGAGATCATTTTTATTGATCTGTCTTCATGTTCACTGACTCTTTCCTTTTTTTTTTTTTTTATAAAGAAGTGATTATTTTTAAAAATAAATTTATTTATTTATTTTTGGCTGAGTTGGGTCTTCATTGCTGCGTGTGGGCTTTCTCTAGTTGCAGTGAGTGGGGGCTACTCTTCGTTGCGGTGCGCGGGCTTCTCATGGCGGTGGCTTTTCTTGTTGTGGAGTGCGGGCTCTAGACGTGCAGACTTCAGTAGTTGTGGCACTTGGGCTCACTAGTTATGGCTCGCGGGCTCTAGAGCGCAGGCTCAGTAGCTGTGGCGCACGGGCTTAGTTGCTCCATGGCATGTGGCATCTTCCCGGACCAGGGCTCGAACCTTTGTCCCTTGCGTTGGCAGGCGGATTCTTAACCACTGCACCACCAGGGAAGCCCGACTCTTTCTTTTATCATATTCATTCTGCTGTTGAGCCTATCCAGTGGTTTTAAATTTTTCAGTTACTCTATTTTTTGGTTCTAAAATTTTCATTTGATTCTTCTTCATATCTTTTGTTTCTTTGCTGAGACTTTTTTATCTTTCCCTTTATTTCTAGAATGTTCTTCCTTACTTCTTGGAGTACTTTTTATAGTAACTACTTTGAAGTCTTAGTTAATTCCAATACTTTGTTGTCTTGGCACTGGTATCAGTTGATTATCCTTTCCCATGTGAGTTGAGGATTTTCCTCATTCTTTGTATGTTGAGTAATTTTGGATTGATCCTGAATATATGAATATTACATTATGAGACTCTTGGTCTTGTTTAAATCCTATGGAGAATGTTGCCATCTTTGTTGTGGCAGACACTCAACCAATCTGACTTCAGATTCTAAGTCCCTACCAGTCTTCTGTGAGTTTCAGTATCAGTTGTGTGTTCAAAGTCTTCATGGTGCCCTTCAGATCTGCCCCTACGTGTCACTCCGTGGCCAGTGTGAGACCTTGGCAGTGTTCTCACCTGAAGTTCAGTACCGAGAGTCCACAGTATGCTGTTTAGGATTCTACCTACACATGCTCATCTCAGGACTGAGCCCAGGGGCTCATACACGATTTATGGGGCTGTTCTCCTGAGCGTCTCCTGTTCCACAGTCTCCCCAGTCCTTTCCAGTTCCAGGGACCCCTTCTCTCTGGTTTTTCAGCCAGAAAGCAGGGGCGTTATTTCTCCTGTTCTGCTACATTCTTCCTGGGACTTAACTCACATCTGGACTGAGCAAGAGAAGGACCAAGAGAGAAAAATTCAGTGGGGTTTTCACCTGCTTCAGCTCCTCCAATTGGAAAGGAAGCTTCCATCCCGCAAAGTTTTAGGCATCTGTGGACCCCTCTGCTGCCGGGGATTTGCTGGGAGACTGGGGCGTGAGAGCTCCAAGAAGACAGAAGCACAAAAAAGGAAAAGCCCTGGGTTTGGGCTCACTGCCTCTGAGAATTAGGCAACCGCTTCCCTGCTCCCCAAGCCAGGACCAACCTCTGGAGCTCTGCTGATACCTGTTTCTGGATATCGGGTCATATTCAGTCCAGGCTGGGGGTCCTGGAGTGGGGAGGTGGCAGAATCACCGCCATGTTGGTGGTTCTTCAAATTCTGATTGTCTTCCCTCCTCGGCCTGCTACTGTTTACTTTCCAGAGTCCTCCAATAGCTGCCCTGTCCATTCTGCCCACGTTTTATAGCCACACTCAGTGGGTGAGACAGGACGGAGTGTGCTCACTCCATCTCACGCAGAACCATAAGGAAGCCAGAAGACGGGAGTTTTAGAGATGTTCAACAAAAAGTCCAAGTTAAACGGACACATGAGGAAGTCAGAATGTCACTGATGCAGGAGAACTGTGGTTCGTGTGGAGAAGGAGGAAAATAAAAGAGTAAAAGTTGAAGGATTGGGTAGATGGTAACAGAAATAACTGATCTGCAGCCTCACGTAAAGGACTGATGGAAGGAACCCTCTCCCTGAGCTTCCCTTACCCCATCGTTACGTATCTAGCCTTGCACGATGTGAAGGGGGTTTCTTCTCACCCACTCAGGCTGCCAGGTTGAAGGGAATGGTTTGACTGTAAGCAAATGAGCTTTATTCCTCTCCATTGGGGGTGTCAGGAAATGTATATATAGAGAAGCAGGGAAGGATCTCTCTGAGAGTCAAGAGGCTCTCATCTAGTGTATTTGGGTATTTGTATCCAGGTGGTCACCAATGTGTATAGCCTCGTGCTGCAGAATCCGATCTGGGCTTGATAAAGAATTAATCTCTTAGGGGACTTCCCTGGTGGCTCAGTGGATAAGACTCCACACTACCAATGCAGGGGGCCAGGGTTCGAGCCCTGGTCAGGGAACTAGATCCCACATGCATGCCGCAACTAAGGAGCCTGCCTAGGGCTTCCCTGGTGGCGCAGTGGTTGGTAGTCCGCCTGCCGATGCAGGGGACACGGGTTCGTGCCCCGGTCCGGGAGGATCCCACGTGCCGCGGAGCAGCTGGGCCCGTGAGCCATGGCCGCTGAGCCTGCGCGTCCGGAGCCTGTGCTCCGCAACAGGAGAGGCCACAGCAGTGAGAGGCCCGCGTACCAAAAAAAAAAAAAAAAAAAAAAAGGAGCCTGCCTGCCTGCTGCGACTAAGACCCGGTGCAACCTAATAAATAAATAAATCTGCTCCCTGGAAAGGATCTATTAAACATTAAAAAAAAAAAAAAAAAAAGAACTTCTTAAAGTAGATCCTCTCTCTCTCTCTCTCTCTCTCCCCCACTCACTCACTCAAATAAAGCAAAGCCTTTATTGCAAGAATAACTCTTGCTTTGTTAAAAGATTTTCTGAATGAGAGGACTGCTGATACCGTTAAGTGTCACTGAATTTCAATCTACACGTGTTGACACAGATGAAAGCAAAAACCATCTGAAAATCGTAAGGCAGAATTTGGAAGTGGCCGTTTTCTCCAGGGTCTCTGATACTGATGTGATCTTTAAAGTTCCCATTGCTCTGTCGATTCATGTACTGAACATTCTTCCAGTGCCTGATATGAGTACCATTCAGAATTCGTATAGTACTTTAGCCATTTGCCTTCTTTTTTTCTGGTTTGTTTTATTCGTTCATTTGATCCTTATGACAACAGTGTAAGGCAGACAGGATAGCTGTGGCGTTGCCCTGTGTTATTTTTACATAGTTGTAATTACAGGGAGAATATAAATTTACATCTTGGTTTTTCATTTTCCACGTCTTTTTCATTTAACATAAGTATTTTCACAATGCCATGTTGTCATTAATGCTCTCTGTCATATTTCAGTGAAGTGCCAGAATTAATGTAGCAGAAATGACATAACTTTCTTCTTGTTGAGCGTTTAGTTTATTTTCACTTTTGTTGCTATTATAAAGCATGCTGCATAGAGGTATTTTGGGGGTTATTTCCTCAGGATAAATTAAATAGATAGACTTAAAAAAATATTTTTAAACATGTTTCAACATTAGGGAGGATTTCAAAAGACCACAGATGACCTAGAGAAAGCACCGGTGTGACACAATCACAATTTTCAGATTTCTCCATGTTGCCGAGCAGGTTTTGTATGTGCCAAGAGATTTAGCCAGAGGGAGGTGGGTGGTGTGTATAGGGAAATGAAGGCATTAGCAAAGACCCAGTGTGTGTCAGAGAGAGGGAGGGAGGAAACTAGCTTGATGATGCAGAAGTTCTGTCTTGAAGAAACCAACAACCCATGCTTATGTGAGGTTGCTTTTGAATGACAGCAGCATCCCCTCTACATGTGGCCATTGGAGAGCTGTGTGGGCAACCCTGACCAGATGGCAGAGCTCCTTGACCAGCAGCCAGAGATGACAGTGTCACAGCTAACTGGTGACGGACACTAGCGGGTCTCAAGCGGAGTGCTTACTGCGGCCTCCAGGTGATCCCACATCCGGGAGGATTTGCCCAGAGCCTTCCCTCCCACGGAGGCACAGATGTCCGTTTGCATGGCTCTTCGTTTTGGCCCCGAGTTGGGCCAGTGGAGCAAAGCACCAACCCCAAAGAGACTCGATGCCATCCCTCACCTGCCTTGGGTTCTAGGAGGAGGACCAAGTTTCAGAGCTTTTAGGGAGCCCATCCTAATCCGATGGAGTGCGGCTGTCTTTGTGCCAGGGGTGGGGGAGGTATGCAGTTATTTTGCCACGTTACCCAAAAGGATGGAAGGCCAAGGCCGTCTGTATCCAGATCAAATCCGGCTGTCACTGAATCGCCAGCTATGTCCTTCTTTTACTAAAGAAGTGCAGCTGCTCACAGAGGGAGGGACGTGCCTAGTAAATTCGAACATTTGGTTATAATGCAACCAACTCAGTAAGTTAGTGGTGAGAATTAATGGAAAACACCTGTCACCAAATTCCTCCTTGTTGCCTTAAATTAGCGGGCTCGCCAGTTCATTGAAGAATTACCTGGGATGAATTAAACATTAGCAAAGTGCGTAAGGTACATCCAGACCCTGGTGGGAGGTGACTTGAGACTTCGAGCAACTTTGGAAAAACTAAGAAATTTCAAAGTCTCAGACTGGGGAGGACCTGTTGGTTCGTAATCATAGTATACCCTTTCCTTCCTCCCTAATCCAGTTGGGGCTAGATGAATTCCTGCACCCTTCTGATTTGGGCAGTGTGGTGGTGAAAAAGGATTTGCTCTGGAGTGTTCTGCACTGTTGCTGAACCAAGGCAGAGTCACTAGACTGTAGGGGACTTGTCTCTTCCACGGCCCTTTTCCCCACACTTAGCACAGTGCCTGGCCCGTCTTGGTGGTTTTAATAGGGACGCAGTGAGGTCAGGTGTGCGGGAACCAGCAGATGGCCCCTTATCTCTTTTTCCTGTGAACTGTGAATATTTTAGACCTTTCCTTTTTCCTGGAGGTCATAAAATAAGAGTTATCTTGGATATAACCATTACGACAGCTGCAGCGGAGAAAAGCCTGCGTTAAGTGTCATAAAATGTTATCTCCGGATGGAATTGGCATGAAACCCTAGAGGTCCAGCAGCGTCTCCCGCTAACAGCGTGCTAACACCTTCTGCTTCCGGCTTCCCGTTTAGAAAGGAGACTCTTGAGGGACCACTCCCGGGGCTGGTGGAGACGGCTGCCTTGCTGGGACTCTGTTCTCCCTTCTGGAACTCTGGAGGACAGCCTAGTCCCTTGGTCACATAGCCACTCCTCACAGATTTGAATCCTCTGTCTTTTTTTTTTTTCGTGGCCACGCAGCATGTGGGATCTTAGTTCTCCGACCAGGGATCGAACTCGCGACCCTCCCACGTTGAAAGCGTGGAGTTTTAACCACTGGCCTGCCAGGGAAGTCCCTGAATTCACTGTCTTGTTTCCCTAGTTACTTACCCCTCAGTAAATCCCCTCAACTTTCTCATCACTGCTCATGTGACACAGTTATCAAGTGGGCTTTTGTTTTTCTTTTCATGTTGGGGGATGCTCTCTGCTCTTTTACAAGTCTTCCAAACATTTATTAAATTAAAATACTTGTGCCAGTTTATTACGTTTTCCAAAATGATGGATCCTGCTGAGTTGCTTTGGGCTTAACGACTGGGGACAACAAGGCCTGGGTCCCCAGACATGTTTGCTCAGATTTGCTGCCCTAAGAGGAGCTTACTCCTTCCAAGGGGTGGGGTTGGACAGAATGTTCCAGGAGCAGCCTGACCGGCGGAAGCAGAGGTGAGTGAAACCGTCTCTCTTCTTTTGGGTCAGGTGCTTCTATCAGGGCAGCCCAAGGTCACTTTCGAGTTTGTTGTTATTGTCGGCGTCAAACCCACTGACTCGTGTGGCACGTGTGCCGCCCAACAACGAGCTGCCTCTCGACATTGGACTTGTGAAACTTTGAGTCAGGAGGTCAGACTCCCTCGCTAATAATTTATGAGTTATTCAGAGACAGAGGCCACACTGTCACCATCTCTTTGCTCCCACAGCAGGCCTGGCACGTGGAAGGCACTTGGCTGGTGCCCAGCGAATGACCACATTCACCATCCAGGGGCATCTTTTAGACTCAGCCTCCCTGAGTCTGCCGGAATCTTTTGGGTCCCGACTGTGTCGTTCTCTGAGTTAACTTTTCCTCTGGCTTTCGGCTCCCCACTTTCTCCACCAACATGTTACTGCACTCAAGTCTGAGTAATTAGTGAAGGGGTAGCATAGAGCCGGGCTGGAGTCCTTAGCCCATGAGCGGTAGAGACATCTTTCCAAGTTGACGCTGGGGGAGGGGTTCAACCACCGTCTTTCATCAGATTGAAGACCCCGTCAGTTGTAAGATTCACCACTATTTTATGCACAAGGAATTAAGATGCAGTGCTGCCATTTAAACTATGACATAATGCTCTCTTGTCCCTAGGATTTTATTCTGTCTTTCTTGTAAGAACCCTTATAGAATGACTTGGGCATAGATTATTATGAAGCATTCCTCTTGTCCATAATAAAGAGGAAAATATAAGCAAAATAAGTTGGTTAAAGGGCTTCTAAAACTTCCTCACATTCAGAGGCCTGTTCTCCTGCAGTTGCCTCAGAGCCGTTGCAGTGCATGGGTTTCTGTAACATACCATCCTCTCTGCCATCCGCGTGCCCTTTATGGGGTCCACTTCCCTTTGGGGAGAAGGGGAGCTCGGGGGAGGGGGACGAGGTGGGGGCTTGTCGTGTTCTCTTCCCTGAGGCGGGTGGTGGATTTAGGGGAGAGTTCACTTTGTGGGAATTCATTCACTTCGAGTGATGTGACTACAATTTATGTGGGTTTTTTTTTTTTTGCGGTACGCGGGCCTCTCACTGTTGTGGCCTTTCTCTCCCGTTGCGGAGCACAGGCTCCGGACGCGCAGGCTCAGCGGCCACGGCTCACGGGCCCAGCCGCTCCGCGGCACGTGGGATCCTCCCGGACCGGGGCACGAACCCGCGTCCCCTGCATCGGCAGGCGGACTCCCGACCACTGCGCCACCAGGGAAGCCCAATTTATGTGTTTTGAATTGATTTTTAAAATTAAAGAGTAGAAGAGCCTCCACTCTTGTCTCTGGACAATGACAGCTGTATCCCAGCAGGCCTGGCTGGGAGCGACGCTCAGACACGTCTGATTTCAGAGGTCTTAAAGTGCCAGAAAAGTGCGTTTTAGGATAACGAAATACAGTATTGATGAAACCACCTAACTACACAGCATTCAGGCCACGTTTTTCTGTTTTGTCCTCAAAGCTATAATGCGTTTGTCTAGTATCTTGCTAAAGCCCTTGTGCTGTTTCCACAGTATTCCCTTGATTGACGGGTCTGGAAGACTCACACACACACGCACGCGTGCGAGTGAGGCTGTAGAGCTCAGTTTGGAGTCAGGCTCTGACGTTGGTCCTCCCCGTTTCCCGGTCCTGGTGCGCAGAGCCATCCTGCTGCTGACCTGGCTGCCCCCTGACGTGGCGCTCTCTCTCTCTCACTCTCTCTCATCATCTACTGTCTTCCCTTTTGAAACCAGGTCACGTGTGTTCCTCTCCCTCCCCCACCCGTCCTCTCTCCTTCCTTGAGGGTGAGAGATCATGGCTCGGAAACTCCCTGCAGAGGCTGTGGGTTGTGATTCCTCACCAGCTGCTCAGTTCCCGTCTCCTTAACCAGTGAGGGCTCTCATCCTGATTAAACCCCCAGAGCTGGTGCCTCAAGCAGGGCTTTGGGGGCGCCCCTTCCCTGCACCCCTCCAGCTCTAGTTCTGTTTTGATCACCAAATCAGAATGTTGGCACAAGTGCTCTTCAGAGAATTCTGCCGTGAATGGTGGTGATTGGTGCTTGCCAGAAGCCCTGGGGGACATCTGATGTTTGAGGGAGAGGGACCCTCATGGGCATATTATTAACTATGACGTCTCCAGGTCTGTGACGCTCCATCCCTGCACCACCAAGGAGATCTTACCTTCACCCAGTAGCGTGCTCCAACCGATAAATACCTGCTCCAAATGCATGTAACATGTGCTTTCAGATTTTTGGAGAGCCAATTTAAAAATGTATGTTTCAGCATCTCTGTGTCTTTTACAGAACCTGTTAGAGACTTCCACTGTAATAATCAGTGTCTTTTCATATGAGGATCTTCTTGACAAATTGATTTTTAAGTTCGGTATTTGGATAGAGTTCACGAACAGATGAGTTTGTCGGAATGAAAAGAATTTGTGACCCGGTGTAATTCCCATTTTTGCTTTGGCTGCCAGGAAGCTCCACTACATTCGTTGCCCGACTGCAATAATGGGTTTCGATTCCACTGGCCTGAGGTTGCCCTGGATCCACATTGAGTGGACGTAAATCTACGTCTGAACAGTTGCGCGAACACACTGACATCTGAAAGGATGCTGACACTTCTTACTTGACACGTATTCATTCTTCGGAATGACTGTTGTCTCCTAGCCCCAAGTAGCCCCACATTTCTTCCTGATTCCAAGGCAATGTCCATCTGTAGGGCTGCGCTGTGACCAGCCCCTGGCAGAGGCAAATGGAGGTCCTTGTTATGGTCTCGCTGCAGGAGAGGTTCTGAGCGACAGGAAGCAGGTTTCCACGAGCCTCAGTTGTGGCTGCGGTCCACCTGGGGCCCCTCCTCAGCCCCGCCCCCGTGGCCAGCCCACAGGGTCTCTCTGTGACCTGTGACCTATGAGCGGGAGGGGTGCCCGGGGAACAGATGCAGACGGAGCCGCAGGAAGAGCCTGTGCGCTGTGAGGCTGATTGTTTGTGGCAGGCCGGGGAGGTGTGGAAGTGCTCCCTGCACCCCGTGCTGCTGGGACCCTGCCAGGGCACAGGCGGGCGCACGGGGAGGGGAGGAGGGCTCCGCAGAGCCTTGAGGTTCGCAGTCCATCCATCGTGTCCTCAGCAGTCTCTACAGGGCGAAGGATGCAGCAGCGGGTCGAAAGGTCTCCCTTACTCCCTCTTCTCCATCTATCCCAGTGAGGCACAGTTTTCCTGGAAACCGTGCGTCATTAAGTCATTTCATAGCTGAACCGAAACAGAGAACAGTAGTCTAATCATCGACCAAGTTCACTTGTCTCCGCTCATCCCTGCAGCCGAACCCAGACCACCTGTCGACCTTCCATCAGGTGCATTTGAAGTAAAGCACTCCTCGGGAGACCGGGGAAGACCCTCTTCACTGGGGCCCCTGCAGCTTTGTGGCCGTCACGAGAGCGACAGCCACTAGCTAGGTGCCAAACAAACATCCGAATTTCTCTCGCCGTTGAAATGGTAAAAAAAATAATAATAATAAGAGTTTGCCTTTTGACCAAGACCAGAAGGGCATCCACGAGAATGGCGATGGGATTTTGTCGGCCTGGTGGGACCAGGAGCTTTTTCTCCCTCTCCTATTTCCAAATCTTTCTCTAACGATACATTTACGATAAAGGGAAAAGAAAATAATCTGCACAAGCTTGACTTGAGTGCTGGGGAGAATCCATCTGACGGATGTGTGTGAAGCCCTACGTCAGGTTCTCGGCTCCAGCGGCAGGGAAGGTGTTGGGCGTGGCCCGGGCTTGCCTTCTAGGCCAGCGGTCCCCAGCCTTTTTGGCACCAGGGACCGGTTTGGTGGATAGACCATTTTTCCACGGACTGGGGGGTTGGGGGCGGGGGCGATGGTTCAGGCGGTAACGCAGGCGATGGGGAGCCGCGGATGAAGCTTCGCCCGCCTGCCCGCCGCTCACCTCCTGCCGTGCGGACCGGTTCCTAACGGGCCGCGGCCCGATACCGGTCCATGGCCCGGGGGCTGGGGACCCCTGTTCTACCACACAGCACAGACTGGGGAAGGCGATTCGGCAGCCCCAGCAGAGCCTCACTGCTGTGCAGGCCTCTGACCCTCAGCTCCGCTTCTGGAGACGGACCTGCAGGAGAGCATCAGAAAGGCTGCTGCAGGGCCCACGTGGTGACTTGAGAGCCTGGGCTTGGCGTTCACCTGAGTTTTGACTCTGGGCCCCGTCACTTCCTAGCTGTGTTGGGGCGGTGGGGGGGGGGGG
>NW_006796283.1:360809-366901 GCF_000442215.2 Lipotes vexillifer
CTTCCCCACCCCCGCCTCCATTCTCTGATGCTGTGAGAGGAGGGGCGGGAGGGAGCCTGAGCCAGCGTGTGGGCTGTGCTGGTCCATTGAGGCTTGCTGTCTCTTCTTTTGGTGGGAGGAGCAGCAAGTCTGTTGGCTCTGGGACAGTAAAGGAGAGGGAGCTGCCTGAGACGGATGGCAGAGGCAGAGTTCCAGAAGGTTCCGGAGCCTCCCCCGGCCCCGGGAACCTGTGTGATTGCCCAAGGTCAGCCTGCTGGGGGAGGGCTCACTCTGGGCGCCCCGGGTGCTGGGGAAATCAGGGTTTGAGCAAAGCCCCTGGGGATGTGGCACCGCAGCCACAGAAGGCAATCTCCTTCCGAGTTCCTGCCGCAGCTGGGGCCACGTGGTGGGGGGATGTGGGCGGGAGGCGGGGCAGGAGGTCAGGAAACCTCCCCCCGAATGCGCCGGCCGGGACCACCTTCCCTGGCCCCCTTGCGCTCGTTCTCTTCTCCAAACTGCTGCCACGGCTGCCTGCCCATCACCCTGAGAACCCAGTCGAGGCTCCTAGTGTCTCACCTGGCCCCCCTTGCCAGCCTCCTCCCTCCTCAGCCTTCCCAGTTCCTGAACTTTCCGAAGTCATGGCTGCCGAGGGCCTCTGTGTGGGCTGTTCCTCCACCCAGACCCCTGTCCTCTGCTCAGAAGACAGCCTTCTCCAACCTTCTCGAGCCTTCTCGGCTGGCCCAGCCCCCCCTCCATCTCAGCTCAGATATCTACCTCCCTGACCCCTAGTCCGAAGGAGCCCCCTCTCAGCGCTCAGAGACATGGGCTGACTTAGAATTTTAGCCTAATTTGATTGGTAGAAGCTTCTGCCACAGGGCCTAAGAGATGAATTGTAAAGATGCGGTTGCAGGAAGGTCTGTTTGGCTGCAAGTCTGTAGAAAGCATTTTTAGTATCCACGCTGTCTGTTTGCAGAGATTCCGCTGTGATTTAAAACCCTGAGTCTAGGGGACTTCCCTGGTGGCCCAGTGGGTAAGAATGCGAGCTCCCAATGCAGGGGGCCTGGGTTCAATCCCTGGTCGGGGAACTAGATCCCGCATGCACGCCGCAACTAAGACCTGGTGCAGCCTAAATAAATAAATAAATAAAACCCTGAGTCTCAGAGCCTGTGGCCCTGCAGTGGGCCTGGGGACCTCCTTGTACACAGGCCAGAGCAGAGGGATTGGGTGCAATACGCAGACACGTTCTCTTTGATCCATGATGTGTTTTGAAATAAATTTAAATTAGTTGGCAGTGTTGAAGACTTGGAAGATTTCATGAAGCGGATTTCAGCACTTTTATAGAAAGCTCTTTGGATCTGATCCCGCTGGGCCCACGATCCTGAGTGGCAGCCGCTGGCTGGCCCTACTCGGGGACAGTGCATTCAGTCCCCACTGGGCCCACTTCCTCTGTGTTCTGCAGCTAGGAGAGCACAGGTAATCGAGTGAGGTGTGTGATCCTGGTGTCTTGAGAGTGACCATCACCTTTTCCTGGACAGAGGCCCATAATTATGTTTCTTTCCTGGAGAAAGAGGGTGGGGGTCACTTCCAAGGCCCTTAGCGTGAGTGGCCACTTCACCTGCATCTCAGCTCCGGGAGCAAGGTTGGCTGAGAGATGAGATCCCGGGCAGAGGGACCCGCACTCTGCAGCCCATGCTGCCCACATGGCGCGCAGGACTGGGACCCCCATCACTTCTGCTGCTTCTCCTGCAGGGCCAGGCCCCTCACCTTGTCCGCTCCTTCCTGAGCCCACAGAGGAGGCTTCTGGGAAAGGATGACTCATGCACTCCCCGAATTTCCAAGCTAGAAAGGCGCTGGGAGAGTGCCTTGGGCCGGACCAGAAATAGCCATAACGATTGGGTCTGACCTTGCCCCTCCTGTGCTGTCAAGTTCTGCTTTGGTAAATAGATGCCGCCCTTCAGACCAACCCCCTGAAATGTTGCAAGATACAGTAACTTGTTTCCTTTTCCTCTGAATTTTTATTGATTGTAAACTCCACTGTCAGTGATAATAAAATAAAAAGGGGCGGTTACCTCGGTGCCAGCACCGTAATACATTTTTATCTCCTTTTTCAGTCCTTTTTCATATGTATATGTGATTGTAATTATAGTATAATTAAAATTCATTCACTTCAGTATTTCTAGCACCCAAAACAAGAGGTTGGCATGCAGTAGGATTCAGTAAATATTTGTTGACTGTGGAATATTTGTTTACCTAACTGTAAAGTGAGCATTTTTCTAATTGCATCATACACTGATTACCATTACATCAAGTTGTTAGAATATATTTGCCACTTTACTATATTTAGATTTTTTTCCCTATTTTTCAGGACGATAAATAATGTTGTAGTGAGCATTTTTCTCCACATAACTGTTTTTGACTGTTTAGAATTATTTTCTCAGAATAAATTCCAAGCATTTGAATTCCTGGATCAGAGGACAGAAAAATGAGAATTATAGAAATTGCTTTCTAAAGTCTTATTTATCCCTGTTGCCGGGATTGTTTGAGAATATTAGTTTTATCTTAATCTCATCTGCTTTGGGGTTATAATTTTCAAAATTTTGCTTATTTCGTAGTACAAGCAGGTACCTAATTGTTTTGATTTGCCTATCTATATGTGTGGTTATAATTGTCTAAGCACTCAATAATAATATTTCCTCTTGTGTGCCATGCCTATTTGAGTAGTTTGTGTATCTATTAGAATATAGATTTTTAGTTGGATTTGGGTGAATTTATCATACAGATATGATTGACTCAATTTTCCTATCATAGTGGCTGTAAACATTTTCCTAGTGTGTGATTTTCCATTTTTAATATCCGGTGAGTCATTATAGGTGTTATTTTCTGTTCTTTGGAGAGTCTGTGAGTGTGGTTGCCAGAAGGACCTTAGAGATCTAACCTGACCTCAGTGTCTGACGGGGACTCTGGCCCAGAGAGCAGAGGCCACAGCTCACCGGCCCTGCTGGCGAGAAGGGGCCAGGGCTACCCTGGCCCTGGCCCAAGACTCCTTAGTCTGTGTTGCCACCTGAGCTCCTAAGACTCCCTTTTGCTCTCCTGGCCCAGAAAGTTCTTTTGAGCTGAGGTGTATGCGTCTCTGTTTTGGACCAAGGTGGGCTTTGTAGGACTCTCTGAAGGGGGGCCGTTGCCACTCCAGTGACACGGAGCCAGCCATTCCATCCTTCTGACTCAGGGCATCTAAAAATATCCCGGGCTGGGGAATTTGGAGGAGCCCGTAATCGATTCGTGTACATTAAGCTCTTAACTGGCAGTGAATGCAGCTTTGACATTGAATTACCCTCAGAAGATGCATTAGTTTCACAGTATCGGCAGCCACCTGTCTGCCAGGTGTTGTCCTGGATATCTGGGGTCTGTGAGGTGGAGAATAGGGACAGTGCCCAGGATCAAGTTGGATTCTTACATCAGGAGGGCTTTAACTTACTGCTTAGCTGTCTGCCCATCGTCATGGGGGAGGGAGCCCCAGAATTGGCAGGTGACCCCTGAACTGACCAGCAGGAGACTGGTTTAGAAGCGAAGATCCTAATCCCAGCTCTGCCTACACTGTTGACTCCCCAACTCTTAGAGCGTGTTCACGGTCAGGTCTGGTCATCCATTCAGCAAACGTCCAGTGGACACTTAGTTAGGACTCTGTGCTGGGCACTCGTATTGCTACAAAGGTGGCTGAGGCGTGGTCTAACCCTCAGGGGATTGTCCTTCAGTGGGATAAACAGAAATACCCACATCTACCTATCAAACAAGCAGACTTAGAAATGAGTGTAAGTAAAATGCCAGTGGGGCCACACAGGAATCTAAATAGTTTGCACAGGGTTTGAGTGAAGCTTCGCAGAAGAGATGGCACTAAGCCGAGCCTTGAGGGATGAATACAACTCCGGTTGGGGCTGAGGGAGGAAGATGGGGGAGAAGGGAGAGGACCGTCCAGCTTAAGGGGCAGAGGAACAGACACCAGAGGTGGATGCCGTTGCCCAGGGTGGCCGTAGTGCAGGGACGGGGGAGGGAGGAGGAGGTGGGTCCGACGGCAAATGCTGCTTAGAAACCATCAGAGGGGGGGACTTCCCTGGCCATCCGGTGGTTAAGACTCCGCGCTTCCACTGCAGGGGGCGTGGGTTCAGTCCCTGGCTGGGGAACCAAGATCCCGCATGCCGCGCGGTGCGGCCAAAAAACAATGAAAATCATTTTAAAAAATGTGCCAGCAGATCTTGTGTCTGGTGAGGTGCTTAAAAAAGAAAAGAAAAGAAAAAGAACATGGGAGGGTTTAGGGGGATGATGAGAGGGGACATATATCCGACAGCCAGGAAGGTGCTGGGTCTTGAGTAGGAATATGCTAAGAAAGGAACCCGGGAAGGAAGAGGCGTGGGCCTTGGAGACTCGTGCGCTTAGCATGTGCCTGACGACACCGTCTTCAGTGGTTGGTGACCCAGCAAGAGTGGGCGGCAGACGGCCATCTGCGGTGATTTCTGTTCTGACTGGCCTCAGTCTGATCGGCCAGAGTCGGGAGAGGGCCGGGGGGTGCAGCCCCTGCAAGGTCTCCTTGCTTAGTTTGGAGAAATCCTGATGGATGGTGTGTGTTTGTTCATTGTTTGCCCACCATATAGCAGGTGTTTAACAGTAAGTGGGCAGTAGGAAGATGACATCAGCAGACAGGTGGCCCAAATTCTGGAAGTTTGGAGCCTCTTACGGGGCATTCGTGCCCTAATTCTTTCCCGTTATATGAAGAGAAGCTCTCGTGGTGATGACGACGTGTCTCTGCTTCCATTCCAGATGCCTTAGGGCCCCGTGGGCCACCCCAGAGGACTCAGTCCCGGTGGCCAGCAGCTCCCAAGCAGCTCACGTGCGCCCAGCCTCAGGCTCCCACTGACGCACCTGGGAACCTCGCGCACCAGCCCCCGCCTGGCATCCTTGCTGGCAGTGCCCCCCACCCCCCCGAGCCATGGAGGCCCCCGCGGTCCCCGTGGGCTCTCTGATTGACTTCGGGGCCGGGGCCAAGCCATCCACCTCCTCGCCCCTGGAGACGCTGTCTCCAAAGCTGCAGGACGGGGACAGCTCCCCGGGCGAGGGCGCGTCGGAGAGCGAGAGCACAGAGTCGGCCGACAGCGAGAACGATGTGGGCGAGTCGCCCTCGCACCCGTCGTGGGGCCAGTTCCGCCGCTGCTCTTCCAGCGAGTCCGTCTCCTCCAACCAGAGCACCGACTCGGCCAAGGATGCGGAGCTGCTGGAGCCCCGCGAGTTCATGCGTGGCTACGTGGAGAAGGTCTTCTCCGGAGGGTGAGCCCCTCGCAGGGCGCCGCCGGCCAGGGCCCCAGGCCTCACAAGCTGCTGGCCCCCTCGCGTCCCCGCCCCACCCCAGTGCACGGAGGCCCCCTTGGGGAGCTTCGGCCACGCTTTTCCTCCGCTCAGGGCCCTGGCTTTGCTCCCGCGGCCTTCAGAGGTGGTTGTTAGCTGGCAGTGACTTAGGGGCAGTACAAGGCCAGGAGGTTTCAGTTACCCGCAGCCCTTGGGACGCTCTCGGGCAGCTGAGCCTTAAGCAGCTGCTAGGATGCGGACCCACCCTCGCACCTCTTTCTGGCCTCGCGTTGTTGGTTCTTGACAGTGCAAACAACGAGCAGTGACAGTTGTAGCACAGGTGGGGCCTGGAGTGAGAGCGGAGGCCGAGGAGCCGGGAATCTGACTCTGCTGTTGCCGTCTCAGCAGCGGAAAGGGGAGCACGCCGCAAACTCGGTTCAGGCCTCAGGCCTTGACGGCTGGTCTTGCATCGTTCACAGCGGTGCGCGAGATGCTGGAGGTCCTGCCCCTCAGATCGTCTCTGGGACCTGCAGCCTCAGCAGGGTGGGGGGGGCTGAGAAATGCAGAGTTGTGAGCCCCACCTGACCCACTGAGTCAGAATCTGCATTTCAGTGAGGCCTCTACCCGTGCACGCATTGCGGCCTGAGGAGCTCTGGCTGAAGGGACCCTTTTCCAATTTCGTTAAAGCGTAGGAAGAATTTCTGCCTGTTGACGCCACTCACTGAGGATGTTCTTTCCTGCTGAGGTTTAGGACCCTCGATTGTTAATTTGCAAGGTTG
>NW_006796283.1:366922-368100 GCF_000442215.2 Lipotes vexillifer
CTGAGGTTTAGGCCCCTCGTTTGTTAATTGGCAAGGTTGATTTCCACCTTTTCCAGGTGTGCCTCAGTTTTCTCTGCAGTTAGAAGGGGGAGGAGTTCCAGGATCCTAACATTTGACTGTCCCCAGACCGCTTTTATGTTTGAGTTTGAATGCATTCTGGGAGAGCAGTAGATGTGGCTTCCTACTCATTTTGTTTGACTGACACTGAAATTAGTCAGCTTTCTCTGAGTACACCCAGTTAATGCAAAGGGGAGAAAGCCCAGAAGCTCAGTAATTTGCCAGGAAGGCCAGTCTAGATTTGTGGCAGGCAGTCGGCAACGTGGAACGTGGACAAGTGATTCAGATGCATCTTTAAGAGCAAAACCCCCTGCAAACGCCTGGCAAATTCTCCCATTTCATCTGGTGTCGGTACTTGGGATAAATGAGACCAAGATGTTTTCTATAGAATCTTAAATAGATGAAATTGCAGAAGCCAGTGCATCTTCAGCCTCCTGCTTCCCCCCCTTTTAGTCGTTACATTTGGGGTAGAGTACTGGCCCCCCCACGAAGATGATTGGAAGTGGTTTGAGATCAGGTGAGCATTTTGTCCACCCTGGCGGGGGGTGACCCCCAGGCCTGGGGTCCCCCGATCTTCACCCCTCACACAGAGCCATGGAGAGTCAGAGAGCAGACCGGCTCTTCAGAAGTGCAGAGGAATAAGGAACCACGCCCTCCTTCTGATGGCTGGAGGTGGCGTCAGACCTCTCGTGTGTCTTGGCCCCAGTGGGTCCTGCTGAGACTGAGCACATTAGGAATTCTTGAATCCAGTCGGTGGCTCCATACCGACCTCAGCAGCAAAGATGGGGGGCAGTTGGATGAGCTGGAGAGCCAAGCCCTCGGAGAGTTATGGAACCCTTGTGAGTACCCAGACCTCACTGAGGCAGGAGGTCGGGGGAATGCACGTGGGCTTTGGAGCCAGGAGGTGTGGATGGGGCTCCCACCTGCCACTCCTCAGCTGTGTGTGATCCTCCGAGCCGGGCTTCTCATCCTGGAAAGAGAATTAATAGTGTTTTCTCTCGGGGCTGCCCGGAGGCTGAGATGAGCGTCCGCACTTGGTGGGGGCGAGTTACCGTTGGGGTTCCGTGGTGCGGATGCCGAGGGCCGACTGCACTTAGGAGTTCCTCTCCTTCCCCTTTCCC
>NW_006796283.1:368110-369608 GCF_000442215.2 Lipotes vexillifer
AGGATTAAAGCTTTCCTGTCTTTTCCCTTTGCCCTCTTTTCCAGGGAGGACTTGGACCAGGAGGAGAAAGCCAGGTTCGGAGAGTACTGCAGCAGTGAGAACGGAAAAGGCCGGGAATGGTTTGCCCGGTACGTGAGCGCCCAGGTGAGAGGGGTGACGCCGGGCTGTGGTGTGGGGCAGCCCACCCGCTCTGGAGAAGGGAGTTGAGGAAAACGATCCCACAGGAAAAAGCGTAAAGCTCGTCTAGAGATGTTATAAAGCCTAATTAGAATAGTGGAAGATGCCCCACTAGAAAGGAATGCCGGGCTGTCAACCTCATGAAATTCCAGAAAAGTTCGTTTTTTTAAAGACCAGCACGTGGGCTATGTCCACACATGTTTTTGTTAAATAACCTACGATATTCCAGTTTTGTAAAGATAAAATATTCAAGAGAATGACAGCCATGTATGTAAGCTCAAATAAACAGTGAGTTTTAAAAACAGCCAGTAGGTTCTTTTTATTTTTTTCCTGTAAAGTGGATTAAGTTCTTCGTTTTTAAAGTATTTTTTGGTCACAAATAATTTAGTCTTCCAAGAAAAATTAGAAAATACAGATAAGCAAAAACAGAGAAACTGCCCATACATCACCCACCCAGAAAACAGCCGGCGTTGTCATCTTGGGGTCCCAGACCTCGGTAGTTTCCCACACGTGGGTGAGTGCACGAAGTTGCTAGTTTTAAAAGTCTCACAAGGAGACGCAGGAAACACCTGAGTGATGGTCGGGGGAGTAGGGGCGGGGGGCAGCCCTCTGCTAAGTCGCGGTCTCTGGGGAGCAGTGTCTGTCCTGGGCTCGTGTCCCAGCTGTGTTTAGAGATGCTGGGCGGGGTGAGCACGCAGCCCCTCTGAGCTGGGTGCACCTCCGCCAGCGGCCGCCTGACGCGGCTGCCCTCTTCCCGGACAGCGCTGCAACTCCAAGTGCGTCTCGGAGGCCACCTTCTACCGCCTGGTGCAGTCCTTCGCGGTGGTCCTATTTGAGTAAGTGATGCTGCGGCTTAGCGCCTCCGTCCTGACCTCTCAACCTCCCTCCCTCCCTCCCTCCCCACCTGGGAGACCCCAGTCGTGAGAACCAGCCGCATGAGTCATCAGCTCAATTGCTCCTCCTCCCCCCTCCCACTTTCCTTCCCCCGCGGCGGCAGCATTGGCTGGAAGTCGTGACCAGTATCTCACGGGGGTCGAGGGTGGGGGGTGGGGGGGGCGGAGTAGTGAGCGGTCCCCCGCTGCCCGCAGCGGGTCCCGGGACAGGCTGTGATTACACAGCGGCCCTGCCCTCCTCCAGCTGAGGTCTGGGGTTCTCTGGATTTCCTGCGGTGAACTACTCCGACCCGGGTCACCGCCCACTAACGAGATGGTTGGACGGCATCGCTGCCCTGAGTTCTAATGAGGCACCACTGGGGCCTTTTATCGCCGAGGACAGCGTGCGCTGGGGAGAAGGGCCCCCCACCTCCGTGTGGCCGGGGGGG
>NW_006796283.1:369618-374918 GCF_000442215.2 Lipotes vexillifer
GGCGGGGGGGGGGGGGCGGCGGCCACCTGCCTCGAGGGGCTCCTCCTGCTGAGGCCCACGCACGTCTCTAGGACTCCTGACTCTCTTCCTACATCCCGTCGTGCATCAGAGCCGGACGCGCTCTCTGCAGCGTGAACCGGAGCGGCCGTGTCTGCCTGGGGGATCATGGGGGTGGGGGGAGTGCTCTGACCCTGATCTGATCTTCGGTTGAGCCCGCTCTCCCCCCTCACCTCAGTGTGGCCTCAGAGCAGGTCCTGGTCCCCTGGCTTAGGCCGTGGCCACGTCTCTGTGTCCCTGTGTCCTTCCAGGCCTGAAAACCCCTCCTTTCCTATTCCTTCCCCTTCTCCCAACAGAAATGTAGCTGCTCTCTTGACTTTAATTCCCTGTCTCGGTGTCTCCCCAACTTTCTCTGTCCCCCACGAACACGGGGCATGTACTGGAGGAAAATGGCCAAAAGAGAGGAGCCCCTGTTTTTCCTGCACTTGCTCTCAGAATGTCCCAAGTTCAGGGTGTGCTCCCTAGGGGTGGGGGTGGGGATCTGGGTCTGGGAGCTAGTGTGGGTGGAGGGACGAGAGGCCCTCGCTGAGGTAGCCAAGGGCCCACGCTTGCTTGCCTCGGGAGCTTCGGTAAAACAGCACCAGGGGGTCGGGTGTCGGTGTGGTCTCCTGCCCCAAAGACCCTTTGACCTCCAGACGTTTGCATCCATAATTTTCAGGAGCCCGTATTTTGTGTAGATGGTGCCTGTCCGCATGGTAACATGCTTATCTAACTCTCAGTTTTTCTTCCAGTGTTTCCTTAAATAAGCAAACTGGTAGGTGGTGGGGGGCGGGTAGTTAACCTCAAGTTCCAACCCTGGCAAAACACAGAATCTTTCATTACTTTGTCTGTGAGCGTATATTTTTTTATGTGGTTGCAAACAAGAAGAACTTACAGAAGTTTAGTTTTTTAGATTTATTATTTTTATGTTAAAAAGATAAACAAAAATGGCCCTCATCCCACTGTCTAGATAATTTCTGTTGATTTTCTTTCTTTAAGTAACACTAGTCCAAGGTGAAAAACCAAACAGGAAAGGAAAGTACGTGAGGGAACAGGATGGAGAGGCACAGAAGCCTAAGAGGGAAAGGAGATGTTCTTTCACGCCCTCTTCTCTCACTTTTGGTCCGTCTCTCAGTGATAGCCATCTTAATAAAGCGCATACCAGCAAATAGATATTTTTTCTGAAAATGCAGTACTGGGCTTCCCTGGTGGCGCAGTGGTTGAGAGTCCGCCTGCCGGTGCAGGGGACACGGGTTCGTGCCCCGGTCCGGGAAGATCCCACATGCCGCGGAGCGGCTGGGCCCGTGAGCCATGGCCGCTGGGTCTGCGCATCCGGAGCCTGTTGCTCCGCAACGGGAGAGGCCACAGCAGTGGGAGGCCCGCGTACCGCAAATAAAAAGGCAGTACTGTGCATTTGCACTCAGTGCTTCATCCGTAACAGCTGTGAGGTGTTCTAATACGTGAACGTACAAATGCTCCGCAATTAATTTGGCTCCTGCCCCGTCGATGGGCATTTAGCCGATTCCTCATTTTCTTCTCTAATTTGCAGGGCCACAGTGCACGTCACCGTAGCTTTTGCCACTGTAACAGTACAAATTCTTAGTGGCAGACAGACCCTCTTTTTGAAGTGTTTCCCCCCTTTTTTGTTTGCTAAATTGAATGGATCCATGTATATCTCATACTCTCAATATAGTAAGTGTGATATAATATAGTAAGTATTAAGATAATCCTTTATATCTGTAGGACATCTTTTAGCATAGCAAAGGTTCTGGCGCGTAATACTTTAATTTGATTTTCAGCAAGTGGTGTAGGGTACGTAGGTGTTCATATTCCCAGTCGTTCTCAGGGTGCTGTCCCTGGTCCAGGAGCCTCAGAGCATCAGCTTCCCAAGGCAGTTTGTTAGAAATGCACATTCTCAGGCCCTGCCCCAGACCTGCTGACCCAGAGACTCCGGGGTGGGCCCAGCAATCCACATCTTCACATGGCCTCCCCCCCTCCCCCCCTGCCAGGTGACTCTGCTGCTGCCCACATCGGGGAGGGGGGGGCGGGTATCATCTAAGGCACTGCTCATTCCTGAGAAGTAGGGGCTGGAGGGTGCCAACGGTTTAAGCCTGAGACCTGAGGCCCGACCTCCAGTTCCGGGTCTGCTCCTTGGGGTGGGGCCCTGGCTATTCCACCTTGAAAGTGAAGGAGGCCAGGCGGATGGACGGTGAGCGCCTTAGTGCCCTAAATCAGACCCGCTCCCAGGCCGGGGGAGTTCTTTCTGCGGCTTCTCCTCTGGAGTGTCTGGGGAGCGAGGCAATAGCTTAGAGGTGTCTGTGGAGCACGCTAGTCTTGTCTCAGGAACGTGCAGAGAGAATCCGGTGCAAGGATCCGTTAGCCAGTCACCCCTCTTTCCATTTCAGGTGTCACCAGATGGACGACTTCGGGCCTGCAAAGAACCTCATGACCATGTGCTTCACCTACTATCACATCGGTGAGACCCGGGCTGCAGCTTACGTGGAAGGCAGGCGTGTCACCTTCCAGCGCCACGTCACGTGGGGATTTCTTAAGGCAAAGCTGCGAGGCATCCAGAAAACAAAGGGAGCTGATATCAGGGCGGGAACAAGGAGGAGGGAGACCCCTAGAACGGGAGGTGAAGCACGGCCCACAGTGTGGGTCAGGAGGCTGATGGTCCTGGCTGGGAGGACACGAGAGAGTAGACACACGGGCAGGACGTTTCAGGGTAGACGCAGGACATCGTCTCGTGTTCTGACCAAATGTGACACAGGGTCAGCTGTGGACGGGGGTGACCTGCAGCAGCCCGGGGTCTGGGGCAGAGTGCGGGTTGATCTCTTCGGGTTCGTGGCCCTGGGGCCTCCTGGTGCATCGCAGCTGGGGGCAGCTGGGGGCTCCCCGTGTTAAGCTCCTCGGGCTGTGACCACTGGCACTCGTTCAGGCCGCCCTGAGGAGAGGGTTGCTGAGGGCTTGCCTGCGGGCTGGAGCTGGGTCAGGGCAGCGCAGGCGCCAGTGGGCTGGCTCTTGTGGCGCATCCCCTACCTCTGCAGCTCAGCTTCATCCTCTCGTCGCCTCAGCAGCCCACCCTCTCCCTGCTGCTCTGCGCTGTTGCAGCAGCTGCTCTGACGGCCTTAGCATGGAGCCCTTTGATCTGGGGCGGGACACCTCGGCCCGTGGGGTGCCTGGGCCTCGGTCCGTGCCCAGCCTTAGGAAGGGACATACCTCTTTCTCCCTCGCTGCCCTCCTCTCACCGTCTCCCACGTCCAATGGGCTCCCTGTTTCAGGACCAGCCCAGGTGCCAGCCAGGCCGTCTGGAATCCGCACGGCCCCTCCCTCCACGAGGAGAGACTCTTGTGTCTTCCTCCATCACTTTGTACGTTACGCTCTCCCTGTGTGCGCCGCTCCCCCGCCCTCTGGACTTGGTGCTTCTTTGGGGCTGGATCCCTGCCTGTTTCCTCTGCAGCCCCTGGTGGCGCCTGGCTGACTTGTCCACGCTAGGTGCTCAGCGGCCGCCCGAGAGGGCAGGGGCCCCGCCCCCCCAAGTGCCTACGGGCCTCCAGAGCCTCTTGCTTCCCACCGCCGCCGTGTCTGGCCGTGGCGGAGGGGCGTGGCCCCGGCCCCGAGGCTCCAGTTGGCTCTCATCCCTGCTCTTCTCCCCTCCCCCCAGGGAAGCCACGCCTGCTGCCCCCCGAGCTCAAGGAGAAGCCGGCCGGGGGCATCGACTCCTACTTGAGGTCGGCCAATACCTGGTTAGCGGAGAAGAAAGGCGCGGCCGAGCGGCTCCTGAGGAGCACGTCGGCCAAGACGGAGGGCGCCAAGGGCTTCTTCGGGCTGGAGGCCAAGCCCGAGGGGCCCCTGGCCAGGAGACGCGCGTGAGTGCCGCCTGCGTGCGTCCCTCCCCGACCGCGGGTGAGACAAGGAGGCCACCCTGGCCCAGTCACGGGAGCACCTCTGCGCCCTCGGCCGGGGGGGGCAGCTGCCTCCCCACCCTCCGGTTTTCTGGGGCTCCCAAACGCCGTTCCGTTTGCTGACGTGCTGGGATGCTCCCGGTGGGCCCGTGTTTCTAGGACTGGAGAGGAGCGTGCGGAAATTGTCGGTAGGCAGGAGGGAAGTCACACCCCCTTCCCTGCACCCCGCCTCCCGCTGCCGGGAGAGAAACCGCTTTCCCCAGGGCAGTGGTGTTCCCACAGCCACTCGGGGGCCCGCGGGGCAGCGGGGCCGCTTCAGAGCAGTGCAGGAACCGAGACTTCCACAAAGCAGGGGCACCCTGTGGTCCCCGCCGTCCCCTCCGACGGCTCAGTTACAACCAGGCCACGTGGCTTTATTCCTCCTCTGGTCTGGACAGTCTTAGATTCAGAGAAAATGGCACGAAGAAGCCTGAACAGCACATCTCAGTTCTAAAAGACTGGCAGTTGGTACACGTGGCGTTGATTTCGTAAACATGTTTGCAGAGAAGCCCACCTTCGATTTACACATTGGTTATGAGGCATCATCCCGTTTCAGCAATGTAACAGGGTTCTTTGGGTCGTTTTGTCACTGCTATGGTTTCTCTCCCCAAGGGAGAAAGAAGGCAAGTCCCAGGAGAAGCCGCGGAAGACGGGTGAGTGCCTGCCCGTGCTCGCGGGGCCGGGTGGTGCCGCAGCAGCGCCACGGGGCCTCAGTCCGGCCCACGGGGAGACGCAGGTCCCTGGACGCCTGGGGCTCCAGCTCCCCTGTAGCAGGGGACGCTGTCCTACTGCGCTCTGCTCTGGTCTCTAACCGCTTACCGAATTTCCATGGAAAACCCTCCTCTCTGGGGAGCAACTCCTCCTCCCAGGGGACTCAAGGACAGTATCCCCAGCGGTGGGGGAGCCGTTCCCGGGACCCTCCCTGGGGAGGAGTCCTCAGGGCCAGGCCTGAGGGCCGCAGGGCAGGTGCCATGGAGTTTCCGCTGTACGTTTGTGTGACCTGGGGGATGATGCGGGGCCTGCTGGGAGGGTCACTGGGGTCGGGGCCGGAGGGGGTGGTCTGCCTCGCTCAGGCTCCCTCCCCGTCCCGCAGTGACTGTGTGCAGCCCAGAGGTGGAGAGGAAGGGAGAGAAGACCTACCTGTACACACACCTGAAGCAGCAGCCCATCTGGTAAGGCCACCCCCGACCTGTGTCACCAGCACCCATGTCTCCATCAGAAGTGAAGGCCAGGGCTCCCCTGGTGGCGCAGCGGTTGAGAGTCCGCCTGCCGATGCGGGGGACGCGGGTTCGTGCCCCGGTCCGGGAGGATCCCACGTGC